>NW_028187892.1:0-350000 GCF_964204655.1 Triturus cristatus | reverse complement strand
CAATATGTCTGGGCACTGCTGGGAGTGATAGGCACCCACCCCTCATATGTCTGGGCACTGCTGGGAGTGATAGGCACCCACCCCTCATATGCCTGGGCACTGCTGAGAGTCCTCTGCGCCCACCCCTTATATGTCTGGGTACTGCTGGGAGTGATAAGCACACACCCCTCATATGTCTGGGCACTGCTGGGAGTGATAGGCACCCACCCCTCACATGTCTGGGCACTGCTGGAAGTCCTCTGCACCCTCCCCTCATATGTCTGGGCACTGCTGGGGGTCCTCTGCACCTACCCCTCATATGTCTGGGCACTGCTGGGGGTCCTCTGCACCCACCCCTCATATGTCTGGCCACTGCTGGGAGTGATAGGCACCCACCCCTCATATGTCTGGGCACTGCTGGGAGTCCTCTGCACCCACCCCTCATATGTCTGGGCACTGCTGGGGGTCCTCTGCACCCACCCCTCATATGTCTGGGCACTGCTGGGAGTGATAGGCACCCACCCCTCATATGTCTGGGCACTGCTGGGAGTGATAGGCACCCACCCCTCATATGTCTGGGCACTGCTGGAAGTCCTCTGCACCCACCCCTCATATGTCTGGGCACTGCTGGGGGTCCTCTGCACCCACCCCTCACATGTCTGGGCACTGCTGGGGGTCCTCTGCACCCACCCCTCATATGTCTGGCCACTGCTGGGAGTGATAGGCACCCACCCCTCATATGTCTGGGCACTGCTAGGAGTCCTCTGCACCCACCCCTCATATGTCTGGGCACTGCTGGGGGTCCTCTGCACCCACCCCTCATATGTCTGGGCACTGCTGGGAGTGATAGGCACCCACCCCTCATATGTCTGGGCACTGCTGGGAGTGATAGGCACCCACCCCTCATATGTCTGGGCACTGCTGGGAGTCCTCTGCACCCACCCCTCATATGTCTGGGCACTGCTAGGAGTGATAGGCACACACCCCTTATATGTCTGGGCACTGCTGGGAGTGACAGGCACCCACCCCTCATATGTCTGGGCACTGCTGGGAGTGATAGGCACCCACCCCTCATATGTCTGGGCACTGCTGGGAATCCTCTGCACCCACCCCTTATATGTCTGGGCACTGCTGGGGGTCCTCTGCACCCACCCATCATATGTCTGGGCACTGCTGGGAGTGATAGGCACCCACCCCTCATATGTCTGGGCACTGCTGGGAGTGATAGGCACCCACCCCTCATATGCCTGGGCACTGCTGAGAGTCCTCTGCGCCCACCCCTTATATGTCTGGGCACTGCTGGGAGTGATAAGCACACACCCTCATATGTCTGGGCACTGCTGAGAGTGATAGGCACCCACCCCTCATATGTCTGGCCACTGCTGGGAGTGATAGGCACCCACCCCTCATATGTCTGGGCACTGCTGGGAGTGATAGGCACACACCCCTCATATGTCTGGGCACTGCTGGGAGTGATAGGCACCCACCCCTCATATGTCTGGCCACTGCTGAGAGTGATAGGCACCCACCCCTCATATGTCTGGGCACTGCTGGAAGTCCTCTGCACCCACCCCTCATATGTCTGGGCACTGCTGGGGGTCCTCTGCACCCACCCCTCATATGTCTGGGCACTGCTGGGAGTGATAGGCACACACCCCTCATATGTCTGGGCACTGCTGGGAGTCCTCTGCACCCTCCCCTCATATGTCTGGGCACTGCTGGGGGTCCTCTGCACACACCCCTCCTATGTCTGGGCACTGCTGGGAGAGATAGGCACCCACCCCTCATATGTCTGGGCACTGCTGGGAGTCCTCTGCACCCACCCCTTATATGTCTGGGCACTGCTGGGTGTCCTCTGCACCCACCCCTCATATGTCTGGGCACTGCTGGGAGTGATAGGCACCCACCCCTCATATGTCTGGGCACTGCTGGGAGTGATAGGCACCCACCCCTCATATGCCTGGGCACTGCTAGGAGTCCTCTGCACCCACCCCTCATATGTCTGGGCACTGCTGGTAGTGATAGGCACCCACCCCTCATATGTCTGGGCACTGCTGGGAGTGATAGGCAACCACCCCTCATATGTCTGGCCACTGCTGGGAGTGATAGGCACCCACCCCTCATATGTCTGGGCACTGCTGGGAGTCCTCTGCACCCACCCCTCATATGTCTGGGCACTGCTGGGAGTGATAGGCACCCACCCCTCATATGTCTGGGCACTGCTGGGAGTGATAGGCACCCACCCCTCATATGTCTGGGCACTGCTGGGAGTCCTCTTCACCCACCCCCTCATATGTCTGGGCACTGCTGGGGGTCCTCTGCACCCACCCCTCATATGTCCGGGCACTGCTGGGAGTGATAGGCACCCACCCCTCATATGTCTGGGCACTGCTGGAAGTCCTCTGCACCCACCCCTCATATGTCTGGGCACTGCTGGGGGTCCTCTGCACCCACCCCTCATATGTCTGGGCACTGCTGGGAGTGATAGGCACCCACCCCTCATATGTCTGGGCACTGCTGGGAGTCCTCTGCACCCACCCCTTATATGTATGGGCACTGCTGGGGGTCCTCTGCACCCACCTCCATATGTCTGGGCACTGCTGGGAGTGATAGGCACCCACCCCTCATATGTCTGGGCACTGCTGGGAGTGATAGGCACCCACCCCTCATATGCCTGGGCACTGCTGAGAGTCCTCTGCACCCACCCCTTATATGTCTGGGTACTGCTGGGAGTGATAAGCACACACCCCTCATATGTCTGGGCACTGCTGGGAGTGATAGGCACACACCCCTCATATGACTGGGAACTGCTGGGAGTGATAGGCACCCACCCCTCATATGTCTGGCCACTGCTGGGAGTGATAGGCACCCACCCCTCATATGTCTGGGCACTGCTGGGAGTCCTCTGCACCCTCCCCTCATATGGCCGGGCACTGCTGGGTGTCCTCTGCACCCACCCCTCATATGTGTGGGCACTGCTTGGAGTGATAGGCACACACCCCTCATATGTCTGGGCACTGCTGGGAATCCTCTGCACCCACCCCTCATATGTCTGGACACTGCTGGGGGTCCTCTGCACCCACCCCTCATATGTCCGGGCACTGCTGGGAGTGATAGGCACCCACCCCTCATATGTCTGGGCACTGCTGGAAGTCCTCTGCACCCACCCCTCATATGTCTGGGCACTGCTGGGGGTCCTCTGCACCCACCCCTCATATGTCTGGGCACTGCTGGGAGTGATAGGCACCCACCCCTCATATGTCTGGGCACTGCTGGGAGTCCTCTGCACGCACCCCTTATATGTCTGGGCACTGCTGGGGTCCTCTGCACCCACCCCTCATATGTCTGGGCACTGCTGGGAGTGATAGGCACCCACCCCTCATATGTCTGGGCACTGCTGGGAGTGATAGGCACCCACCCCTCATATGCCTGGGCACTGCTGGGAGTCCTCTGCACCCACCCCTCATATGTCTGGGCACTGCTGGGAGTGATAGGCACACACCCCTCATATGTCTGGGCACTGCTGGGAGTGATAGGCACCCACCCCTCATATGTCTGGCCACTGCTGGGAGTGATAGGCACCCACACCTCATATGTCTGGGCACTGCTGGGAGTCCTCTACACCCTCCCCTCATATGTCTGGGCACTGCTGGGAGTCCTCTACACCCTCCCCTCATCACTGCTGGGAGTCCTCTGCACCCACCCCTTATATGTCTGGGCACTGCTGGGTGTCCTCTGCACCCACCCCTCATATGTCTGGGCACTGCTGGGAGTGATAGGCACCGACCCCTCATATGTCTGGGCACTGCTGGGAGTGATAGGCACCCACCCCTCATATGCCTGGGCACTGCTGGGAGTGATAGGCACCCACCCCTCATATGCCTGGGCACTGCTGGGAGTCCTCTGCACCCACCCCTCATATGTCTGGGCACTGCTGGGAGTGATAGGCACCCACCCCTCATATGTCTGGGCACTGCTGGGAGTGATAGGCACCCACCCCTCATATGTCTGGCCACTGCTGGGAGTGATAGGCACCCACCCCTCATATGTCTGGGCACTGCTGGGAGTCCTCTGCACCCAACCCTCATATGTCTGGGCACTGCTGGGAGTGATAGGCACCCACCCCTCATATGTCTGGGCACTGCTGGGAGTGATAGGCACCCACCCCTCATATGTATTGGCACTGCTGGGAGTCCTCTTCACCCACCCCCTCATATGTCTGGGCACTGCTGGGGGTCCTCTGCACCCACCCCTCATATGTCCGGGCACTGCTGGGAGTGATAGGCACCCACCCCTCATATGTCTGGGCACTGCTGGAAGTCCTCCGCACCCACCCCTCATATGTCTGGGCACTGCTGGGGGTCCTCTGCACCCACCCCTCATATGTCTGGGCACTGCTGGGAGTGATAGGCACCCACCCCTCATATGTCTGGGCACTGCTGGGAGTCCTCTGCACCCACCCCTCATATGTCTGGGCACTGCTGGGAGTGATAGGCACCCACCCCTCATATGTCTGGGCACTGCTGGGAGTGATAGGCACCCACCCCTCATATGTCTGGGCACTGCTGGGAGTCCTCTTCACCCACCCCCTCATATGTCTGGGCACTGCTGGGGGTCCTCTGCACCCACCCCTCATATGTCCGGGCACTGCTGGGAGTGATAGGCACCCACCCCTCATATGTCTGGGCACTGCTGGAAGTCCTCTGCACCCACCCCTCATATGTCTGGGCACTGCTGGGGGTCCTCTGCACCCACCCCTCATATGTCTGGGCACTGCTGGGAGTGATAGGCACCCACCCCTCATATGTCTGGGCACTGCTGGGAGTCCTCTGCACCCACCCCTTATATGTATGGGCACTGCTGGGGGTCCTCTGCACCCACCTCCATATGTCTGGGCACTGCTGGGAGTGATAGGCACCCACCCCTCATATGTCTGGGCACTGCTGGGAGTGATAGGCACCCACCCCTCATATGCCTGGGCACTGCTGAGAGTCCTCTGCACCCACCCCTTATATGTCTGGGTACTGCTGGGAGTGATAAGCACACACCCCTCATATGTCTGGGCACTGCTGGGAGTGATAGGCACACACCCCTCATATGACTGGGAACTGCTGGGAGTGATAGGCACCCACCCCTCATATGTCTGGCCACTGCTGGGAGTGATAGGCACCCACCCCTCATATGTCTGGGCACTGCTGGGAGTCCTCTGCACCCTCCCCTCATATGGCCGGGCACTGCTGGGTGTCCTCTGCACCCACCCCTCATATGTGTGGGCACTGCTTGGAGTGATAGGCACACACCCCTCATATGTCTGGGCACTGCTGGGAATCCTCTGCACCCACCCCTCATATGTCTGGACACTGCTGGGGGTCCTCTGCACCCACCCCTCATATGTCCGGGCACTGCTGGGAGTGATAGGCACCCACCCCTCATATGTCTGGGCACTGCTGGAAGTCCTCTGCACCCACCCCTCATATGTCTGGGCACTGCTGGGGGTCCTCTGCACCCACCCCTCATATGTCTGGGCACTGCTGGGAGTGATAGGCACCCACCCCTCATATGTCTGGGCACTGCTGGGAGTCCTCTGCACGCACCCCTTATATGTCTGGGCACTGCTGGGGTCCTCTGCACCCACCCCTCATATGTCTGGGCACTGCTGGGAGTGATAGGCACCCACCCCTCATATGTCTGGGCACTGCTGGGAGTGATAGGCACCCACCCCTCATATGCCTGGGCACTGCTGGGAGTCCTCTGCACCCACCCCTCATATGTCTGGGCACTGCTGGGAGTGATAGGCACACACCCCTCATATGTCTGGGCACTGCTGGGAGTGATAGGCACCCACCCCTCATATGTCTGGCCACTGCTGGGAGTGATAGGCACCCACACCTCATATGTCTGGGCACTGCTGGGAGTCCTCTACACCCTCCCCTCATATGTCTGGGCACTGCTGGGAGTCCTCTACACCCTCCCCTCATCACTGCTGGGAGTCCTCTGCACCCACCCCTTATATGTCTGGGCACTGCTGGGTGTCCTCTGCACCCACCCCTCATATGTCTGGGCACTGCTGGGAGTGATAGGCACCGACCCCTCATATGTCTGGGCACTGCTGGGAGTGATAGGCACCCACCCCTCATATGCCTGGGCACTGCTGGGAGTGATAGGCACCCACCCCTCATATGCCTGGGCACTGCTGGGAGTCCTCTGCACCCACCCCTCATATGTCTGGGCACTGCTGGGAGTGATAGGCACCCACCCCTCATATGTCTGGGCACTGCTGGGAGTGATAGGCACCCACCCCTCATATGTCTGGCCACTGCTGGGAGTGATAGGCACCCACCCCTCATATGTCTGGGCACTGCTGGGAGTCCTCTGCACCCAACCCTCATATGTCTGGGCACTGCTGGGAGTGATAGGCACCCACCCCTCATATGTCTGGGCACTGCTGGGAGTGATAGGCACCCACCCCTCATATGTATTGGCACTGCTGGGAGTCCTCTTCACCCACCCCCTCATATGTCTGGGCACTGCTGGGGGTCCTCTGCACCCACCCCTCATATGTCCGGGCACTGCTGGGAGTGATAGGCACCCACCCCTCATATGTCTGGGCACTGCTGGAAGTCCTCCGCACCCACCCCTCATATGTCTGGGCACTGCTGGGGGTCCTCTGCACCCACCCCTCATATGTCTGGGCACTGCTGGGAGTGATAGGCACCCACCCCTCATGTGTCTGGGCACTGCTGGGAGTCCTCTGCACGCACCCCTTATATGTCTGGGCACTGCTGGGGGTCCTCTGCACCCACCCCTCATATGTCTGGGCACTGCTGGGAGTGATAGGCACACACCCCTCATATGTCTGGGCACTGCTGGGAGTGATAGGCACCCACCCCTCATATGTCTGGCCACTGCTGGGAGTGATAGGCACCCACCCCTCATATGTCTGGGCACTGCTGGGAGTCCTCTGCACCCTCCCCTCATATGTCTGGGCACTGCTGGGGGTCCTCTGCACCCACCCCTCATATGTCTGGGCCCTGCTGGGGGTGAGAGGCACCCACCCCTCGTATGTCTGGGCACTGCTGGGAGTCCTCTGCACCCACCCCTTATATGTCTGGGCACTGCTGGGTGTCCTCTGCACCCACCCCTCATATGTCTGGGCACTGCTGGGAGTGATAGGCACCCACCCCTCATATGTCTGGGCACTGCTGGGAGTGATAGGCACCCACCCCTCATATGCCTGGGCACTGCTGGGAGTCCTCTGCACCCACCCCTCATATGTCTGGGCACTGCTGGGAGTGATAGGCACCCACCCCTCATATGTCTGGGCACTGCTGGGAGTGATAGGCACCCACCCATCATATGTCTGGCCACTGCTGGGAGTGATAGGCACCCACCCCTCATATGTCTGGGCACTGCTGGGAGTCCTCTGCACCCACCCCTCATATGTCTGGGCACTGCTGGGAGTGATAGGCACCCACCCCTCATATGTCTGGGCACTGCTGGGAGTGATAGGCACCCACCCCTCATATGTCTGGGCACTGCTGGGAGTCCTCTTCACCCATCACCTCATATGTCTGGGCACTGCTGGGGGTCCTCTGCACCCACCCCTCATATGTCCGGGCACTGCTGGGAGTGATAGGCACCCACCCCTTATATGTCTGGGCACTGCTGGAAGTCCTCTGCACCCACCCCTCATATGTCTGGGCACTGCTGGGGGTCCTCTGCACCCACCCCTCATGTCTGGGCACTGCTGGGAGTGATAGGCACCCACCCCTAATATGTCTGGGCACTGCTGGGAGTGATAGGCACCCACCCCTCATATGTCTGGGCACTGCTGGGAGTCTTCTGCACCCACCCCTTATATGTCTGGGCACTGCTGGGGGTCCTCTGCACCCACCCCTCATATGTCTGGGCACTGCTGGGAGTGATAGGCACCCACCCCTCATATGTCTGGGCACTGCTGGGAGTGATAGGCACCCACCCCTCATATGCCTGGGCACTGCTGGGAGTCCTCTGCGCCCACCCCTTATATGTCTGGGCACTGCTGGGAGTGATAAGCACACACCCCTCATATGTCTGGGCACTGCTGGGAGTGATAGGCACCCACCCCTCATATGTCTGGCCACTGCTGGGAGTGATAGGCACCCACCCCTCATATGTCTGGGCACTGCTGGGAGTGATAGGCACACACCCCTCATATGTCTGGGCACTGCTGGGAGTGATAGGCACCCACCCCTCATATGTCTGGCCACTGCTGAGAGTGATAGGCACCCACCCCTCATATGTCTGGGCACTGCTGGAAGTCCTCTGCACCCACCCCTCATATGTCTGGGCACCGCTGGGGGTCCTCTGCACCCACCCCTCATATGTCTGGGCACTGCTGGGAGTGATAGGCACACACCCCTCATATGTCTGAGCACTGCTGGCAGTGATAGGCACCCACCCCTCATATGTCTGGCCACTGCTGGGAGTGATAGGCACCCACCCCTCATATGTCTGGGCACTGCTGGGAGTCCTCTGCACCCTCCCCTCATATGTCTGGGCACTGCTGGGGGTCCTCTGCACACACCCCTCCTATGTCTGGGCACTGCTGGGAGAGATGGGCACCCACCCCTCATATGTCTGGGCACTGCTGGGAGTCCTCTGCACCCACCCCTTATATGTCTGGGCACTGCTGGGTGTCCTCTGCACCCACCCCTCATATGTCTGGGCACTGCTGGGAGTGATAGGCACCCACCCCTCATATGTCTGGGCACTGCTGGGAGTGATAGGCACCCACCCCTCATATGCCTGGGCACTGCTAGGAGTCCTCTGCACCCACCCCTCATATGTCTGGGCACTGCTGGGAGTGATAGGCACCCACCCCTCATATGTCTGGCCACTGCTGGGAGTGATAGGCACCCACCCCTTATATCTCTGGGCACTGCTGGGAGTCCTCTGCACCCACCCCTCATATGTCTGGGCACTGCTGGGAGTGATAGGCACCCACCCCTCATATGTCTGGGCACTGCTGGGAGTGATAGGCACCCACCCCTCATATGTCTGGGCACTGCTGGGAGTCCTCTTCACCCACCCCCTCATATGTCTGGGCACTGCTGGGGGTCCTCTGCACCCACCCCTCATATGTCCGGGCACTGCTGGGAGTGATAGGCACCCACCCCTCATATGTCTGGGCACTGCTGGAAGTCCTCTGCACCCACCCCTCATATGTCTGGGCACTGCTGGGGGTCCTCTGCACCCACCCCTCATATGTCTGGGCACTGCTGGGAGTGATAGGCACCCACCCCTCATATGTCTGGGCACTGCTGGGAGTCCTCTGCACCCACCCCTTATATGTCTGGGCAATGCTGGGGGTCCTCTGCACCCACCTCCATATGTCTGGGCACTGCTGGGAGTGATAGGCACCCACCCCTCATATGTCTGGGCACTGCTGGGAGTGATAGGCACCCACCCCTCATATGCCTGGGCACTGCTGAGAGTCCTCTGCGCCCACTCCTTATATGTCTGGGTACTGCTGGGAGTGATAAGCACACACCCCTCATATGTCTGGGCACTGCTGGGAGTGATAGGCACCCACCCCTCACATGTCTGGGCACTGCTGGAAGTCCTCTGCACCCTCCCCTCATATGTCTGGGCACTGCTGGGGGTCCTCTGCACCCACCCCTCATATGTCTGGGCACTGCTGGGGGTCCTCTGCACCCACCCCTCATATGTCTGGCCACTGCTGGGAGTGATAGGCACCCACCCCTCATATGTCTGGGCACTGCTGGGAGTCCTCTGCACCCACCCCTCATATGTCTGGGCACTGCTGGGGGTCCTCTGCACCCACCCCTCATATGTCTGGGCACTGCTGGGAGTGATAGGCACCCACCCCTCATATGTCTGGGCACTGCTGGGAGTGATAGGCACCCACCCCTCATATGTCTGGGCACTGCTGGAAGTCCTCTGCACCCACCCCTCATATGTCTGGGCACTGCTGGGGGTCCTCTGCACCCACCCCTCACATGTCTGGGCACTGCTGGGGGTCCTCTGCACCCACCCCTCATATGTCTGGCCACTGCTGGGAGTGATAGGCACCCACCCCTCATATGTCTGGGCACTGCTGGGAGTGATAGGCACCCACCCTTCATATGCCTGGGCACTGCTGGGAGTCCTCTGCACCCACCCCTCATATGTCTGGGCACTGCTGGGAGTGATAGGCACACACCCCTCATATGTCTGGGCACTGCTGGGAGTGATAGGCACCCACCCCTCATATGTCTGGCCACTGCTGGGAGTGATAGGCACCCACCCCTCATATGTCTGGGCACTGCTGGGAGTCCTCTGCACCCTCCCCTCATATGTCTGGGCACTGCTGGGGGTCCTCTGCACACACCCCTCCTATGTCTGGGCACTGCTGGGAGAGATGGGCACCCACCCCTCATATGTCTGGGCACTGCTGGGAGTCCTCTGCACCCACCCCTTATATGTCTGGGCACTGCTGGGTGTCCTCTGCACCCACCCCTCATATGTCTGGGCACTGCTGGGAGTGATAGGCACCCACCCCTCATATGTCTGGGCACTGCTGGGAGTGATAGGCACCCACCCCTCATATGCCTGGGCACTGCTAGGAGTCCTCTGCACCCACCCCTCATATGTCTGGGCACTGCTGGGAGTGATAGGCACCCACCCCTCATATGTCTGGCCACTGCTGGGAGTGATAGGCACCCACCCCTTATATGTCTGGGCACTGCTGGGAGTCCTCTGCACCCACCCCTCATATGTCTGGGCACTGCTGGGAGTGATAGGCACCCACCCCTCATATGTCTGGGCACTGCTGGGAGTCCTCTTCACCCACCCCCTCATATGTCTGGGCACTGCTGGGGGTCCTCTGCACCCACCCCTCATATGTCCGGGCACTGCTGGGAGTGATAGGCACCCACCCCTCATATGTCTGGGCACTGCTGGAAGTCCTCTGCACCCACCCCTCATATGTCTGGGCACTGCTGGGGGTCCTCTGCACCCACCCCTCATATGTCTGGGCACTGCTGGGAGTGATAGGCACCCACCCCTCATATGTCTGGGCACTGCTGGGAGTCCTCTGCACCCACCCCTTATATGTCTGGGCAATGCTGGGGGTCCTCTGCACCCACCTCAATATGTCTGGGCACTGCTGGGAGTGATAGGCACCCACCCCTCATATGTCTGGGCACTGCTGGGAGTGATAGGCACCCACCCCTCATATGCCTGGGCACTGCTGAGAGTCCTCTGCGCCCACCCCTTATATGTCTGGGTACTGCTGGGAGTGATAAGCACACACCCCTCATATGTCTGGGTACTGCTGGGAGTGATAGGCACCCACCCCTCACATGTCTGGGCACTGCTGGAAGTCCTCTGCACCCTCCCCTCATATGTCTGGGCACTGCTGGGGGTCCTCTGCACCTACCCCTCATATGTCTGGGCACTGCTGGGGGTCCTCTGCACCCACCCCTCATATGTCTGGCCACTGCTGGGAGTGATAGGCACCCACCCCTCATATGTCTGGGCACTGCTGGGAGTCCTCTGCACCCACCCCTCATATGTCTGGGCACTGCTGGGGGTCCTCTGCACCCACCCCTCATATGTCTGGGCACTGCTGGGAGTGATAGGCACCCACCCCTCATATGTCTGGGCACTGCTGGGAGTGATAGGCACCCACCCCTCATATGTCTGGGCACTGCTGGAAGTCCTCTGCACCCACCCCTCATATGTCTGGGCACTGCTGGGGGTCCTCTGCACCCACCCCTCACATGTCTGGGCACTGCTGGGGGTCCTCTGCACCCACCCCTCATATGTCTGGCCACTGCTGGGAGTGATAGGCACCCACCCCTCATATGTCTGGGCACTGCTAGGAGTCCTCTGCACCCACCCCTCATATGTCTGGGCACTGCTGGGGGTCCTCTGCACCCACCCCTCATATGTCTGGGCACTGCTGGGAGTGATAGGCACCCACCCCTCATATGTCTGGGCACTGCTGGGAGTGATAGGCACCCACCCCTCATATGTCTGGGCACTGCTGGGAGTCCTCTGCACCCACCCCTCATATGTCTGGGCACTGCTAGGAGTGATAGGCACACACCCCTTATATGTCTGGGCACTGCTGGGAGTGACAGGCACCCACCCCTCATATGTCTGGGCACTGCTGGGAATCCTCTGCACCCACCCCTTATATGTCTGGGCACTGCTGGGGGTCCTCTGCACCCACCCATCATATGTCTGGGCACTGCTGGGAGTGATAGGCACCCACCCCTCATATGTCTGGGCACTGCTGGGAGTGATAGGCACCCACCCCTCATATGCCTGGGCACTGCTGAGAGTCCTCTGCGCCCACCCCTTATATGTCTGGGCACTGCTGGGAGTGATAAGCACACACCCTCATATGTCTGGGCACTGCTGAGAGTGATAGGCACCCACCCCTCATATGTCTGGCCACTGCTGGGAGTGATAGGCACCCACCCCTCATATGTCTGGGCACTGCTGGGAGTGATAGGCACACACCCCTCATATGTCTGGGCACTGCTGGGAGTGATAGGCACCCACCCCTCATATGTCTGGCCACTGCTGAGAGTAGGCACCCACCCCTCATATGTCTGGGCACTGCTGGAAGTCCTCTGCACCCACCCCTCATATGTCTGGGCACTGCTGGGGGTCCTCTGCACCCACCCCTCATATGTCTGGGCACTGCTGGGAGTGATAGGCACACACCCCTCATATGTCTGGGCACTGCTGGGAGTCCTCTGCACCCTCCCCTCATATGTCTGGGCACTGCTGGGGGTCCTCTGCACACACCCCTCCTATGTCTGGGCACTGCTGGGAGAGATAGGCACCCACCCCTCATATGTCTGGGCACTGCTGGGAGTCCTCTGCACCCACCCCTTATATGTCTGGGCACTGCTGGGTGTCCTCTGCACCCACCCCTCATATGTCTGGGCACTGCTGGGAGTGATAGGCACCCACCCCTCATATGTCTGGGCACTGCTGGGAGTGATAGGCACCCACCCCTCATATGCCTGGGCACTGCTAGGAGTCCTCTGCACCCACCCCTCATATGTCTGGGCACTGCTGGTAGTGATAGGCACCCACCCCTCATATGTCTGGGCACTGCTGGGAGTGATAGGCAACCACCCCTCATATGTCTGGCCACTGCTGGGAGTGATAGGCACCCACCCCTCATATGTCTGGGCACTGCTGGGAGTCCTCTGCACCCACCCCTCATATGTCTGGGCACTGCTGGGAGTGATAGGCACCCACCCCTCATATGTCTGGGCACTGCTGGGAGTGATAGGCACCCACCCCTCATATGTCTGGGCACTGCTGGGAGTCCTCTTCACCCACCCCCTCATATGTCTGGGCACTGCTGGGGGTCCTCTGCACCCACCCCTCATATGTCCGGGCACTGCTGGGAGTGATAGGCACCCACCCCTCATATGTCTGGGCACTGCTGGAAGTCCTCTGCACCCACCCCTCATATGTCTGGGCACTGCTGGGGGTCCTCTGCACCCACCCCTCATATGTCTGGGCACTGCTGGGAGTGATAGGCACCCACCCCTCATATGTCTGGGCACTGCTGGGAGTCCTCTGCACCCACCCCTTATATGTATGGGCACTGCTGGGGGTCCTCTGCACCCACCTCCATATGTCTGGGCACTGCTGGGAGTGATAGGCACCCACCCCTCATATGTCTGGGCACTGCTGGGAGTGATAGGCACCCACCCCTCATATGCCTGGGCACTGCTGAGAGTCCTCTGCACCCACCCCTTATATGTCTGGGTACTGCTGGGAGTGATAAGCACACACCCCTCATATGTCTGGGCACTGCTGGGAGTGATAGGCACACACCCCTCATATGTCTGGGCACTGCTGGAAGTCCTCTGCACCCACCCCTCATATGTCTGGGCACTGCTGGGGGTCCTCTGCACCCACCCCTCATATGTCTGGCCACTGCTGGGAGTGATAGGCACCCACCCCTCATATGTCTGGGCACTGCTAGGAGTCCTCTGCACCCACCCCTCATATGTCTGGGCACTGCTGGGGGTCCTCTGCACCCACCCCTCATATGTCTGGGCACTGCTGGGAGTGATAGGCACCCACCCCTCATATGTCTGGGCACTGCTGGGAGTGATAGGCACCCACCCCTCATATGTCTGGGCACTGCTGGGAGTCCTCTGCACCCACCCCTCATATGTCTGGGCACTGCTAGGAGTGATAGGCACACACCCCTTATATGTCTGGGCACTGCTGGGAGTGACAGGCACCCACCCCTCATATGTCTGGGCACTGCTGGGAGTGATAGTCACCCAGCCCTCATATGTCTGTGCACTGCTGGGAGTCCTCTGCACCCACCCCTCATATGTCTGGGCACTGCTGGGGGTTCTCTGCACCCACCCCTCATATGTCTGGGCACTGCTGGGAGTGATAGGCACACACCCCTCATATGTTTGGGCACTGCTGCGAGTGATAGGCACCCACCCCTCATATGTCTGGGCACTGCTGGGGGTCCTCTGCACCCACCCCTCATATGTCTGGGCACTGTTGGCAGTGATAGGCACCCACCCCTCCTATGTCTGGGCATTGCTGGGAGTGATAGGCACCCACCCCTCATATGTCTGGGCACTGCTGGGGGTTCTCTGCACCCACCCCTCATATGTCTAGGCACTGTTGGGAGTGATAGGCACCCACCCCTCATATGTCTGGGCACTGCTGGGAGTGATAGGCACCCACCCCTCATATGCCTGGGCACTGCTGGGAGTGATAGGCACCCACCCCTCATATGTCTGGGTACTGCTGGGAGTCCTCTGCACCCACCCCTCATATGTCTGGGCACTGCTGGGAGTGATAGGCACCCACCCCTCATATGTCTGGGCACTGCTGGGAGTGATAGGCACACACCCCTCATATGTCTGGGGACTGCTGGGAGTGATAGGCACCCACCCCTCATATGTCTGGGCACTGCTGGGAGTGATAGGCACCCACCTCTCATATGTCTGGGCACTGCTGGGAGTCCTCTGCACCCACCCCTCATATGCCTGGGCACTGCTGGGGGTCCTCTGCACCCACCCCTCATATGTCTGTGCACTGCTGGGAGTGATAGGCACCCACCCCTCATACGTCTGGGCACTGCTGGGAGTGATAGGCACACACCCCTTATATGTCTGGGTACTGCTGGGAGTGATAGGCACCCAACCCTCATATGTCTGGGCACTGCTGGGAGTCCTCTGCACCCACCCCTCAAATGTCTGGGCACTGCTGGAAGTCCTCTGCACCCACCCCTCATATGTCTGGGCACTGCTGGGGGTCCTCTGCTTCCACCCCTCATATGTCTGGGCACTGCTGGGAGTGATAGGCACCCACCCTCACATGTCTGGGCACTGCTGGGAGTCCTCTGCACCCACCCCTTATATGTCTGGGCACTGCTGGGGGTCCTCTGCACCCACCTCCATATGTCTGGGCACTGCTGGGAGTGATAGGCACCCACCCCTCATATGTCTGGGCACTGCTGGGAGTGATAGGCACCCACCCCTCATATGCCTGGGCACTGCTGAGAGTCCTCTGCGCCCACCCCTTATATGTCTGGGTACTGCTGGGAGTGATAAGCACACACCCCTCATATGTCTGGGCACTGCTGGGAGTGATAGGCACCCACCCCTCATATGTCTGGGCACTGCTGGAAGTCCTCTGCACCCTCCCCTCATATGTCTGGGCACTGCTGGGGGTCCTCTGCACCCACCCCTCATATGTCTGGGCACTGCTAGGGGTCCTCTGCACCCACCCCTCATATGTCTGGGCACTGCTGGGAGTGATAGGCACCCACCCCTCATATGTCTGAGCACTGCTGGGAGTGATAGGCACCCACCCCTCATATGTCTGGCCTCTGCTGGGAGTGATAGGCACCCACCCCTCATATGTCTGGGCACTGCTGGAAGTCCTCTGCACCCACCCCTCATATGTCTGGGCACTGCTGGGGGTCCTCTGCACCCACCCCTCATATGTCTGGGCACTGCTGGGGGTCCTCTGCACCCACCCCTCATATGTCTGGCCACTGCTGGGAGTGATAGGCACCCACCCCTCATATGTCTGGGCACTGCTAGGAGTCCTCTGCACCCACCCCTCATATGTCTGGGCACTGCTGGGGGTCCTCTGCACCCACCCCTCAGATGTCTGGGCACTGCTGGGAGTGATAGGCACCCACCCCTCATATGTCTGGCCTCTGCTGGGAGTGATAGGCACCCACCCCTCATATGTCTGGGCACTGCTGGAAGTCCTCTGCACCCACCCCTCATATGTCTGGGCACTGCTGGGGGTCCTCTGCACCCACCCCTCATATGTCTGGGCACTGCTGGGGGTCCTCTGCACCCACCCCTCATATGTCTGGCCACTGCTGGGAGTGATAGGCACCCACCCCTCATATGTCTGGGCACTGCTAGGAGTCCTCTGCACCCACCCCTCATATGTCTGGGCACTGCTGGGGGTCCTCTGCACCCACCCCTCAGATGTCTGGGCACTGCTGGGAGTGATAGGCACCCACCCCTCATATGTCTGGGCACTGCTGGGAGTGATAGGCACCCACCCCTCATATGTCTGGGCACTGCTGGGAGTCCTCTGCACCCACCCCTCATATGTCTGGGCACTGCTAGGAGTGATAGGCACACACCCCTTATATGTCTGGGCACTGCTGGGAGTGACAGGCACCCACCCCTCATATGTCTGGGCACTGCTGGGAGTGATAGTCACCCACCCCTCATATGTCTGGGCACTGCTGGGAGTCCTCTGCACCCACCCCTCATATGTCTGGGCACTGCTGGGGGTTCTCTGCACCCACCCCTCATATGTCTGGGCACTGCTGGGAGTGATAGGCACACACCCCTCATATGTTTGGGCACTGCTGCGAGTGATAGGCACCCACCCCTCATATGTCTGGGCACTGCTGGGGGTCCTCTGCACCCACCCCTCATATGTCTGGGCACTGTTGGCAGTGATAGGCACCCACCCCTCCTATGTCTGGGCATTGCTGGGAGTGATAGGCACCCACCCCTCATATGTCTGGGCACTGCTGGGGGTCCTCTGCACCCACCCCTCATATGTCTAGGCACTGTTGGGAGTGATAGGCACCCACCCCTCATATGTCTGGGCACTGCTGGGAGTGATAGGCACCCACCCCTCATATGCCTGGGCACTGCTGGGAGTCCTCTGCACCCACCCATCATACGTCTGGGCACTGCTGGGAGTGATAGGCACCCACCCCTCATATGTCTGGGTACTGCTGGGAGTCCTCTGCACCCACCCCTCATATGTCTGGGCACTGCTGGGAGTGATAGGCACCCACCCCTCATATGTCTGGGCACTGCTGGGAGTGATAGGCACACACCCCTCATATGTCTGGGGACTGCTGGGAGTGATAGGCACCCACCCCTCATATGTCTGGGCACTGCTGGGAGTGATAGGCACCCACCCCTCATATGTCTGGGCACTGCTGGGAGTCCTCTGCACCCACCCCTCATATGCCTGGGCACTGCTGGGGGTCCTCTGCACCCACCCCTCATATGTCTGTGCACTGCTGGGAGTGATAGGCACCCACCCCTCATATGTCTGGGCACTGCTGGGAGTGATAGGCACACACCCCTTATATGTCTGGGCACTGCTGGGAGTGATAGGCACCCAACCCTCATATGTCTGGGCACTGCTGGGAGTCCTCTGCACCCACCCCTCAAATGTCTGGGCAATGCTGGAAGTCCTCTGCACCCACCCCTCATATGTCTGGGCACTGCTGGGGGTCCTCTGCTTCCACCCCTCATATGTCTGGGCACTGCTGGGAGTGATAGGCACCCACCCCTCATATGTCTGGGCACTGCTGGGAGTCCTCTGCACCCACCCCTCATATGTCTGGGCACTGCTGGGAGTGATAGGCACACACCCCTCATATGACTGGGCACTGCTGGGAGTGATAGGCACCCACCCCTCATATGTCTGGCCACTGCTGGGAGTGATAGGCACCCACCCCTCATATGTCTGGGCACTGCTGGGAGTCCTCTGCACCCACCCCTCATATGTCTGGGCACTGCTGGGGGTCCTCTGCACCCAACCCTCATATGTCTGGGCACTGCTGGGAGTGATAGGCACCCACCCCTCATATGTCTGGGCACTGCTGGGAGTGATAGGCACCCACCCCTCATATGTCTGGGCACTGCTGGGAGTCCTTTGCACCCACCCCTCATATGTCTGGGCACTGCTAGGAGTGATAGGCACACACCCCTCATATGTCTGGGCACTGCTGGGAGTGATAGGCACCCACCCCTCATATGTCTGGGCACTGCTGGGAGTGATAGTCACCCACCCCTCATATGTCTGGGCACTGCTGGGAGTCCTCTGCACCCAACCCTCATATGTCTGGGCACTGCTGGGGGTTCTCTGCACCCACCCCTCATTTGTCTGGGCACTGCTGGGAGTGATAGGCTGACACCCCTCATATGTCTGGGCACTGCTGAGAGTGATAGGCACCCACCCCTCATATGTCTGGGCACTGCTGGGGGTCCTCTGCACCCACCCCTCATATGTCTGGGCACTGTTGGCTGTGATAGGCACCCACCCCTCCTATGTCTGGGCATTGCTGGGAGTGATAGGCACCCACCCCTCATATGTCTTGGCACTGCTGGGAGTCCTCTGCACCCACCCCTCATATGTCTGGGCACTGCTGGGGGTCCTCTGCACCCACCCCTCATATGTCTGGGCACTGCTGGGAGTGATAGGCACCCACCCCTCATATGTCTGGGCACTGCTGGGAGTGATAGGCACCCACCCCTCATATGTCTGGCCTCTGCTGGGAGTGATAGGCACCCACCCCTCATATGTCTGGGCACTGCTGGAAGTCCTCTGCACCCACCCCTCATATGTCTGGGCACTGCTGGGGGTCCTCTGCACCCACCCCTCATATGTCTGGGCACTGCTGGGGGTCCTCTGCACCCACCCCTCATATGTCTGGCCACTGCTGGGGGTGAGAGGCACCCACCCCTCATATGTCTGGGCACTGCTGGGAGTCCTCTGCACCCACCCCTCATATGTCTGGGCACTGCTGGGGGTCCTCTGCACCCACCCCTCATATGTCTGGGCACTGCTGGGAGTGATAGGCACCCACCCCTCATATGTCTGGGCACTGCTGGGAGTGATAGGCACCCACCCCTCATATGTCTGGGCACTGCTGGGAGTCCTCAGCACCCACCCCTCATATGTCTGGGCACTGCTAGGAGTGATAGGCACACACCCCTCATATGTCTGGGCACTGCTGGGAGTGACAGGCACCCACCCCTCATATGTCTGGGCACTGCTGGGAGTGATAGTCACCCACCCCTCATATGTCTGGGCACTGCTGGGAGTCCTCTGCACCCACCCCTCATATGTCTGGGTACTGCTGGGGGTTCTCTGAACCCACCCCTCATATGTCTGGGCAATGCTGGGAGTGATAGGCACACACCCCTCATATGTCTGGGCACTGCTGCAAATGATAGGCACCCACCCCTCATATGTCTGGGTACTGCTGGGGGTCCTCTGCACCCACCCCTCATATGTCTGGGCACTGTTGGCAGTGATAGGCACCCACCCCTCCTATGTCTGGGCATTGCTGGGAGTGATAGGCACCCACCCCTCATATGTCTGGGCACTGCTGGGGGTCCTCTGCACCCACCCCTCATATGTCTAGGCACTGTTGGGAGTGATAGGCACCCACCCCTCATATGTCTGGGCACTGCTGGGAGTGATAGGCACCCACCCCTCGTATGCCTGGGCACTGCTGGGAGTCCTCTGCACCCACCCATCATATGTCTGGGCACTGCTGGGAGTGATAGGCACCCACCCCTCATATGTCTGGGCACTGCTGGGAGTCCTCTGCACCCACCCCTCATATGTCTGGGCACTGCTGGGAGTGATAGGCACCCACCCCTCATATGTCTGGGCACTGCTGGGAGTGATAGGCACACACCCCTCATATGTCTGGGGACTGCTGGGAGTGATAGGCACCCACCCCTCATATGTCTGGGCACTGCTGGGAGTGATAGGCACCCACCCCTCATATGTCTGGGCACTGCTGGGAGTCCTCTGCACCCACCCCTCATATGCCTGGGCACTGCTGGGGGTCCTCTGCACCCACCCCTCATATGTCTGTGCACTGCTGGGAGTGATAGGCACCCACCCCTCATATGGCTGGGCACTGCTGGGAGTGATAGGCACACACCCCTCATATGTCTGGGCACTGCTGGGAGTGTTCGGCACACAACCCTCATATGTCTGCGCACTGCTGGGAGTCCTCTGCACCCACCCCTCAAATGTCTGGGCACTGCTGGAAGTCCTCTGCACCCACCCCTCATATGTCTGGGCACTGCTGGGGGTCCTCTGCTTCCACCTCTCATATGTCCGGGCACTGCTGGGAGTGATAGGCACCCACCCCTCATATGTCTGGGCACTGCTGGGAGTCCTCTGCACCCACCCCTCATATGTCTAAGCACTGCTGGGAGTGATAGGCACACACCCCATATATGTCTGGCCACTGCTGGGAGTGATAGGCACCCACCCCATATATGTCTGGCCACTGCTGGGAGTGATAGGCACCCACCCCTCATATGTCTGGGCACTGCTGGGAGTACTCTGCACCCACCCCTCATATGTCTGGGCACTGCTGGGGGTTCTCTGCACCCACCCCTCATATGTCTGGGCACTGCTGGGAGTGATAGGCACACACCCCTCATATGTCTGGGCACTGCTGCGAGTGATAGGCACCCACCCCTCATATGTCTGGGCACTGCTGGGGGTCCTCTGCACCCACCCCTCATATGTCTGGGCACTGCTGGGAGTGATAGGCACCCACCCCTCATATGTCTGGGCACTGCTGGGAGTGATAGGCACCCACCCCTCATATGTCTGGGCACCGCTGGGAGTCCTCTGCACCCACCCCTCATGTGTCTGGGCACTGCTGGGGGTCCTCTGCACCCACCCCTCATAAGTCTGGGCACTGCTGGGAGTGATAGGCACCCACCCCTCATATGTCTGGGCACTGCTGGGAGTGATAGGCACCCACCCCTCATATGTCTGGGCACTGCTTGGAGTCCTCTGCACCCACCCCTCATATGTCTGGGCACTGCTGGGAGTGATAGGCACCCACCCCTCATATGTCTGGGCACTGCTGGGGGGATAGGCACCCACCACTCATATGTCTGGGCACTGCTGGGAGTGATAGGCACCCACCCCTCATATGTCTGGGCAATGCTGGGAGTCCTCTGCACCCACCCCTCATATGTCTGGGCACTGGGGTGGGTCCTCTGCACCCACCCCTCATTTGTCTGGGCACTGCTGGGGGTCCTCTGCACCCACCCCTCATATGTCTGGGCAGTGCTGGGAGTGATAGGCACCACCCCTCATATGTCTGGGCACTGCTGGGAAAGATAGGCACCCACCCCTCATATGTCCGGGCACTGCTGGGAGTGATAGGCACACACCCATCATATGTCTGGGCACTGCTGGGAGTGATAGGCACCCACCCCTCATATGTCTGGGCACTGCTGGGAGTGATAGGCACACACCCATCATATGTCTGGGCACTGCTGGGAGTGATAGGCACCCACCCCTCATATGTCTGGGCACTGCTGGGAGTCCTCTGCACCCACCCCTCATATGTCTGGGCACTACTGGGGATCCTCTGCACCCACCCCTCATATGTCTGGGCACTGCTGGGAGTCCTCTGCACCCACCCCTCATATGTCTGGGCACTGCTGGGGGTCCTCTGCATCCACCCCTCATATGTCTGGGCACTGTTGGGAGTGATAGGCACCCACCCTCATAGGCACCCACCCTTATATGTCTGGGCACTGATGGGAGTGATGGGCACCCACCCTTATATGTCTGGGCACTGCTGGGAGTGATAGCCACCCACCCCTCATATGTCTGGCCATTGCTGGGAGTGATAGGCACCCACCCTTATATGTCTGGGCACTGCTGGGAGTCCTCTGCACCCACCCCTCATATGTCTGGGCACTGCTGGGGGTCCTCTGCACCCACCCCTCATATGTCTAGGCACTGTTGGGAGTGATAGGCACCCACCCCTCATATGTCTGGGCACTGCTGGGAGTGATAGGCACCCACCCCACATATGCCTGGGCACTGCTGGGAGTCCTCTGCACCCACCCATCATATGTCTGGGCACTGCTGGGAGTGATAGGCACCCACCCCTCATATGTCTGGGCACTGCTGGGAGTCCTCTGCACCCACCCCTCATATGTCTGGGCACAGCTGGGAGTGATAGGCACCCACCCCTCATATGTCTGGGCACTGCTGGGAGTGATAGGCACACACCCCTCATATGTCTGGGGACTGCTGGGAGTGATAGGCACCCACCCCTCATATGTCTGGGCACTGCTGGGAGTGATAGGCACCCACCCCTCATATGTCTGGGCACTGCTGGGAGTCCTCTGCACCCAACCCTCATATGCCTGGGCACTGCTGGGGGTCCTCTGCACCCACCACTCATATGTCTGTGCACTGCTGGGAGTGATAGGCACCCACCCCTCATATGTCTGGGGACTGCTGGGAGTGATAGGCACACACCCCTCATATGTCTGGGCTCTGCTGGGAGTGATAGGCACCCAACACTCATATGTCTGGGCACTGCTGGGAGTCCTCTGCACCCACCCCTCAAATGTCTGGGCACTGCTGGAAGTCCTCTGCACCCACCCCTCATATGTCTGGGCACTGCTGGGGGTCCTCTGCTTCCACCCCTCATATGTCTAGGCACTGCTCGGAGTGAGAGGCACCCACCCCTCATATGTCTGGGCACTGCTGGGAGTCCTCTGCACCCACCCCTCACATGTCTGGGCACTGCTGGGAGTGATAGGCACACACCCCTCATATGTCTGGGCACTGCTGGGAGTGATAGGCACCCACCCCTCATATGTCTGGCCACTGCTGGGAGTGATAGGCACCCACCCCTCATATGTCTGGGCACTGCTGGGAGTCCTCTGCATCCACCCCTCATATGTCTGGGCACTGCTGGGGGTCCTCTGCACCCACCCCTCATATGTCTGGGCACTGCTGGGAGTGATAGGCACCCACCCCTCATATGTCTGGGCACTGCTGGGAGTGATAGGCACCCACCCCTCATATGTCTGGGCACTGCTGGGAGTGATAGGCACCCACCCCTCATATGTCTGGGCACTGCTGGGAGTCCTCTGCACCCACCCCTCATATGTCTGGGCACTGCTAGGAGTGATAGGCACACACCCCTCATATGTCTGGGCACTGCTGGGAGTGATAGGCGCTCACTCCTCATATGTCTGGGCACTGCTGGGAGTGATAGTCACCCACCCCTCATATGTCTGGGCACTGCTGGGAGTACTCTGCACCCACCCCTCATATGTGTGGGCACTGCTGGGGGTTCTCTGCACCCACCCCTCATATGTCTGGGCACTGCTGGGAGTGATAGGCACACACCCCTCATATGTCTGGGCACTGCTGCGAGTGATAGGCACCCATCCCTCATATGTCTGGGCACTGCTGGGGTTCCTCTGCACCCACCCCTCATATGTCTGGGCACTGCTGGGAGTGATAGGCACCCACCCCTCATATGTCTGGGCACTGCTGGGAGTGATAGGCACCCACCCCTCATATGTCTGGGCACCGCTGGGAGTCCTCTGCACCCACCCCTCATGTGTCTGGGCACTGCTGGGGGTCCTCTGCACCCACCCCTCATAAGTCTGGGCACTGCTGGGAGTGATAGGCACCCACCCCTCATATGTCTGGGCACTGCTGGGAGTGATAGGCACCCACCCCTCATATGTCTGGGCACTGCTTGGAGTCCTCTGCACCCACTCCTCATATGTCTGGGCACTGCTGGGAGTGATAGGCACCCACCCCTCATATGTCTGGGCACTGCTGGGGGGATAGGCACCCACCACTCATATGTCTGGGCACTGCTGGGAGTGATAGGCACCCACCCCTCATATGTCTGGGCAATGCTGGGAGTCCTCTGCACCCACCCCTCATATGTCTGGGCACTGCTGTGGGTCCTCTGCACCCACCCCTCATATGTCTGGGCACTGCTGGGGGTCCTCTGCACCCACCCCTCATATGTCTGGGCAGTGCTGGGAGTGATAGGCACCACCCCTCATATGTCTGGGCACTGCTGGGAAAGATAGGCACCCCCCCCTCATATGTCTGGGCACTGCTGGGAGTGATAGGCACCACCCCTCATATGTCTGGGCACTGCTGGGAGTGATAGGCACCCACCCCTCATATGTCTGGGCACTGCTGGGAGTCCTCTGCACCCACCCCTCATATGTCTGGGCACTACTGGGGATCCTCTGCACCCACCCCTCATATGTCTGGGCACTGCTGGGAGTCCTCTGCACCCACCCCTCATATGTCTGGGCACTGCTGGGGGTCCTCTGCATCCACCCCTCATATGTCTGGGCACTGTTGGGAGTGATAGGCACCCACCCCTCATATGTCTGGGCACTGCTGGGAGTGATAGGCACCCACCCCTCATATGTCTGGCCACTGCTGGGAGTGATAGGCACCCACCCTTATATGTCTGGGCACTGCTGGGAGTGATAGGCACCCACCCTTATATGTCTGGGCACTGCTGGGAGTGATAGCCACCCACCCCTCATATGTCTGGCCATTGCTGGGAGTGATAGGCACCCACCCTTATATGTCTGGGCACTGCTGGGAGTCCTCTGCACCCACCCCTCATATGTCTGGGCACTGCTGGGGGTCCTCTGCACCCACCCCTCATATGTCTAGGCACTGTTTGGAGTGATAGGCACCCACCCCTCATATGTCTGGGCACTGCTGGGAGTGATAGGCACCCACCCCTCATATGCCTGGGCACTGCTGGGAGTCCTCTGCACCCACCCATCATATGTCTGGGCACTGCTGGGAGTGATAGGCACCCACCCGTCATATGTCTGGGCACTGCTGGGAGTCCTCTGCACCCACCCCTCATATGTCTGGGCACTGCTGGGAGTGATAGGCACCCACCCCTCATATGTCTGGGCACTGCTGGGAGTGATAGGCACACACCCCTCATATGTCTGGGGACTGCTGGGAGTGATAGGCACCCGCCCCTCATATGTCTGGGCACTGCTGGGAGTGATAGGCACCCACCCCTCATATGTCTGGGCACTGCTGGGAGTCCTCTGCACCCAACCCTCATATGCCTGGGCACTGCTGGGGGTCCTCTGCACCCACCCCTCACATGTCTGTGCACAGCTGGGAGTGATAGGCACCCACCCCTCATATGTCTGGGCACTGCTGGGAGTGATAGGCACACACCCCTCATATGTCTGGGCTCTGCTGGGAGTGATAGGCACCCAACCCTCATATGTCTGGGCACTGCTGGGAGTCCTCTGCACCCACCCCTCACATGTCTGGGCACTGCTGGAAGTCCTCTGCACCCACCCCTCATATGTCTGGGCACTGCTGGGGGTCCTCTGCTTCCACCCCTCATATGTCTGGGCACTGCTCGGAGTGATAGGCACCCACCCCTCATATGTCTGGGCACTGCTGGGAGTCCTCTGCACCCACCCCTCACATGTCTGGGCACTGCTGGGAGTGATAGGCACACACCCCTCATATGTCTGGGCACTGCTGGGAGTGATAGGCACCCACCCCTCATATGTCTGGCCACTGCTGGGAGTGATAGGCACCCACCCCTCATATGTCTGGGCACTTCTGGGAGTCCTCTGCATCCACCCCTCATATGTCTGGGCACTGCTGGGAGTCCTCTGCACCCACCCCTCATATGTCTGGGCACTGCTGGGAGTGATAGGCACCCACCCCTCATATGTCTGGGCACTGCTGGGAGTGATAGGCACCCACCCCTCATATGTCTGGGCACTGCTGGGAGTCCTCTGCACCCACCCCTCATATGTCTGGGCACTGCTGGGAGTGATAGGCACACACCCCTCATATGTCTGGGCACTGCTGGGAGTGATAGGCACCCACCCCTCATATGACTGGGCACTGTTGGGAGTGATAGGCACCCACCCCTCATATGTCTGGCCACTGCTGGGAGTGATAGGCACCCACCCCTATTATGTCTGGGCACTGCTGGGTGTCCTCTGCACCCTCCCCTCATATGTCTGGGCACTGCTGGGGGTCCTCTGCACCCACCCCTCATATGTCTGGGCACTGCTTGGAGTGATAGGCACACACCCCTCATATGTTAGGGCACTGCTGGGAATCCTCTGCACCCACCCCTCATATGTCTGGGCACTGCTGGGGGTCCTCTGCACCCACCCCTCATATGTCTGGGCACTGCTGGGAGTTATAGGCACCCACCCCTCATATGTCTGGGCACTGCTGGGAGTGATAGGCACACACCCCTCATATGTCTGGGCACTGCTGGGAGTCCTCTGCACTCACCCTTCATATGTCTGGGCACTGCTGGGAGTGATAGGCACACACCCCTCATATGTCTGGGCACTGCTGGGAGTGATAGGCACCCACCCCTCATATGTCTGGCCACTGCTGGGAGTGATAGGCACCCACCCCTCATATGTCTGGGCACTTCTGGGAGTCCTCTGCATCCACCCCTCATATGTCTGGGCACTGCTGGGAGTCCTCTGCACCCACCCCTCATATGTCTGGGCACTGCTGGGAGTGATAGGCACCCACCCCTCATATGTCTGGGCACTGCTGGGAGTGATAGGCACCCACCCCTCATATGTCTGGGCACTGCTGGGAGTCCTCTGCACCCACCCCTCATATGTCTGGGCACTGCTGGGAGTGATAGGCTCACACCCCTCATATGTCTGGGCACTGCTGGGAGTGATAGGCACCCACCCCTCATATGACTGGGCACTGTTGGGAGTGATAGGCACCCACCCCTCATATGTCTGGCCACTGCTGGGAGTGATAGGCACCCACCCCTATTATGTCTGGGCACTGCTGGGTGTCCTCTGCACCCTCCCCTCATATGTCTGGGCACTGCTGGGGGTCCTCTGCACCCACCCCTCATATGTCTGGGCACTGCTTGGAGTGATAGGCACACACCCCTCATATGTCTGGGCACTGCTGGGAATCCTCTGCACCCACCCCTCATATGTCTGGGCACTGCTGGGGGTCCTCTGCACCCACCCCTCATATGTCTGGGCACTGCTGGGAGTGATAGGCACCCACCCCTCATATGTCTGGGCACTGCTGGGAGTGATAGGCACACACCCCTCATATGTCTGGGCACTGCTGGGAGTCCTCTGCACTCACCCTTCATATGTCTGGGCACTGCTGGGAGTGATAGGCACACACCCCTCATATGTCTGGGCACTGCTGGGAGTGATAGGCACCCACCCCTCATATGTCTGGGCACTGCTGGGAGTCCTCTGCACCCACCCCTCATATGTCTGGGCACTGCTGGGGGTCCTCTGCACCCACCCCTCATATGTCTGGGCACTGCTGGGAGTGACAGGCACCCACCCCTCATATGACTGGGCACTGCTGGAAGTCCTCTGCACCCACCCCTCATATGTCTGGGCACTGCTGGGGGTCCTCTGCACGCACCCCTTATATGTCTGGGCACTGCTGGGGGTCCTCTGCACCCACCCCTCATATGTCTGGGCACTGCTGGGAGAGATAGGCACCCACCCCTCATATGTCTGGGCACTGCTGGGAGTGATAGGCACCCACCCCTCATATGCCTGGGCACTGCTGGGAGTCCTCTGCACCCACCCCTCATATGTCTGGGCACTGCTGGGGGTCCTCTGCACCCACCCGTCATATGTCTGGGCACTGCTGGGAGTGATAGGCACCCACCCCTCATATGTCTGGGCACTGCTGGGAGTCCTCTGCACCCACCCCTTATATGTCTGGGCACTGCTGGGTGTCCTCTGCACCCACCCCTCATATGTCTGGGCACTGCTGGGAGTGATAGGCACCCACCCCTCATATGTCTGGGCACTGCTGGGAGTGATAGGCACCCACCCCTCATATGCCTGGGCACTGCTGGGAGTGATAGGCACCCACCCCTCATACGCCTGGGCACTGCTGGGAGTCCTCTGCACCCACCCCTCATATGTCTGGGCACTGCTGGGAGTGAGAGGCACCCACCCCTCATATGTCTGGGCACTGCTGGGAGTGATAGGCACCCACCCCTCATATGTCTGGCCACTGCTGGGAGTGATAGGCACCCACCCCTCATATGTCTGGGCACTGCTGGGAGTCCTCTGCACCCACCCCTCATATGTCTGGGCACTGCTGGGAGTGATAGGCACCCACCCCTCATATGTCTGGGCACTGCTGGGAGTGATAGGCACCCACCCCTCATATGTCTGGGCACTGCTGGGTGTCCTCTTCAACCACCCCCTCATATGTCTGGGCACTGCTGGGGGTCCTCTGCACCCACCCCTCATATGTCCGGGCACTGCTGGGAGTGATAGGCACCCACCCCTCATATGTCTGGGCACTGCTGGAAGTCCTCTGCACCCACCCCTCATATGTCTGGGCACTGCTGGGGGTCCTCTGCACCCACCCCTCATATGTCTGGGCACTGCTGGGAGTGATAGGCACCCACCCCTCATATGTCTGGACACTGCTGGGAGTCCTCTGCACCCAACCCTTATATGTCTGGGCACTGCTGGGGGTCCTCTGCACCCACCCCTCATATGTCTGGGCACTGCTGGGAGTGATAGGCACCCACCCCTCATGTGTCTGGGCACTGCTGGGAGTCCTCTGCACGCACCCCTTATATGTCTGGGCACTGCTGGGGGTCCTCTGCACCCACCCCTCATATGTCTGGGCACTGCTGGGAGTGATAGGCACCCACCCTCATATGTCTGGGCACTGCTGGGAGTGATAGGCACCCACCCCTCATATGCCTGGGCACTGCTGGGAGTCCTCTGCACCCACCCCTCATATGTCTGGGCACTGCTGGGAGTGATAGGCACACACCCCTCATATGTCTGGGCACTGCTGGGAGTGATAGGCACCCACCCCTCATATGTCTGGCCACTGCTGGGAGTGATAGGCACCCACCCCTCATATGTCTGGGCACTGCTGGGAGTCCTCTGCACCCTCCCCTCATATGTCTGGGCACTGCTGGGGTTCCTCTGCATCCACCCCTCATATGTCTGGGCCCTGCTGGGAGTGATAGGCACCCACCCCTCATATGCCTGGGCACTGCTGGGAGTCCTCTGCACCCACCCCTCATATGTCTGGGCACTGCTGGGAGTGATAGGCACCCACCCCTCATATGTCTGGGCACTGCTGGGAGTGATAGGCACCCACCCCTCATATGTCTGGCCACTGCTGGGAGTGTTAGGCACCCACCCCTCATATGTCTGGGCACTGCTGGGAGTCCTCTGCACCCACCCCTCATATGTCTGGGCACTGCTGGGAGTGATAGGCACCCACCCCTCATATGTCTGGGCACTGCTGGGAGTGATAGGCACCCACCCCTCATATGTCTGGGCACTGCTGGGAGTCCTCTTCACCCATCCCCTCATATGCCTGGGCACTGCTGAGAGTCCTCTGCGCCCACCCCTTATATGTCTGGGCACTGCTGGGAGTGATAAGCACACACCCCTCATATGTCTGGGCACTGCTGGGAGTGATAGGCACCCACCCCTCATATGTCTGGCCACTGCTGGGAGTGATAGGCACCCACCCCTCATATGTCTGGGCACTGCTGGGAGTGATAGGCACACACCCCTCATATGTCTGGGCACTGCTGGGAGTGATAGGCACCCACCCCTCATATGTCTGGCCACTGCTGAGAGTGATAGGCACCCACCCCTCATATGTCTGGGCACTACTGGAAGTCCTCTGCACCCACCCCTCATATGTCTGGGCACCGCTGGGGGTCCTCTGCACCCACCCCTCATATGTCTGGGCACTGCTGGGAGTGATAGGCACACACCCCTCATATGTCTGGGCACTGCTAGGAGTGATAGGCACCCACCCCTCATATGTCTGGCCACTGCTGGGAATGATAGGCACCCACCCCTCATATGTCTGGGCACTGCTGGGAGTCCTCTGCACCCTCCCCTCATATGTCTGGGCACTGCTGGGGGTCCTCTGCACCCACCCCTCCTATGTCTGGGCACTGCTGGGAGTGATAGGCACCCACCCCTCATATGTCTGGGCACTGCTGGGAGTCCTCTGCACCCACCCCTTATATGTCTGGGCACTGCTGGGTGTCCTCTGCACCCACCCCTCATATGTCTGGGCACTGCTGGGGGTGATAGGCACCCACCCCTCATATGTCTGGGCACTGCTGGGAGTGATAGGCACCCACCCCTCATATGCCTGGGCACTGCTAGGAGTCCTCTGCACCCACCCCTCATATGTCTGGGCACTGCTGGGAGTGATAGGCACCCACCCCTCATATGTCTGGGCACTGCTGGGAGTGATAGGCACCCACCCCTCATATGTCTGGCCACTGCTGGGAGTGATAGGCACCCACCCCTCATATGTCTGGGCACTGCTGGGAGTCCTCTGCACCCACCCCTCATATGTCTGGGCACTGCTGGGAGTGATAGGCACCCACCCCTCATATGTCTGGGCACTGCTGGGAGTGATAGGCACCCACCCCTCATATGTCTGGGCACTGCTGGGAGTCCTCTTCACCCACCCCCTCATATGTCTGGGCACTGCTGGGGGTCCTCTGCACCCACCCCTCATATGTCCGGGCACTGCTGGGAGTGATAGGCACCCACCCCTCATATGTCTGGGCACTGCTGGAAGTCCTCTGCACCCACCCCTCATATGTCTGGGCACTGCTGGGGGTCCTCTGCACCCACCCCTCATATGTCTGGGCACTGCTAGGAGTGATAGGCACCCACCCCTCATATGTCTGGGCACTGCTGGGAGTCCTCTGCACCCACCCCTTATATGTCTGGGCACTGCTGGGGGTCCTCTGCACCCACCTCCATATGTCTGGGCACTGCTGGGAGTGATAGGCACCCAACCCTCATATGTCTGGGCACTGCTGGGAGTGATAGGCACCCACCCCTCATATGCCTGGGCACTGCTGAGAGTCCTCTGCGCCCACCCCTTATATGTCTGGGTACTGCTGGGAGTGATAAGCACACACCCCTCATATGTCTGGGCACTGCTGGGAGTGATAGGCACCCACCCTCATATGTCTGGGCACTGCTGGAAGTCCTCTGCACCCTCCCCTCATATGTCTGGGCACTGCTGGGGGTCCTCTGCACCCACCGCTCATATGTCTGGGCACTGCTGGGGGTCCTCTGCACCCACCCCTCATATGTCTGGCCATTGCTGGGAGTGATAGGCACCCACCCCTCATATGTCTGGGCACTGCTGGGAGTCCTCTGCACCCACCCCTCATATGTCTGGGCACTGCTGGGGGTCCTCTGCACCCACCCCTCATATGTCTGGGCACTGCTGGGAGTGATAGGCACCCACCCCTCATATGTCTGGGCACTGCTGGGAGTGATAGGCACCCACCCCTCATATGTCTGGCCTCTGCTGGGAGTGATAGGCACCCACCCCTCATATGTCTGGGCACTGCTGGAAGTCCTCTGCGCCCACCCCTCATATGTCTGGGCACTGCTGGGGGTCCTCTGCACCCACCCCTCATATGTCTGGGCACTGCTGGGGGTCCTCTGACACCCACCCTTCATATGTCTGGCCACTGCTGGGAGTGATAGGCACCCACCCCTCATATGTCTGGGCACTGCTGGGAGTCCTCTGCACCCACCCTTCATATGTCTGGGCACTGCTGGGGGTCCTCTGCACCCACCCCTCATATGTCTGGGCACTGCTGGGGGTCCTCTGCACCCACCCCTCATATGTCTGGGCACTGCTGGGAGTGATAGGCACCCACCCCTCATATGTCTGGGCACTGCTGGGAGTGATAGGCACCCACCCCTCATATGTCTGGGCACTGCTGGGAGTCCTCTGCACCCACCCCTCAAATGTCTGGGCACTGCTGGAAGTCCTCTGCACCCACCCCTCAAATGTCTGGGCACTGCTGGGGGTCCTCTGCTTCCACCCCTCATATGTCTGGGCACTGCTGGGAGTGATAGGCACCCACCCCTAATATGTCTGGGCACTGCTGGGAGTCCTCTGCACCCACCCCTCATATGTCTGGGCACTGCTGGGAGTGATAGGCACACACCCCTCATATGTCTGGGCACTGCTGGGAGTGATAGGCACCCACCCCTCATATGTCTGGCCACTGCTGGGAGTGATAGGCACCCACCCCTCATATGTCTGGGCACTGCTGGGAGTCCTCTGCACCCACCCCTCATATGTCTGGGCACTGCTGGGGGTCCTCTGCACCCAACCCTCATATGTCTGGGCACTGCTGGGAGTGATAGGCACCCACCCCTCATATGTCTGGGCACTGCTGGGAGTGATAGGCACCCACCCCTCATATGTCTGGGCACTGCTGGGAGTCCTCTGCACCCACCCCTCATATGTCTGGGCACTGCTAGGAGTGATAGGCACACACCCCTCATATGTCTGGGCACTGCTGGGAGTGATAGGCATCCACCCCTCATATGTCTGGGCACTGCTGGGAGTGATAGTCACCCACCCCTCATATGTCTGGGCACTGCTGGGAGTCCTCTGCACCCACCCCTCATATGTCTGGGCACTGCTGGGGGTTCTCTGCACCCACCCCTCATTTGTCTGGGCACTGCTGGGAGTGATAGGCACACAACCCTCATATGTCTGGGCACTGCTGAGAGTGATAGGCACCCACCCCTCATATGTCTGGGCACTGCTGGGGGTCCTCTGCACCCACCCCTCATATGTCTGGGCACTGTTGGCAGTGATAGGCACCCACCCCTCCTATGTCTGGGCATTGCTGGGAGTGATAGGCACCCACCCCTCATATGTCTGGGCACTGCTGGGAGTCCTCTGCACCCACCCCTCATATGTCTGGGCACTGCTGGGAGTGATAGGCGCTCACTCCTCATATGTCTGGGCACTGCTGGGAGTGATAGGCACCCACCCCTCATATGTCTGGGCACTGCTGGGAGTCCTCTGCACCCACCCCTCATATGTCTGGGCACTGCTGGGGGTCCTCTGCACCCACCCCTCATATGTCTGGGCACTACTGGGAGTGATAGGCACCCACCCCTCATATGTCTGGGCACTGCTGGGAGTCCTCTGCACCCACCCCTCATATGTCTGGGCACTGCTGGGGGTCCTCTGCACCCACCCCTCATATGTCTGGGCACTGCTGGGAGTGATAGGCACCCACCCCTCATATGTCTGGGCACTGCTGGGAGTGATAGGTACCCACCCCTCATATGTCTGGGCACTGCTGGGAGTCCTCTGCACCCACCCTTCATATGTCTGGGCAATGCTGGGAGTGATAGGCACACACCCCTCATATGTCTGGGCACTGCTGGGAGTGATAGGCACCCACCCCTCATATGTCTGGGCACTGCTGGGAGTCCTCTGCACCCACCCCTCATATGTCTGGGCACTGCTGGGAGTGATAGGCACACACCCCTCATATGTCTGGGCACTGCTGGGAGTGATAGGCACCCACCCCTCATATGACTGGGCACTGCTGGGAGTGATAGGCACCCACCCCTTATATGTCTGGCCACTGCTGGGAGTGATAGGCACCCACCCCTCATATGTCTGGGCACTGCTGGGAGTCCTCTGCACCCTCCCATCATATGTCTGGGCACTACTGGGGGTCCTCTGCACCCACCCCTCATATGTCTGGGCACTGCTTGGAGTGATAGGCACACACCCCTCATATGTCTGGGCACTGCTGGGAATCCTCTGCACCCACCCCTCATATGTCTAGGCACTGCTGGGGGTCCTCTGCACCCACCCCTCATATGTCTGGGCACTGCTGGGAGTCCTCAGCACTCACCCTTCATATGTCTGGGCACTGCTGGGAGTGATAGGCACACACCCCTCATATGTCTGGGCACTGCTGGGAGTGATAGGCACCCACCCCTCATATGTCTGGGCACTGCTGGGAGTCCTCTGCACCCACCCCTCATATGTCTGAGCACTGCTGGGGGTCCTCTGCACCCACTCCTCATATGTCTGGGCACTGCTGGGAGTGACAGGCACCCACCCCTCATATGAGTGGGCACTGCTGGAAGTCCTCTGCACCCACCCCTCATATGTCTGGGCACTGCTGGGGGTCCTCTGCACCCACCCCTCATATGTCTGGGCACTGCTGGGAGTGATAGGCACCCACCCCTCATGTGTCTGGGCACTGCTGGGAGTCCTCTGCACGCACCCCTTATATGTCTGTGCACTGCTGGGGGTCCTCTGCACCCACCCCTCATATGTCTGGGCACTGCTGGGAGTGATAGGCACCCACCCCTCATATGTCTGGGCACTGCTGGGAGTGATAGGCACCCACCCCTCATATGCCTGGGCACTGCTGGGAGTCCTCTGCACCCACCCCTCATATGTCTGGGCACTGCTGGGAGTGATAGGCACACACCCCTCATATGTCTGGGCACTGCTGGGAGTGATAGGCACCCACCCCTCATATGTCTGGCCACTGCTGGGAGTGATAGGCACCCACCCCTCATATGTCTGGGCACTGCTGGGAGTCCTCTGCACCCTCCCCTCATATGTCTGGGCACTGCTGGGGTTCCTCTGCACCCACCCCTCATATGTCTGGGCCCTGCTGGGAGTGATAGGCACCCACCCCTCATATGCCTGGGCACTGCTGGGAGTCCTCTGCACCCACCCCTCATATGTCTGGGCACTGCTGGGAGTGATAGGCACCCACCCCTCATATGTCTGGCCACTGCTGGGAGTGATAGGCACCCACCCCTCATATGTCTGGGCACTGCTGGGAGTCCTCTGCACCCACCCCTCATATGTCTGGGCACTGCTGGGAGTGATAGGCACCCACCCCTCATATGTCTGGGCACTGCTGGGAGTGATAGGCACCCACCCCTCATATGTCTGGGCACTGCTGGGAGTCCTCTTCACCCATCCCCTCATATGTCTGGGCACTGCTGGGGGTCCTCTGCACCCACCCCTCATATGTCCGGGCACTGCTGGGAGTGATAGGCACCCACCCCTTATATGTCTGGGCACTGCTGGAAGTCCTCTGCACCCACCCCTCATATGTCTGGGCACTGCTGGGGGTCCTCTGCACCCACCCCTCATATGTCTGGGCACTGCTGGGAGTGATAGGCACCCACCCCTCATATGTCTGGGCACTGCTGGGAGTCCTCTGCACCCACCCCTTATATGTCTGGGCACTGCTGGGGGTCCTCTGCACCCACCCCTCTTATGTCTGGGCACTGCAGGGAGTGATAGACACCCACCCCTCATATGTCTGGGCACTGCTGGGAGTGATAGGCACCCACCCCTCATATGCCTGGGCACTGCTGAGAGTCCTCTGCGCCCACCCCTTATATGTCTGGGCACTGCTGGGAGTGATAAGCACACACCCCTCATATGTCTGGGCACTGCTGGGAGTGATAGGCACCCACCCCTCATATGTCTGGCCACTGCTGGGAGTGATAGGCACCCACCCCTCATATGTCTGGGCACTGCTGGGAGTGATAGGCACACACCCCTCATATGTCTGGGCACTGCTGGGAGTGATAGGCACCCACCCCTCATATGTCTGGCCACTGCTGAGAGTGATAGGCACCCACCCCTCATATGTCTGGGCACTGCTGGAAGTCCTCTGCACCCACCCCTCATATGTCTGGGCACCGCTGGGGGTCCTCTGCACCCACCCCTCATATGTCTGGGCACTGCTGGGAGTGATAGGCACACACCCCTCATATGTCTGGGCACTGCTGGGAGTGATAGGCACCCACCCCTCATATGTCTGGCCACTGCTGGGAATGATAGGCACCCACCCCTCATATGTCTGGGCACTGCTGTGAGTGATAGGCACCCACCCCTCATATGTCTGGGCACTGCTGGGAGTGATAGGCACCCACCCCTCATATGTCTGGGCACTGCTGGGAGTCCTCTGCACCCACCCCTCATATGTCTGGGCACTGCTAGGAGTGATAGGCACACACCCCTCATATGTCTGGGCACTGCTGGGAGTGATAGGCATCCACCCCTCATATGTCTGGGCACTGCTGGGAGTGATAGTCACCCACCCCTCATATGTCTGGGCACTGCTGGGAGTCCTCTGCACCCACCCCTCATATGTCTGGGCACTGCTGGGGTTCTCTGCACCCACCCCTCATTTGTCTGGGCACTGCTGGGAGTGATAGGCACACAACCCTCATATGTCTGGGCACTGCTGAGAGTGATAGGCACCCACCCCTTATATGTCTGGGCACTGCTGGGGGTCCTCTGCACCCACCCCTCATATGTCTGGGCACTGTTGGCAGTGATAGGCACCCACCCCTCCTATGTCTGGGCATTGCTGGGAGTGATAGGCACCCACCCCTCATATGTCTGGGTACTGCTGGGAGTCCTCTGCACCCACCCCTCATATGTCTGGGCACTGCTGGGAGTGATAGGCGCTCACTCCTCATATGTCTGGGCACTGCTGGGAGTGATAGGCACCCACCCCTCATATGTCTGGGCACTGCTGGGAGTCCTCTGCACCCACCCCTCATATGTCTTGGCACTGCTGGGGGTCCTCTGCACCCACCCCTCATATGTCTGGGCACTGCTGGGAGTGATAGGCACCCACCCCTCATATGTCTGGGCACTGCTGGGAGTCCTCTGCACCCACCCCTCATATGTCTGGGCACTGCTGGGGGTCCTCTGCACCCACCCCTCATATGTCTGGGCACTGCTGGGAGTGATAGGCACCCACCCCTCATATGTCTGGGCACTGCTGGGAGTGATAGGCACCCACCCCTCATATGTCTGGGCACTGCTGGGAGTCCTCTGCACCCACCCTTCATATGTCTGGGCAATGCTGGGAGTGATAGGCACACACCCCTCATATGTCTGGGCACTGCTGGGAGTGATAGGCACCCACCCCTCATATGTCTGGGCACTGCTGGGAGTCCTCTGCACCCACCCCTCATATGTCTGGGCACTGCTGGGAGTGATAGGCACACACCCCTCATATGTCTGGGCACTGCTGGGAGTGATAGGCACCCACCCCTCATATGACTGGGCACTGCTGGGAGTGATAGGCACCCACCCCTTATATGTCTGGCCACTGCTGGGAGTGATAGGCACCCACCCCTCATATGTCTGGGCACTGCTGGGAGTCCTCTGCACCCTCCCATCATATGTCTGGGCACTGCTGGGGGTCCTCTGCACCCACCCCTCATATGTCTGGGCACTGCTTGGAGTGATAGGCACACACCCCTCATATGTCTGGGCACTGCTGGGAATCCTCTGCACCCACCCCTCATATGTCTAGGCACTGCTGGGGGTCCTCTGCACCCACCCCTCATATGTCTGGGCACTGCTGGGAGTGATAGGCACCCACCCCTCATATGTCTGGGCACTGCTGGGAGTCCTCAGCACTCACCCTTCATATGTCTGGGCACTGCTGGGAGTGATAGGCACACACCCCTCATATGTCTGGGCACTGCTGGGAGTGATAGGCACCCACCCCTCATATGTCTGGGCACTGCTGGGAGTCCTCTGCACCCACCCCTCATATGTCTGGGCACTGCTGGGGGTCATCTGCACCCACTCCTCATATGTCTGGGCACTGCTGGGAGTGACAGGCACCCACCCCTCATATGAGTGGGCACTGCTGGAAGTCCTCTGCACCCACCCCTCATATGTCTGGGCACTGCTGGGGGTCCTCTGCACCCACCCCTCATATGTCTGGGCACTGCTGGGAGTGATAGGCACCCACCCCTCATGTGTCTGGGCACTGCTGGGAGTCCTCTGCACGCACCCCTTATATGTCTGGGCACTGCTGGGGGTCCTCTGCACCCACCCCTCATATGTCTGGGCACTGCTGGGAGTGATAGGCACCCACCCCTCATATGTCTGGGCACTGCTGGGAGTGATAGGCACCCACCCCTCATATGCCTGGGCACTGCTGGGAGTCCTCTGCACCCACCCCTCATATGTCTGGGCATTGCTGGGAGTGATAGGCACACACCCCTCATATGTCTGGGCACTGCTGGGAGTGATAGGCACCCACCCCTCATATGTCTGGCCACTGCTGGGAGTGATAGGCACCCACCCCTCATATGTCTGGGCACTGCTGGGAGTCCTCTGCACCCTCCCCTCATATGTCTGGGCACTGCTGGGGTTCCTCTGCACCCACCCCTCATATGTCTGGGCCCTGCTGGGAGTGATAGGCACCCACCCCTCATATGCCTGGGCACTGCTGGGAGTCCTCTGCACCCACCCCTCATATGTCTGGGCACTGCTGGGAGTGATAAGCACCCACCCCTCATATGTCTGGCCACTGCTGGGAATGATAGGCACCCACCCCTCATATGTCTGGGCACTGCTGGGAGTCCTCTGCACCCTCCCCTCATATGTCTGGGCACTGCTGGGGGTCCTCTGCACCCACCCCTCCTATGTCTGGGCACTGCTGGGAGTGATAGGCACCCACCCCTCATATGTCTGGGCACTGCTGGGAGTCCTCTGCACCCACCCCTTATATGTCTGGGCACTGCTGGGTGTCCTCTGCACCCACCCCTCATATGTCTGGGCACTGCTGGGGGTGATAGGCACCCACCCCTCATATGTCTGGGCACTGCTGGGAGTGATAGGCACCCACCCCTCATATGCCTGGGCACTGCTAGGAGTCCTCTGCACCCACCCCTCATATGTCTGGGCACTGCTGGGAGTGATAGGCACCCACCCCTCATATGTCTGGGCAGTGCTGGGAGTGATAGGCACCCACCCCTCATATGTCTGGCCACTGCTGGGAGTGATAGGCACCCACCCCTCATATGTCTGGGCACTGCTGGGAGTCCTCTGCACCCACCCCTCATATGTCTGGGCACTGCTGGGAGTGATAGGCACCCACCCCTCATATGTCTGGGCACTGCTGGGAGTGATAGGCACCCACCCCTCATATGTCTGGGCACTGCTGGGAGTCCTCTTCACCCACCCCCTCATATGTCTGGGCACTGCTGGGGGTCCTCTGCACCCACCCCTCATATGTCCGGGCACTGCTGGGAGTGATAGGCACCCACCCCTCATATGTCTGGGCACTGCTGGAAGTCCTCTGCACCCACCCCTCATATGTCTGGGCACTGCTGGGGGTCCTCTGCACCCACCCCTCATATGTCTGGGCACTGCTAGGAGTGATAGGCACCCACCCCTCATATGTCTGGGCACTGCTGGGAGTGATAGGCACCCACCCCTCATATGCCTGGGCACTGCTGAGAGTCCTCTGCGCCCACCCCTTATATGTCTGGGTACTGCTGGGAGTGATAAGCACACACCCCTCATATGTCTGGGCACTGCTGGGAGTGATAGGCACCCACCCTCATATGTCTGGGCACTGCTGGAAGTCCTCTGCACCCTCCCCTCATATGTCTGGGCACTGCTGGGGGTCCTCTGCACCCACCGCTCATATGTCTGGGCACTGCTGGGGGTCCTCTGCACCCACCCCTCATATGTCTGGCCATTGCTGGGAGTGATAGGCACCCACCCCTCATATGTCTGGGCATTGCTGGGAGTGATAGGCACCCACCCCTCATATGTCTGGGCACTGCTGGGAGTCCTCTGCACCCACCCCTCATATGTCTGGGCACTGCTGGGAGTGATAGGCTCTCACTCCTCATATGTCTGGGCACTGCTGGGAGTGATAGGCACCCACCCCTCATATGTCTGGGCACTGCTGGGAGTCCTCTGCACCCACCGCTCATATGTCTTGGCACTGCTGGGGGTCCTCTGCACCCACCCCTCATATGTCTGGGCACTGCTGGGAGTGATAGGCACCCACCCCTCATATGTCTGGGCACTGCTGGGAGTCCTCTGCACCCACCCCTCATATGTCTGGGCACTGCTGGGGGTCCTCTGCACCCACCCCTCATATGTCTGGGCACTGCTGGGAGTGATAGGCACCCACCCCTCATATGTCTGGGCACTGCTGGGAGTCCTCTGCACCCACCCTTCATATGTCTGGGCAATGCTGGGAGTGATAGGCACACACCCCTCATATGTCTGGGCACTGCTGGGAGTGATAGGCACCCACCCCTCATATGTCTGGGCACTGCTGGGAGTCCTCTGCACCCACCCCTCATATGTCTGGGCACTGCTGGGAGTGATAGGCACACACCCCTCATATGTCTGGGCACTGCTGGGAGTGATAGGCACCCACCCCTCATATGACTGGGCACTGCTGGGAGTGATAGGCACCCACCCCTTATATGTCTGGCCACTGCTGGGAGTGATAGGCACCCACCCCTCATATGTCTGGGCACTGCTGGGAGTCCTCTGCACCCTCCCATCATATGTCTGGGCACTGCTGGGGGTCCTCTGCACCCACCCCTCATATGTCTGGGCACTGCTTGGAGTGATAGGCACACACCCCTCATATGTCTGGGCACTGCTGGGAATCCTCTGCACCCACCCCTCATATGTCTAGGCACTGCTGGGGGTCCTCTGCACCCACCCCTCATATGTCTGGGCACTGCTGGGAGTGATAGGCACCCACCCCTCATATGTCTGGGCTCTGCTGGGAGTCCTCAGCACTCACCCTTCATATGTCTGGGCACTGCTGGGAGTGATAGGCACACACCCCTCATATGTCTGGGCACTGCTGGGAGTGATAGGCACCCACCCCTCATATGTCTGGGCACTGCTGGGAGTCCTCTGCACCCACCCCTCATATGTCTGGGCACTGCTGGGGGTCCTCTGCACCCACTCCTCATATGTCTGGGCACTGCTGGGAGTGACAGGCACCCACCCCTCATATGAGTGGGCACTGCTGGAAGTCCTCTGCACCCACCCCTCATATGTCTGGGCACTGCTGGGGGTCCTCTGCACCCACCCCTCATATGTCTGGGCACTGCTGGGAGTGATAGGCACCCACCCCTCATGTGTCTGGGCACTGCTGGGGGTCCTCTGCACCCACCCCTCATATGTCTGGGCACTGCTGGGAGTGATAGGCACCCACCCCTCATATGTCTGGGCACTGCTGGGAGTGATAGGCACCCACCCCTCATATGCCTGGGCACTGCTGGGAGTCCTCTGCACCCACCCCTCATATGTCTGGGCATTGCTGGGAGTGATAGGCACACACCCCTCATATGTCTGGGCACTGCTGGGAGTGATAGGCACCCACCCCTCATATGTCTGGCCACTGCTGGGAGTGATAGGCACCCACCCCTCATATGTCTGGGCACTGCTGGGAGTCCTCTGCACCCTCCCCTCATATGTCTGGGCACTGCTGGGGTTCCTCTGCACCCACCCCTCATATGTCTGGGCCCTGCTGGGAGTGATAGGCACCCACCCCTCATATGCCTGGGCACTGCTGGGAGTCCTCTGCACCCACCCCTCATATGTCTGGGCACTGCTGGGAGTGATAAGCACCCACCCCTCATATGTCTGGCCACTGCTGGGAATGATAGGCACCCACCCCTCATATGTCTGGGCACTGCTGGGAGTCCTCTGCACCCTCCCCTCATATGTCTGGGCACTGCTGGGGGTCCTCTGCACCCACCCCTCCTATGTCTGGGCACTGCTGGGAGTGATAGGCACCCACCCCTCATATGTCTGGGCACTGCTGGGAGTCCTCTGCACCCACCCCTTATATGTCTGGGCACTGCTGGGTGTCCTCTGCACCCACCCCTCATATGTCTGGGCACTGCTGGGGGTGATAGGCACCCACCCCTCATATGTCTGGGCACTGCTGGGAGTGATAGGCACCCACCCCTCATATGCCTGGGCACTGCTAGGAGTCCTCTGCACCCACCCCTCATATGTCTGGGCACTGCTGGGAGTGATAGGCACCCACCCCTCATATGTCTGGGCACTGCTGGGAGTGATAGGCACCCACCCCTCATATGTCTGGCCACTGCTGGGAGTGATAGGCACCCACCCCTCATATGTCTGGGCACTGCTGGGAGTCCTCTGCACCCACCCCTCATATGTCTGGGCACTGCTGGGAGTGATAGGCACCCACCCCTCATATGTCTGGGCACTGCTGGGAGTGATAGGCACCCACCCCTCATATGTCTGGGCACTGCTGGGAGTCCTCTTCACCCACCCCCTCATATGTCTGGGCACTGCTGGGGGTCCTCTGCACCCACCCCTCATATGTCCGGGCACTGCTGGGAGTGATAGGCACCCACCCCTCATATGTCTGGGCACTGCTGGAAGTCCTCTGCACCCACCCCTCATATGTCTGGGCACTGCTGGGGGTCCTCTGCACCCACCCCTCATATGTCTGGGCACTGCTAGGAGTGATAGGCACCCACCCCTCATATGTCTGGGCACTGCTGGGAGTCCTCTGCACCCACCCCTTATATGTCTGGGCACTGCTGGGGGTCCTCTGCACCCACCTCCATATGTCTGGGCACTGCTGGGAGTGATAGGCACCCAACCCTCATATGTCTGGGCACTGCTGGGAGTGATAGGCACCCACCCCTCATATGCCTGGGCACTGCTGAGAGTCCTCTGCGCCCACCCCTTATATGTCTGGGTACTGCTGGGAGTGATAAGCACACACCCCTCATATGTCTGGGCACTGCTGGGAGTGATAGGCACCCACCCTCATATGTCTGGGCACTGCTGGAAGTCCTCTGCACCCTCCCCTCATATGTCTGGGCACTGCTGGGGGTCCTCTGCACCCACCGCTCATATGTCTGGGCACTGCTGGGGGTCCTCTGCACCCACCCCTCATATGTCTGGCCATTGCTGGGAGTGATAGGCACCCACCCCTCATATGTCTGGGCACTGCTGGGAGTCCTCTGCACCCACCCCTCATATGTCTGGGCACTGCTGGGGGTCCTCTGCACCCACCCCTCATATGTCTGGGCACTGCTGGGAGTGATAGGCACCCACCCCTCATATGTCTGGGCACTGCTGGGAGTGATAGGCACCCACCCCTCATATGTCTGGCCTCTGCTGGGAGTGATAGGCACCCACCCCTCATATGTCTGGGCACTGCTGGAAGTCCTCTGCACCCACCCCTCATATGTCTGGGCACTGCTGGGGGTCCTCTGCACCCACCCCTCATATGTCTGGGCACTGCTGGGGGTCCTCTGACACCCACCCCTCATATGTCTGGCCACTGCTGGGAGTGATAGGCACCCACCCCTCATATGTCTGGGCACTGCTGGGAGTCCTCTGCACCCACCCTTCATATGTCTGGGCACTGCTGGGGGTCCTCTGCACCCACCCCTCATATGTCTGGGCACTGCTGGGGGTCCTCTGCACCCACCCCTCATATGTCTGGGCACTGCTGGGAGTGATAGGCACCCACCCCTCATATGTCTGGGCACTGCTGGGAGTGATAGGCACCCACCCCTCATATGTCTGGGCACTGCTGGGAGTCCTCTTCACCCACCCCCTCATATGTCTGGGCACTGCTGGGGGTCCTCTGCACCCACCCCTCATATGTCCGGGCACTGCTGGGAGTGATAGGCACCCACCCCTCATATGTCTGGGCACTGCTGGAAGTCCTCTGCACCCACCCCTCATATGTCTGGGCACTGCTGGGGGTCCTCTGCACCCACCCCTCATATGTCTGGGCACTGCTAGGAGTGATAGGCACCCACCCCTCATATGTCTGGGCACTGCTGGGAGTCCTCTGCACCCACCCCTTATATGTCTGGGCACTGCTGGGGGTCCTCTGCACCCACCTCCATATGTCTGGGCACTGCTGGGAGTGATAGGCACCCAACCCTCATATGTCTGGGCACTGCTGGGAGTGATAGGCACCCACCCCTCATATGCCTGGGCACTGCTGATAGTCCTCTGCGCCCACCCCTTATATGTCTGGGTACTGCTGGGAGTGATAAGCACACACCCCTCATATGTCTGGGCACTGCTGGGAGTGATAGGCACCCACCCTCATATGTCTGGGCACTGCTGGAAGTCCTCTGCACCCTCCCCTCATATGTCTGGGCACTGCTGGGGGTCCTCTGCACCCACCGCTCATATGTCTGGGCACTGCTGGGGGTCCTCTGCACCCACCCCTCATATGTCTGGCCATTGCTGGGAGTGATAGGCACCCACCCCTCATATGTCTGTGCACTGTTGGGAGTCCTCTGCACCCACCCCTCATATGTCTGGGCACTGCTGGGGGTCCTCTGCACCCACCCCTCATATGTCTGGGCACTGCTGGGAGTGATAGGCACCCACCCCTCATATGTCTGGGCACTGCTGGGAGTGATAGGCACCCACCCCTCATATGTCTGGCCTCTGCTGGGAGTGATAGGCACCCACCCCTCATATGTCTGGGCACTGCTGGAAGTCCTCTGCACCCACCCCTCATATGTCTGGGCACTGCTGGGGGTCCTCTGCACCCACCCCTCATATGTCTGGGCACTGCTGGGGGTCCTCTGACACCCACCCCTCATATGTCTGGCCACTGCTGGGAGTGATAGGCACCCACCCCTCATATGTCTGGGCACTGCTGGGAGTCCTCTGCACCCACCCTTCATATGTCTGGGCACTGCTGGGGGTCCTCTGCACCCACCCCTCATATGTCTGGGCACTGCTGGGGGTCCTCTGCACCCACCCCTCATATGTCTGGGCACTGCTGGGAGTGATAGGCACCCACCCCTCATATGTCTGGGCACTGCTGGGAGTGATAGGCACCCACCCCTCATATGTCTGGGCACTGCTGGGAGTCCTCTGCACCCACCCCTCAAATGTCTGGGCACTGCTGGAAGTCCTCTGCACCCACCCCTCAAATGTCTGGGCACTGCTGGGGGTCCTCTGCTTCCACCCCTCATATGTCTGGGCACTGCTGGGAGTGATAGGCACCCACCCCTAATATGTCTGGGCACTGCTGGGAGTCCTCTGCACCCACCCCTCATATGTCTGGGCACTGCTGGGAGTGATAGGCACACACCCCTCATATGTCTGGGCACTGCTGGGAGTGATAGGCACCCACCCCTCATATGTCTGGCCACTGCTGGGAGTGATAGGCACCCACCCCTCATATGTCTGGGCACTGCTGGGAGTCCTCTGCACCCACCCCTCATATGTCTGGGCACTGCTGGGGGTCCTCTGCACCCAACCCTCATATGTCTGGGCACTGCTGGGAGTGATAGGCACCCACCCCTCATATGTCTGGGCACTGCTGGGAGTGATAGGCACCCACCCCTCATATGTCTGGGCACTGCTGGGAGTCCTCTGCACCCACCCCTCATATGTCTGGGCACTGCTAGGAGTGATAGGCACACACCCCTCATATGTCTGGGCACTGCTGGGAGTGATAGGCATCCACCCCTCATATGTCTGGGCACTGCTGGGAGTGATAGTCACCCACCCCTCATATGTCTGGGCACTGCTGGGAGTCCTCTGCACCCACCCCTCATATGTCTGGGCACTGCTGGGGGTTCTCTGCACCCACCCCTCATTTGTCTGGGCACTGCTGGGAGTGATAGGCACACAACCCTCATATGTCTGGGCACTGCTGAGAGTGATAGGCACCCACCCCTCATATGTCTGGGCACTGCTGGGGGTCCTCTGCACCCACCCCTCATATGTCTGGGCACTGTTGGCAGTGATAGGCACCCACCCCTCCTATGTCTGGGCATTGCTGGGAGTGATAGGCACCCACCCCTCATATGTCTGGGCACTGCTGGGAGTCCTCTGCACCCACCCCTCATATGTCTGGGCACTGCTGGGAGTGATAGGCGCTCACTCCTCATATGTCTGGGCACTGCTGGGAGTGATAGGCACCCACCCCTCATATGTCTGGGCACTGCTGGGAGTCCTCTGCACCCACCCCTCATATGTCTGGGCACTGCTGGGGGTCCTCTGCACCCACCCCTCATATGTCTGGGCACTACTGGGAGTGATAGGCACCCACCCCTCATATGTCTGGGCACTGCTGGGAGTCCTCTGCACCCACCCCTCATATGTCTGGGCACTGCTGGGGGTCCTCTGCACCCACCCCTCATATGTCTGGGCACTGCTGGGAGTGATAGGCACCCACCCCTCATATGTCTGGGCACTGCTGGGAGTGATAGGCACCCACCCCTCATATGTCTGGGCACTGCTGGGAGTCCTCTGCACCCACCCTTCATATGTCTGGGCAATGCTGGGAGTGATAGGCACACACCCCTCATATGTCTGGGCACTGCTGGGAGTGATAGGCACCCACCCCTCATATGTCTGGGCACTGCTGGGAGTCCTCTGCACCCACCCCTCATATGTCTGGGCACTGCTGGGAGTGATAGGCACACACCCCTCATATGTCTGGGCACTGCTGGGAGTGATAGGCACCCACCCCTCATATGACTGGGCACTGCTGGGAGTGATAGGCACCCACCCCTTATATGTCTGGCCACTGCTGGGAGTGATAGGCACCCACCCCTCATATGTCTGGGTACTGCTGGGAGTCCTCTGCACCCTCCCATCATATGTCTGGGCACTACTGGGGGTCCTCTGCACCCACCCCTCATATGTCTGGGCACTGCTTGGAGTGATAGGCACACACCCCTCATATGTCTGGGCACTGCTGGGAATCCTCTGCACCCACCCCTCATATGTCTAGGCACTGCTGGGGGTCCTCTGCACCCACCCCTCATATGTCTGGGCACTGCTGGGAGTGATAGGCACCCACCCCTCATATGTCTGGGCACTGCTGGGAGTGATAGGCACACACCCCTCATATGTCTGGGCACTGCTGGGAGTCCTCAGCACTCACCCTTCATATGTCTGGGCACTGCTGGGAGTGATAGGCACACACCCCTCATATGTCTGGGCACTGCTGGGAGTGATAGGCACCCACCCCTCATATGTCTGGGCACTGCTGGGAGTCCTCTGCACCCACCCCTCATATGTCTGAGCACTGCTGGGGGTCCTCTGCACCCACTCCTCATATGTCTGGGCACTGCTGGGAGTGACAGGCACCCACCCCTCATATGAGTGGGCACTGCTGGAAGTCCTCTGCACCCACCCCTCATATGTCTGGGCACTGCTGGGGGTCCTCTGCACCCACCCCTCATATGTCTGGGCACTGCTGGGAGTGATAGGCACCCACCCCTCATGTGTCTGGGCACTGCTGGGAGTCCTCTGCACGCACCCCTTATATGTCTGTGCACTGCTGGGGGTCCTCTGCACCCACCCCTCATATGTCTGGGCACTGCTGGGAGTGATAGGCACCCACCCCTCATATGTCTGGGCACTGCTGGGAGTGATAGGCACCCACCCCTCATATGCCTGGGCACTGCTGGGAGTCCTCTGCACCCACCCCTCATATGTCTGGGCACTGCTGGGAGTGATAGGCACACACCCCTCATATGTCTGGGCACTGCTGGGAGTGATAGGCACCCACCCCTCATATGTCTGGCCACTGCTGGGAGTGATAGGCACCCACCCCTCATATGTCTGGGCACTGCTGGGAGTCCTCTGCACCCTCCCCTCATATGTCTGGGCACTGCTGGGGTTCCTCTGCACCCACCCCTCATATGTCTGGGCCCTGCTGGGAGTGATAGGCACCCACCCCTCATATGCCTGGGCACTGCTGGGAGTCCTCTGCACCCACCCCTCATATGTCTGGGCACTGCTGGGAGTGATAGGCACCCACCCCTCATATGTCTGGCCACTGCTGGGAGTGATAGGCACCCACCCCTCATATGTCTGGGCACTGCTGGGAGTCCTCTGCACCCACCCCTCATATGTCTGGGCACTGCTGGGAGTGATAGGCACCCACCCCTCATATGTCTGGGCACTGCTGGGAGTGATAGGCACCCACCCCTCATATGTCTGGGCACTGCTGGGAGTCCTCTTCACCCATCCCCTCATATGTCTGGGCACTGCTGGGGGTCCTCTGCACCCACCCCTCATATGTCCGGGCACTGCTGGGAGTGATAGGCACCCACCCCTTATATGTCTGGGCACTGCTGGAAGTCCTCTGCACCCACCCCTCATATGTCTGGGCACTGCTGGGGGTCCTCTGCACCCACCCCTCATATGTCTGGGCACTGCTGGGAGTGATAGGCACCCACCCCTCATATGTCTGGGCACTGCTGGGAGTCCTCTGCACCCACCCCTTATATGTCTGGGCACTGCTGGGGGTCCTCTGCACCCACCCCTCTTATGTCTGGGCACTGCAGGGAGTGATAGACACCCACCCCTCATATGTCTGGGCACTGCTGGGAGTGATAGGCACCCACCCCTCATATGCCTGGGCACTGCTGAGAGTCCTCTGCGCCCACCCCTTATATGTCTGGGCACTGCTGGGAGTGATAAGCACACACCCCTCATATGTCTGGGCACTGCTGGGAGTGATAGGCACCCACCCCTCATATGTCTGGCCACTGCTGGGAGTGATAGGCACCCACCCCTCATATGTCTGGGCACTGCTGGGAGTGATAGGCACACACCCCTCATATGTCTGGGCACTGCTGGGAGTGATAGGCACCCACCCCTCATATGTCTGGCCACTGCTGAGAGTAATAGGCACCCACCCCTCATATGTCTGGGCACTGCTGGAAGTCCTCTGCACCCACCCCTCAAATGTCTGGGCACCGCTGGGGGTCCTCTGCACCCACCCCTCATATGTCTGGGTACTGCTGGGAGTGATAGGCACACACCCCTCATATGTCTGGGCACTGCTGGGAGTGATAGGCACCCACCCCTCATATGTCTGGCCACTGCTGGGAATGATAGGCACCCACCCCTCATATGTCTGGGCACTGCTGTGAGTGATAGACACCCACCCCTCATATGTCTGGGCACTGCTGGGAGTGATAGGCACCCACCCCTCATATGTCTGGGCACTGCTGGGAGTCCTCTGCACCCACCCCTCATATGTCTGGGCACTGCTAGGAGTGATAGGCACACACCCCTCATATGTCTGGGCACTGCTGGGAGTGATAGGCATCCACCCCTCATATGTCTGGGCACTGCTGGGAGTGATAGTCACCCACCCCTCATATGTCTGGGCACTGCTGGGAGTCCTCTGCACCCACCCCTCATATGTCTGGGCACTGCTGGGGGTTCTCTGCACCCACCCCTCATTTGTCTGGGCACTGCTGGGAGTGATAGGCACACAACCCTCATATGTCTGGGCACTGCTGAGAGTGATAAGCACCCACCCCTTATATGTCTGGGCACTGCTGGGGGTCCTCTGCACCCACCCCTCATATGTCTGGGCACTGTTGGCAGTGATAGGCACCCACCCCTCCTATGTCTAGGCATTGCTGGGAGTGATAGGCACCCACCCCTCATATGTCTGGGCACTGCTGGGAGTCCTCTGCACCCACCCCTCATATGTCTGGGCACTGCTGGGAGTGATAGGCGCTCACTCCTCATATGTCTGGGCACTGCTGGGAGTGATAGGCACCCACCCCTCATATGTCTGGGCACTGCTGGGAGTCCTCTGCACCCACCCCTCATATGTCTTGGCACTGCTGGGGGTCCTCTTCACCCACCCCTCATATGTCTGGGCACTGCTGGGAGTGATAGGCACCCACCCCTCATATGTCTGGGCACTGCTGGGAGTCCTCTGCACCCACCCCTCATATGTCTGGGCACTGCTGGGGGTCCTCTGCACCCACCCCTCATATGTCTGGGCACTGCTGGGAGTGATAGGCACCCACCCCTCATATGTCTGGGCACTGCTGGGAGTGATAGGCACCCACCCCTCATATGTCTGGGCACTGCTGGGAGTCCTCTGCACCCACCCTTCATATGTCTGGGCAATGCTGGGAGTGATAGGCACACACCCCTCATATGTCTGGGCACTGCTGGGAGTGATAGGCACCCACCCCTCATATGTCTGGGCACTGCTGGGAGTCCTCTGCACCCACCCCTCATATGTCTGGGCACTGCTGGGAGTGATAGGCACACACCCCTCATATGTCTGGGCACTGCTGGGAGTGATAGGCACCCACCCCTCATATGACTGGGCACTGCTGGGAGTGATAGGCACCCACCCCTTATATGTCTGGCCACTGCTGGGAGTGATAGGCACCCACCCCTCATATGTCTGGGCACTGCTGGGAGTCCTCTGCACCCTCCCATCATATGTCTGGGCACTGCTGGGGGTCCTCTGCACCCACCCCTCATATGTCTGGGCACTGCTTGGAGTGATAGGCACACACCCCTCATATGTCTGGGCACTGCTGGGAATCCTCTGCACCCACCCCTCATATGTCTAGGCACTGCTGGGGGTCCTCTGCACCCACCCCTCATATGTCTGGGCACTGCTGGGAGTGATAGGCACCCACCCCTCATATGTCTGGGCACTGCTGGGAGTCCTCAGCACTCACCCTTCATATGTCTGGGCACTGCTGGGAGTGATAGGCACACACCCCTCATATGTCTGGGCACTGCTGGGAGTGATAGGCACCCACCCCTCATATGTCTGGGCACTGCTGGGAGTCCTCTGCACCCACCCCTCATATGTCTGGGCACTGCTGGGGGTCCTCTGCACCCACTCCTCATATGTCTGGGCACTGCTGGGAGTGACAGGCACCCACCCCTCATATGAGTGGGCACTGCTGGAAGTCCTCTGCACCCACCCCTCATATGTCTGGGCACTGCTGGGGGTCCTCTGCACCCACCCCTCATATGTCTGGGCACTGCTGGGAGTGATAGGCACCCACCCCTCATGTGTCTGGGCACTGCTGGGAGTCCTCTGCACGCACCCCTTATATGTCTGGGCACTGCTGGGGGTCCTCTGCACCCACCCCTCATATGTCTGGGCACTGCTGGGAGTGATAGGCACCCACCCCTCATATGTCTGGGCACTGCTGGGAGTGATAGGCACCCACCCCTCATATGCCTGGGCACTGCTGGGAGTCCTCTGCACCCACCCCTCATATGTCTGGGCACTGCTGGGAGTGATAGGCACCCACCCCTCATATGTCTGGCCACTGCTGGGAGTGATAGGCACCCACCCCTCATATGTCTGGGCACTGCTGGGAGTCCTCTGCACCCTCCCCTCATATGTCTGGGCACTGCTGGGGTTCCTCTGCACCCACCCCTCATATGTCTGGGCCCTGCTGGGAGTGATAGGCACCCACCCCTCATATGCCTGGGCACTGCTGGGAGTCCTCTGCACCCACCCCTCATATGTCTGGGCACTGCTGGGAGTGATAAGCACCCACCCCTCATATGTCTGGCCACTGCTGGGAATGATAGGCACCCACCCCTCATATGTCTGGGCACTGCTGGGAGTCCTCTGCACCCTCCCCTCATATGTCTGGGCACTTCTGGGGGTCCTCTGCACCCACCCCTCCTATGTCTGGGCACTGCTGGGAGTGATAGGCACCCACCCCTCATATGTCTGGGCACTGCTGGGAGTCCTCTGCACCCACCCCTTATATGTCTGGGCACTGCTGGGTGTCCTCTGCACCCACCCCTCATATGTCTGGGCACTGCTGGGGGTGATAGGCACCCACCCCTCATATGTCTGGGCACTGCTGGGAGTGATAGGCACCCACCCCTCATATGCCTGGGCACTGCTAGGAGTCCTCTGCACCCACCCCTCATATGTCTGGGCACTGCTGGGAGTGATAGGCACCCACCCCTCATATGTCTGGCCACTGCTGGGAATGATAGGCACCCACCCCTCATATGTCTGGGCACTGCTGTGAGTGATAGACACCCACCCCTCATATGTCTGGGCACTGCTGGGAGTGATAGGCACCCACCCCTCATATGTCTGGGCACTGCTGGGAGTCCTCTGCACCCACCCCTCATATGTCTGGGCACTGCTAGGAGTGATAGGCACACACCCCTCATATGTCTGGGCACTGCTGGGAGTGATAGGCATCCACCCCTCATATGTCTGGGCACTGCTGGGAGTGATAGTCACCCACCCCTCATATGTCTGGGCACTGCTGGGAGTCCTCTGCACCCACCCCTCATATGTCTGGGCACTGCTGGGGGTTCTCTGCACCCACCCCTCATTTGTCTGGGCACTGCTGGGAGTGATAGGCACACAACCCTCATATGTCTGGGCACTGCTGAGAGTGATAAGCACCCACCCCTTATATGTCTGGGCACTGCTGGGGGTCCTCTGCACCCACCCCTCATATGTCTGGGCACTGTTGGCAGTGATAGGCACCCACCCCTCCTATGTCTGGGCATTGCTGGGAGTGATAGGCACCCACCCCTCATATGTCTGGGCACTGCTGGGAGTCCTCTGCACCCACCCCTCATATGTCTGGGCACTGCTGGGGGTCCTCTGCACCCACCCCTCATATGTCTGGGCACTGCTAGGAGTGATAGGCACCCACCCCTCATATGTCTGGGCACTGCTGGGAGTCCTCTGCACCCACCCCTTATATGTCTGGGCACTGCTGGGGGTCCTCTGCACCCACCTCCATATGTCTGGGCACTGCTGGGAGTGATAGGCACCCAACCCTCATATGTCTGGGCACTGCTGGGAGTGATAGGCACCCACCCCTCATATGCCTGGGCACTGCTGATAGTCCTCTGCGCCCACCCCTTATATGTCTGGGTACTGCTGGGAGTGATAAGCACACACCCCTCATATGTCTGGGCACTGCTGGGAGTGATAGGCACCCACCCTCATATGTCTGGGCACTGCTGGAAGTCCTCTGCACCCTCCCCTCATATGTCTGGGCACTGCTGGGGGTCCTCTGCACCCACCGCTCATATGTCTGGGCACTGCTGGGGGTCCTCTGCACCCACCCCTCATATGTCTGGCCATTGCTGGGAGTGATAGGCACCCACCCCTCATATGTCTGTGCACTGTTGGGAGTCCTCTGCACCCACCCCTCATATGTCTGGGCACTGCTGGGGGTCCTCTGCACCCACCCCTCATATGTCTGGGCACTGCTGGGAGTGATAGGCACCCACCCCTCATATGTCTGGGCACTGCTGGGAGTGATAGGCACCCACCCCTCATATGTCTGGCCTCTGCTGGGAGTGATAGGCACCCACCCCTCATATGTCTGGGCACTGCTGGAAGTCCTCTGCACCCACCCCTCATATGTCTGGGCACTGCTGGGGGTCCTCTGCACCCACCCCTCATATGTCTGGGCACTGCTGGGGGTCCTCTGACACCCACCCCTCATATGTCTGGCCACTGCTGGGAGTGATAGGCACCCACCCCTCATATGTCTGGGCACTGCTGGGAGTCCTCTGCACCCACCCTTCATATGTCTGGGCACTGCTGGGGGTCCTCTGCACCCACCCCTCATATGTCTGGGCACTGCTGGGGGTCCTCTGCACCCACCCCTCATATGTCTGGGCACTGCTGGGAGTGATAGGCACCCACCCCTCATATGTCTGGGCACTGCTGGGAGTGATAGGCACCCACCCCTCATATGTCTGGGCACTGCTGGGAGTCCTCTGCACCCACCCCTCAAATGTCTGGGCACTGCTGGAAGTCCTCTGCACCCACCCCTCAAATGTCTGGGCACTGCTGGGGGTCCTCTGCTTCCACCCCTCATATGTCTGGGCACTGCTGGGAGTGATAGGCACCCACCCCTAATATGTCTGGGCACTGCTGGGAGTCCTCTGCACCCACCCCTCATATGTCTGGGCACTGCTGGGAGTGATAGGCACACACCCCTCATATGTCTGGGCACTGCTGGGAGTGATAGGCACCCACCCCTCATATGTCTGGCCACTGCTGGGAGTGATAGGCACCCACCCCTCATATGTCTGGGCACTGCTGGGAGTCCTCTGCACCCACCCCTCATATGTCTGGGCACTGCTGGGGGTCCTCTGCACCCAACCCTCATATGTCTGGGCACTGCTGGGAGTGATAGGCACCCACCCCTCATATGTCTGGGCACTGCTGGGAGTGATAGGCACCCACCCCTCATATGTCTGGGCACTGCTGGGAGTCCTCTGCACCCACCCCTCATATGTCTGGGCACTGCTAGGAGTGATAGGCACACACCCCTCATATGTCTGGGCACTGCTGGGAGTGATAGGCATCCACCCCTCATATGTCTGGGCACTGCTGGGAGTGATAGTCACCCACCCCTCATATGTCTGGGCACTGCTGGGAGTCCTCTGCACCCACCCCTCATATGTCTGGGCACTGCTGGGGGTTCTCTGCACCCACCCCTCATTTGTCTGGGCACTGCTGGGAGTGATAGGCACACAACCCTCATATGTCTGGGCACTGCTGAGAGTGATAGGCACCCACCCCTCATATGTCTGGGCACTGCTGGGGGTCCTCTGCACCCACCCCTCATATGTCTGGGCACTGTTGGCAGTGATAGGCACCCACCCCTCCTATGTCTGGGCATTGCTGGGAGTGATAGGCACCCACCCCTCATATGTCTGGGCACTGCTGGGAGTCCTCTGCACCCACCCCTCATATGTCTGGGCACTGCTGGGAGTGATAGGCGCTCACTCCTCATATGTCTGGGCACTGCTGGGAGTGATAGGCACCCACCCCTCATATGTCTGGGCACTGCTGGGAGTCCTCTGCACCCACCCCTCATATGTCTGGGCACTGCTGGGGGTCCTCTGCACCCACCCCTCATATGTCTGGGCACTACTGGGAGTGATAGGCACCCACCCCTCATATGTCTGGGCACTGCTGGGAGTCCTCTGCACCCACCCCTCATATGTCTGGGCACTGCTGGGGGTCCTCTGCACCCACCCCTCATATGTCTGGGCACTGCTGGGAGTGATAGGCACCCACCCCTCATATGTCTGGGCACTGCTGGGAGTGATAGGCACCCACCCCTCATATGTCTGGGCACTGCTGGGAGTCCTCTGCACCCACCCTTCATATGTCTGGGCAATGCTGGGAGTGATAGGCACACACCCCTCATATGTCTGGGCACTGCTGGGAGTGATAGGCACCCACCCCTCATATGTCTGGGCACTGCTGGGAGTCCTCTGCACCCACCCCTCATATGTCTGGGCACTGCTGGGAGTGATAGGCACACACCCCTCATATGTCTGGGCACTGCTGGGAGTGATAGGCACCCACCCCTCATATGACTGGGCACTGCTGGGAGTGATAGGCACCCACCCCTTATATGTCTGGCCACTGCTGGGAGTGATAGGCACCCACCCCTCATATGTCTGGGCACTGCTGGGAGTCCTCTGCACCCTCCCATCATATGTCTGGGCACTACTGGGGGTCCTCTGCACCCACCCCTCATATGTCTGGGCACTGCTTGGAGTGATAGGCACACACCCCTCATATGTCTGGGCACTGCTGGGAATCCTCTGCACCCACCCCTCATATGTCTAGGCACTGCTGGGGGTCCTCTGCACCCACCCCTCATATGTCTGGGCACTGCTGGGAGTGATAGGCACCCACCCCTCATATGTCTGGGCACTGCTGGGAGTGATAGGCACACACCCCTCATATGTCTGGGCACTGCTGGGAGTCCTCAGCACTCACCCTTCATATGTCTGGGCACTGCTGGGAGTGATAGGCACACACCCCTCATATGTCTGGGCACTGCTGGGAGTGATAGGCACCCACCCCTCATATGTCTGGGCACTGCTGGGAGTCCTCTGCACCCACCCCTCATATGTCTGAGCACTGCTGGGGGTCCTCTGCACCCACTCCTCATATGTCTGGGCACTGCTGGGAGTGACAGGCACCCACCCCTCATATGAGTGGGCACTGCTGGAAGTCCTCTGCACCCACCCCTCATATGTCTGGGCACTGCTGGGGGTCCTCTGCACCCACCCCTCATATGTCTGGGCACTGCTGGGAGTGATAGGCACCCACCCCTCATGTGTCTGGGCACTGCTGGGAGTCCTCTGCACGCACCCCTTATATGTCTGTGCACTGCTGGGGGTCCTCTGCACCCACCCCTCATATGTCTGGGCACTGCTGGGAGTGATAGGCACCCACCCCTCAAATGTCTGGGCACTGCTGGGAGTGATAGGCACCCACCCCTCATATGCCTGGGCACTGCTGGGAGTCCTCTGCACCCACCCCTCATATGTCTGGGCACTGCTGGGAGTGATAGGCACACACCCCTCATATGTCTGGGCACTGCTGGGAGTGATAGGCACCCACCCCTCATATGTCTGGCCACTGCTGGGAGTGATAGGCACCCACCCCTCATATGTCTGGGCACTGCTGGGAGTCCTCTGCACCCTCCCCTCATATGTCTGGGCACTGCTGGGGTTCCTCTGCACCCACCCCTCATATGTCTGGGCCCTGCTGGGAGTGATAGGCACCCACCCCTCATATGCCTGGGCACTGCTGGGAGTCCTCTGCACCCACCCCTCATATGTCTGGGCACTGCTGGGAGTGATAGGCACCCACCCCTCATATGTCTGGCCACTGCTGGGAGTGATAGGCACCCACCCCTCATATGTCTGGGCACTGCTGGGAGTCCTCTGCACCCACCCCTCATATGTCTGGGCACTGCTGGGAGTGATAGGCACCCACCCCTCATATGTCTGGGCACTGCTGGGAGTGATAGGCACCCACCCCTCATATGTCTGGGCACTGCTGGGAGTCCTCTTCACCCATCCCCTCATATGTCTGGGCACTGCTGGGGGTCCTCTGCACCCACCCCTCATATGTCCGGGCACTGCTGGGAGTGATAGGCACCCACCCCTTATATGTCTGGGCACTGCTGGAAGTCCTCTGCACCCACCCCTCATATGTCTGGGCACTGCTGGGGGTCCTCTGCACCCACCCCTCATATGTCTGGGCACTGCTGGGAGTGATAGGCACCCACCCCTCATATGTCTGGGCACTGCTGGGAGTCCTCTGCACCCACCCCTTATATGTCTGGGCACTGCTGGGGGTCCTCTGCACCCACCCCTCTTATGTCTGGGCACTGCAGGGAGTGATAGACACCCACCCCTCATATGTCTGGGCACTGCTGGGAGTGATAGGCACCCACCCCTCATATGCCTGGGCACTGCTGAGAGTCCTCTGCGCCCACCCCTTATATGTCTGGGCACTGCTGGGAGTGATAAGCACACACCCCTCATATGTCTGGGCACTGCTGGGAGTGATAGGCACCCACCCCTCATATGTCTGGCCACTGCTGGGAGTGATAGGCACCCACCCCTCATATGTCTGGGCACTGCTGGGAGTGATAGGCACACACCCCTCATATGTCTGGGCACTGCTGGGAGTGATAGGCACCCACCCCTCATATGTCTGGCCACTGCTGAGAGTGATAGGCACCCACCCCTCATATGTCTGGGCACTGCTGGAAGTCCTCTGCACCCACCCCTCATATGTCTGGGCACCGCTGGGGGTCCTCTGCACCCACCCCTCATATGTCTGGGTACTGCTGGGAGTGATAGGCACACACCCCTCATATGTCTGGGCACTGCTGGGAGTGATAGGCACCCACCCCTCATATGTCTGGCCACTGCTGGGAATGATAGGCACCCACCCCTCATATGTCTGGGCACTGCTGTGAGTGATAGACACCCACCCCTCATATGTCTGGGCACTGCTGGGAGTGATAGGCACCCACCCCTCATATGTCTGGGCACTGCTGGGAGTCCTCTGCACCCACCCCTCATATGTCTGGGCACTGCTAGGAGTGATAGGCACACACCCCTCATATGTCTGGGCACTGCTGGGAGTGATAGGCATCCACCCCTCATATGTCTGGGCACTGCTGGGAGTGATAGTCACCCACCCCTCATATGTCTGGGCACTGCTGGGAGTCCTCTGCACCCACCCCTCATATGTCTGGGCACTGCTGGGGGTTCTCTGCACCCACCCCTCATTTGTCTGGGCACTGCTGGGAGTGATAGGCACACAACCCTCATATGTCTGGGCACTGCTGAGAGTGATAAGCACCCACCCCTTATATGTCTGGGCACTGCTGGGGGTCCTCTGCACCCACCCCTCATATGTCTGGGCACTGTTGGCAGTGATAGGCACCCACCCCTCCTATGTCTGGGCATTGCTGGGAGTGATAGGCACCCACCCCTCATATGTCTGGGCACTGCTGGGAGTCCTCTGCACCCACCCCTCATATGTCTGGGCACTGCTGGGAGTGATAGGCGCTCACTCCTCATATGTCTGGGCACTGCTGGGAGTGATAGGCACCCACCCCTCATATGTCTGGGCACTGCTGGGAGTCCTCTGCACCCACCCCTCATATGTCTTGGCACTGCTGGGGGTCCTCTTCACCCACCCCTCATATGTCTGGGCACTGCTGGGAGTGATAGGCACCCACCCCTCATATGTCTGGGCACTGCTGGGAGTCCTCTGCACCCACCCCTCATATGTCTGGGCACTGCTGGGGGTCCTCTGCACCCACCCCTCATATGTCTGGGCACTGCTGGGAGTGATAGGCACCCACCCCTCATATGTCTGGGCACTGCTGGGAGTGATAGGCACCCACCCCTCATATGTCTGGGCACTGCTGGGAGTCCTCTGCACCCACCCTTCATATGTCTGGGCAATGCTGGGAGTGATAGGCACACACCCCTCATATGTCTGGGCACTGCTGGGAGTGATAGGCACCCACCCCTCATATGTCTGGGCACTGCTGGGAGTCCTCTGCACCCACCCCTCATATGTCTGGGCACTGCTGGGAGTGATAGGCACACACCCCTCATATGTCTGGGCACTGCTGGGAGTGATAGGCACCCACCCCTCATATGACTGGGCACTGCTGGGAGTGATAGGCACCCACCCCTTATATGTCTGGCCACTGCTGGGAGTGATAGGCACCCACCCCTCATATGTCTGGGCACTGCTGGGAGTCCTCTGCACCCTCCCATCATATGTCTGGGCACTGCTGGGGGTCCTCTGCACCCACCCCTCATATGTCTGGGCACTGCTTGGAGTGATAGGCACACACCCCTCATATGTCTGGGCACTGCTGGGAATCCTCTGCACCCACCCCTCATATGTCTAGGCACTGCTGGGGGTCCTCTGCACCCACCCCTCATATGTCTGGGCACTGCTGGGAGTGATAGGCACCCACCCCTCATATGTCTGGGCACTGCTGGGAGTCCTCAGCACTCACCCTTCATATGTCTGGGCACTGCTGGGAGTGATAGGCACACACCCCTCATATGTCTGGGCACTGCTGGGAGTGATAGGCACCCACCCCTCATATGTCTGGGCACTGCTGGGAGTCCTCTGCACCCACCCCTCATATGTCTGGGCACTGCTGGGGGTCCTCTGCACCCACTCCTCATATGTCTGGGCACTGCTGGGAGTGACAGGCACCCACCCCTCATATGAGTGGGCACTGCTGGAAGTCCTCTGCACCCACCCCTCATATGTCTGGGCACTGCTGGGGGTCCTCTGCACCCACCCCTCATATGTCTGGGCACTGCTGGGAGTGATAGGCACCCACCCCTCATGTGTCTGGGCACTGCTGGGAGTCCTCTGCACGCACCCCTTATATGTCTGGGCACTGCTGGGGGTCCTCTGCACCCACCCCTCATATGTCTGGGCACTGCTGGGAGTGATAGGCACCCACCCCTCATATGTCTGGGCACTGCTGGGAGTGATAGGCACCCACCCCTCATATGCCTGGGCACTGCTGGGAGTCCTCTGCACCCACCCCTCATATGTCTGGGCACTGCTGGGAGTGATAGGCACCCACCCCTCATATGTCTGGCCACTGCTGGGAGTGATAGGCACCCACCCCTCATATGTCTGGGCACTGCTGGGAGTCCTCTGCACCCTCCCCTCATATGTCTGGGCACTGCTGGGGTTCCTCTGCACCCACCCCTCATATGTCTGGGCCCTGCTGGGAGTGATAGGCACCCACCCCTCATATGCCTGGGCACTGCTGGGAGTCCTCTGCACCCACCCCTCATATGTCTGGGCACTGCTGGGAGTGATAAGCACCCACCCCTCATATGTCTGGCCACTGCTGGGAATGATAGGCACCCACCCCTCATATGTCTGGGCACTGCTGGGAGTCCTCTGCACCCTCCCCTCATATGTCTGGGCACTGCTGGGGGTCCTCTGCACCCACCCCTCCTATGTCTGGGCACTGCTGGGAGTGATAGGCACCCACCCCTCATATGTCTGGGCACTGCTGGGAGTCCTCTGCACCCACCCCTTATATGTCTGGGCACTGCTGGGTGTCCTCTGCACCCACCCCTCATATGTCTGGGCACTGCTGGGGGTGATAGGCACCCACCCCTCATATGTCTGGGCACTGCTGGGAGTGATAGGCACCCACCCCTCATATGCCTGGGCACTGCTAGGAGTCCTCTGCACCCACCCCTCATATGTCTGGGCACTGCTGGGAGTGATAGGCACCCACCCCTCATATGTCTGGCCACTGCTGGGAATGATAGGCACCCACCCCTCATATGTCTGGGCACTGCTGTGAGTGATAGACACCCACCCCTCATATGTCTGGGCACTGCTGGGAGTGATAGGCACCCACCCCTCATATGTCTGGGCACTGCTGGGAGTCCTCTGCACCCACCCCTCATATGTCTGGGCACTGCTAGGAGTGATAGGCACACACCCCTCATATGTCTGGGCACTGCTGGGAGTGATAGGCATCCACCCCTCATATGTCTGGGCACTGCTGGGAGTGATAGTCACCCACCCCTCATATGTCTGGGCACTGCTGGGAGTCCTCTGCACCCACCCCTCATATGTCTGGGCACTGCTGGGGGTTCTCTGCACCCACCCCTCATTTGTCTGGGCACTGCTGGGAGTGATAGGCACACAACCCTCATATGTCTGGGCACTGCTGAGAGTGATAAGCACCCACCCCTTATATGTCTGGGCACTGCTGGGGGTCCTCTGCACCCACCCCTCATATGTCTGGGCACTGTTGGCAGTGATAGGCACCCACCCCTCCTATGTCTGGGCATTGCTGGGAGTGATAGGCACCCACCCCTCATATGTCTGGGCACTGCTGGGAGTCCTCTGCACCCACCCCTCATATGTCTGGGCACTGCTGGGAGTGATAGGCGCTCACTCCTCATATGTCTGGGCACTGCTGGGAGTGATAGGCACCCACCCCTCATATGTCTGGGCACTGCTGGGAGTCCTCTGCACCCACCCCTCATATGTCTTGGCACTGCTGGGGGTCCTCTTCACCCACCCCTCATATGTCTGGGCACTGCTGGGAGTGATAGGCACCCACCCCTCATATGTCTGGGCACTGCTGGGAGTCCTCTGCACCCACCCCTCATATGTCTGGGCACTGCTGGGGGTCCTCTGCACCCACCCCTCATATGTCTGGGCACTGCTGGGAGTGATAGGCACCCACCCCTCATATGTCTGGGCACTGCTGGGAGTGATAGGCACCCACCCCTCATATGTCTGGGCACTGCTGGGAGTCCTCTGCACCCACCCTTCATATGTCTGGGCAATGCTGGGAGTGATAGGCACACACCCCTCATATGTCTGGGCACTGCTGGGAGTGATAGGCACCCACCCCTCATATGTCTGGGCACTGCTGGGAGTCCTCTGCACCCACCCCTCATATGTCTGGGCACTGCTGGGAGTGATAGGCACACACCCCTCATATGTCTGGGCACTGCTGGGAGTGATAGGCACCCACCCCTCATATGACTGGGCACTGCTGGGAGTGATAGGCACCCACCCCTTATATGTCTGGCCACTGCTGGGAGTCCTCTGCACCCTCCCATCATATGTCTGGGCACTGCTGGGGGTCCTCTGCACCCACCCCTCATATGTCTGGGCACTGCTTGGAGTGATAGGCACACACCCCTCATATGTCTGGGCACTGCTGGGAATCCTCTGCACCCACCCCTCATATGTCTAGGCACTGCTGGGGGTCCTCTGCACCCACCCCTCATATGTCTGGGCACTGCTGGGAGTGATAGGCACCCACCCCTCATATGTCTGGGCACTGCTGGGAGTCCTCAGCACTCACCCTTCATATGTCTGGGCACTGCTGGGAGTGATAGGCACACACCCCTCATATGTCTGGGCACTGCTGGGAGTGATAGGCACCCACCCCTCATATGTCTGGGCACTGCTGGGAGTCCTCTGCACCCACCCCTCATATGTCTGGGCACTGCTGGGGGTCCTCTGCACCCACTCCTCATATGTCTGGGCACTGCTGGGAGTGACAGGCACCCACCCCTCATATGAGTGGGCACTGCTGGAAGTCCTCTGCACCCACCCCTCATATGTCTGGGCACTGCTGGGGGTCCTCTGCACCCACCCCTCATATGTCTGGGCACTGCTGGGAGTGATAGGCACCCACCCCTCATGTGTCTGGGCACTGCTGGGAGTCCTCTGCACGCACCCCTTATATGTCTGGGCACTGCTGGGGGTCCTCTGCACCCACCCCTCATATGTCTGGGCACTGCTGGGAGTGATAGGCACCCACCCCTCATATGTCTGGGCACTGCTGGGAGTGATAGGCACCCACCCCTCATATGCCTGGGCACTGCTGGGAGTCCTCTGCACCCACCACTCATATGTCTGGGCATTGCTGGGAGTGATAGGCACACACCCCTCATATGTCTGGGCACTGCTGGGAGTGATAGGCACCCACCCCTCATATGTCTGGCCACTGCTGGGAGTGATAGGCACCCACCCCTCATATGTCTGGGCACTGCTGGGAGTCCTCTGCACCCTCCCCTCATATGTCTGGGCACTGCTGGGGTTCCTCTGCACCCACCCCTCATATGTCTGGGCCCTGCTGGGAGTGATAGGCACCCACCCCTCATATGCCTGGGCACTGCTGGGAGTCCTCTGCACCCACCCCTCATATGTCTGGGCACTGCTGGGAGTGATAAGCACCCACCCCTCATATGTCTGGCCACTGCTGGGAATGATAGGCACCCACCCCTCATATGTCTGGGCACTGCTGGGAGTCCTCTGCACCCTCCCCTCATATGTCTGGGCACTGCTGGGGGTCCTCTGCACCCACCCCTCCTATGTCTGGGCACTGCTGGGAGTGATAGGCACCCACCCCTCATATGTCTGGGCACTGCTGGGAGTCCTCTGCACCCACCCCTTATATGTCTGGGCACTGCTGGGTGTCCTCTGCACCCACCCCTCATATGTCTGGGCACTGCTGGGGTGATAGGCACCCACCCCTCATATGTCTGGGCACTGCTGGGAGTGATAGGCACCCACCCCTCATATGCCTGGGCACTGCTAGGAGTCCTCTGCACCCACCCCTCATATGTCTGGGCACTGCTGGGAGTGATAGGCACCCACCCCTCATATGTCTGGGCACTGCTGGGAGTGATAGGCACCCACCCCTCATATGTCTGGCCACTGCTGGGAGTGATAGGCACCCACCCCTCATATGTCTGGGCACTGCTGGGAGTCCTCTGCACCCACCCCTCATATGTCTGGGCACTGCTGGGAGTGATAGGCACCCACCCCTCATATGTCTGGGCACTGCTGGGAGTGATAGGCACCCACCCCTCATATGTCTGGGCACTGCTGGGAGTCCTCTTCACCCACCCCCTCATATGTCTGGGCACTGCTGGGGGTCCTCTGCACCCACCCCTCATATGTCCGGGCACTGCTGGGAGTGATAGGCACCCACCCCTCATATGTCTGGGCACTGCTGGAAGTCCTCTGCACCCACCCCTCATATGTCTGGGCACTGCTGGGGGTCCTCTGCACCCACCCCTCATATATCTGGGCACTGCTAGGAGTGATAGGCACCCACCCCTCATATGTCTGGGCACTGCTGGGAGTCCTCTGCACCCACCCCTTATATGTCTGGGCACTGCTGGGGGTCCTCTGCACCCACCTCCATATGTCTGGGCACTGCTGGGAGTGATAGGCACCCAACCCTCATATGTCTGGGCACTGCTGGGAGTGATAGGCACCCACCCCTCATATGCCTGGGCACTGCTGAGAGTCCTCTGCGCCCACCCCTTATATGTCTGGGTACTGCTGGGAGTGATAAGCACACACCCCTCATATGTCTGGGCACTGCTGGGAGTGATAGGCACCCACCCTCATATGTCTGGGCACTGCTGGAAGTCCTCTGCACCCTCCCCTCATATGTCTGGGCACTGCTGGGGGTCCTCTGCACCCACCGCTCATATGTTTGGGCACTGCTGGGGGTCCTCTGCACCCACCCCTCATATGTCTGGCCATTGCTGGGAGTGATAGGCACCCACCCCTCATATGTCTGGGCACTGCTGGGAGTCCTCTGCACCCACCCCTCATATGTCTGGGCACTGCTGGGGGTCCTCTGCACCCACCCCTCATATGTCTGGGCACTGCTGGGAGTGATAGGCACCCACCCCTCATATGTCTGGGCACTGCTGGGAGTGATAGGCACCCACCCCTCATATGTCTGGCCTCTGCTGGGAGTGATAGGCACCCACCCCTCATATGTCTGGGCACTGCTGGAAGTCCTCTGCACCCACCCCTCATATGTCTGGGCACTGCTGGGGGTCCTCTGCACCCACCCCTCATATGTCTGGGCACTGCTGGGGGTCCTCTGACACCCACCCCTCATATGTCTGGCCACTGCTGGGAGTGATAGGCACCCACCCCTCATATGTCTGGGCACTGCTGGGAGTCCTCTGCACCCACCCTTCATATGTCTGGGCACTGCTGGGGGTCCTCTGCACCCACCCCTCATATGTCTGGGCACTGCTGGGGGTCCTCTGCACCCACCCCTCATATGTCTGGGCACTGCTGGGAGTGATAGGCACCCACCCCTCATATGTCTGGGCACTGCTGGGAGTGATAGGCACCCACCCCTCATATGTCTGGGCACTGCTGGGAGTCCTCTTCACCCACCCCCTCATATGTCTGGGCACTGCTGGGGGTCCTCTGCACCCACCCCTCATATGTCCGGGCACTGTTGGGAGTGATAGGCACCCACCCCTCATATGTCTGGGCACTGCTGGAAGTCCTCTGCACCCACCCCTCATATGTCTGGGCACTGCTGGGGGTCCTCTGCACCCACCCCTCATATGTCTGGGCACTGCTAGGAGTGATAGGCACCCACCCCTCATATGTCTGGGCACTGCTGGGAGTCCTCTGCACCCACCCCTTATATGTCTGGGCACTGCTGGGGGTCCTCTGCACCCACCTCCATATGTCTGGGCACTGCTGGGAGTGATAGGCACCCAACCCTCATATGTCTGGGCACTGCTGGGAGTGATAGGCACCCACCCCTCATATGCCTGGGCACTGCTGAGAGTCCTCTGCGCCCACCCCTTATATGTCTGGGTACTGCTGGGAGTGATAAGCACACACCCCTCATATGTCTGGGCACTGCTGGGAGTGATAGGCACCCACCCTCATATGTCTGGGCACTGCTGGAAGTCCTCTGCACCCTCCCCTCATATGTCTGGGCACTGCTGGGGGTCCTCTGCACCCACCGCTCATATGTCTGGGCACTGCTGGGGGTCCTCTGCACCCACCCCTCATATGTCTGGCCATTGCTGGGAGTGATAGGCACCCACCCCTCATATGTCTGTGCACTGTTGGGAGTCCTCTGCACCCACCCCTCATATGTCTGGGCACTGCTGGGGGTCCTCTGCACCCACCCCTCATATGTCTGGGCACTGCTGGGAGTGATAGGCACCCACCCCTCATATGTCTGGGCACTGCTGGGAGTGATAGGCACCCACCCCTCATATGTCTGGCCTCTGCTGGGAGTGATAGGCACCCACCCCTCATATGTCTGGGCACTGCTGGAAGTCCTCTGCACCCACCCCTCATATGTCTGGGCACTGCTGGGGGTCCTCTGCACCCACCCCTCATATGTCTGGGCACTGCTGGGGGTCCTCTGACACCCACCCCTCATATGTCTGGCCACTGCTGGGAGTGATAGGCACCCACCCCTCATATGTCTGGGCACTGCTGGGAGTCCTCTGCACCCACCCTTCATATGTCTGGGCACTGCTGGGGGTCCTCTGCACCCACCCCTCATATGTCTGGGCACTGCTGGGGGTCCTCTGCACCCACCCCTCATATGTCTGGGCACTGCTGGGAGTGATAGGCACCCACCCCTCATATGTCTGGGCACTGCTGGGAGTGATAGGCACCCACCCCTCATATGTCTGGGCACTGCTGGGAGTCCTCTGCACCCACCCCTCAAATGTCTGGGCACTGCTGGAAGTCCTCTGCACCCACCCCTCAAATGTCTGGGCACTGCTGGGGGTCCTCTGCTTCCACCCCTCATATGTCTGGGCACTGCTGGGAGTGATAGGCACCCACCCCTAATATGTCTGGGCACTGCTGGGGGTCCTCTGCACCCACCCCTCATATGTCTGGGCACTGCTGGGAGTGATAGGCACACACCCCTCATATGTCTGGGCACTGCTGGGAGTGATAGGCACCCACCCCTCATATGTCTGGCCACTGCTGGGAGTGATAGGCACCCACCCCTCATATGTCTGGGCACTGCTAGGAGTCCTCTGCACCCACCCCTCATATGTCTGGGCACTGCTGGGGGTCCTCTGCACCCAACCCTCATATGTCTGGGCACTGCTGGGAGTGATAGGCACCCACCCCTCATATGTCTGGGCACTGCTGGGAGTGATAGGCACCCACCCCTCATATGTCTGGGCACTGCTGGGAGTCCTCTGCACCCACCCCTCATATGTCTGGGCACTGCTAGGAGTGATAGGCACACACCCCTCATATGTCTGGGCACTGCTGGGAGTGATAGGCATCCACCCCTCATATGTCTGGGCACTGCTGGGAGTGATAGTCACCCACCCCTCATATGTCTGGGCACTGCTGGGAGTCCTCTGCACCCACCCCTCATATGTCTGGGCACTGCTGGGGGTTCTCTGCACCCACCCCTCATTTGTCTGGGCACTGCTGGGAGTGATAGGCACCCACCCCTCATATGTCTGGGCACTGCTGAGAGTGATAGGCACCCACCCCTCATATGTCTGGGCACTGCTGGGGGTCCTCTGCACCCACCCCTCATATGTCTGGGCACTGTTGGCAGTGATAGGCACCCACCCCGCCTATGTCTGGGCATTGCTGGGAGTGATAGGCACCCACCCCTCATATGTCTGGGCACTGCTGGGAGTCCTCTGCACCCACCCCTCATATGTCTGGGCACTGCTGGGAGTGATAGGCGCTCACTCCTCATATGTCTGGGCACTGCTGGGAGTGATAGGCACCCACCCCTCATATGTCTGGGCACTGCTGGGAGTCCTCTGCACCCACCCCTCATATGTCTGGGCACTGCTGGGGGTCCTCTGCACCCACCCCTCATATGTCTGGGCACTACTGGGAGTGATAGGCACCCACCCCTCATATGTCTGGGCACTGCTGGGAGTCCTCTGCACCCACCCCTCATATGTCTGGGCACTGCTGGGGGTCCTCTGCACCCACCCCTCATATGTCTGGGCACTGCTGGGAGTGATAGGCACCCACCCCTCATATGTCTGGGCACTGCTGGGAGTGATAGGCACCCACCCCTCATATGTCTGGGCACTGCTGGGAGTCCTCTGCACCCACCCTTCATATGTCTGGGCAATGCTGGGAGTGATAGGCACACACCCCTCATATGTCTGGGCACTGCTGGGAGTGATAGGCACCCACCCCTCATATGTCTGGGCACTGCTGGGAGTCCTCTGCACCCACCCCTCATATGTCTGGGCACTGCTGGGAGTGATAGGCACACACCCCTCATATGTCTGGGCACTGCTGGGAGTGATAGGCACCCACCCCTCATATGACTGGGCACTGCTGGGAGTGATAGGCACCCACCCCTTATATGTCTGGCCACTGCTGGGAGTGATAGGCACCCACCCCTCATATGTCTGGGCACTGCTGGGAGTCCTCTGCACCCTCCCATCATATGTCTGGGCACTACTGGGGGTCCTCTGCACCCACCCCTCATATGTCTGGGCACTGCTTGGAGTGATAGGCACACACCCCTCATATGTCTGGGCACTGCTGGGAATCCTCTGCACCCACCCCTCATATGTCTAGGCACTGCTGGGGGTCCTCTGCACCCACCCCTCATATGTCTGGGCACTGCTGGGAGTGATAGGCACCCACCCCTCATATGTCTGGGCACTGCTGGGAGTGATAGGCACACACCCCTCATATGTCTGGGCACTGCTGGGAGTCCTCAGCACTCACCCTTCATATGTCTGGGCACTGCTGGGAGTGATAGGCACACACCCCTCATATGTCTGGGCACTGCTGGGAGTGATAGGCACCCACCCCTCATATGTCTGGGCACTGCTGGGAGTCCTCTGCACCCACCCCTCATATGTCTGAGCACTGCTGGGGGTCCTCTGCACCCACTCCTCATATGTCTGGGCACTGCTGGGAGTGACAGGCACCCACCCCTCATATGAGTGGGCACTGCTGGAAGTCCTCTGCACCCACCCCTCATATGTCTGGGCACTGCTGGGGGTCCTCTGCACCCACCCCTCATATGTCTGGGCACTGCTGGGAGTGATAGGCACCCACCCCTCATGTGTCTGGGCACTGCTGGGAGTCCTCTGCACGCACCCCTTATATGTCTGTGCACTGCTGGGGGTCCTCTGCACCCACCCCTCATATGTCTGGGCACTGCTGGGAGTGATAGGCACCCACCCCTCATATGTCTGGGCACTGCTGGGAGTGATAGGCACCCACCCCTCATATGCCTGGGCACTGCTGGGAGTCCTCTGCACCCACCCCTCATATGTCTGGGCACTGCTGGGAGTGATAGGCACACACCCCTCATATGTCTGGGCACTGCTGGGAGTGATAGGCACCCACCCCTCATATGTCTGGCCACTGCTGGGAGTGATAGGCACCCACCCCTCATATGTCTGGGCACTGCTGGGAGTCCTCTGCACCCTCCCCTCATATGTCTGGGCACTGCTGGGGTTCCTCTGCACCCACCCCTCATATGTCTGGGCCCTGCTGGGAGTGATAGGCACCCACCCCTCATATGCCTGGGCACTGCTGGGAGTCCTCTGCACCCACCCCTCATATGTCTGGGCACTGCTGGGAGTGATAGGCACCCACCCCTCATATGTCTGGCCACTGCTGGGAGTGATAGGCACCCACCCCTCATATGTCTGGGCACTGCTGGGAGTCCTCTGCACCCACCCCTCATATGTCTGGGCACTGCTGGGAGTGATAGGCACCCACCCCTCATATGTCTGGGCACTGCTGGGAGTGATAGGCACCCACCCCTCATATGTCTGGGCACTGCTGGGAGTCCTCTTCACCCATCCCCTCATATGTCTGGGCACTGCTGGGGGTCCTCTGCACCCACCCCTCATATGTCCGGGCACTGCTGGGAGTGATAGGCACCCACCCCTTATATGTCTGGGCACTGCTGGAAGTCCTCTGCACCCACCCCTCATATGTCTGGGCACTGCTGGGGGTCCTCTGCACCCACCCCTCATATGTCTGGGCACTGCTGGGAGTGATAGGCACCCACCCCTCATATGTCTGGGCACTGCTGGGAGTCCTCTGCACCCACCCCTTATATGTCTGGGCACTGCTGGGGGTCCTCTGCACCCACCCCTCTTATGTCTGGGCACTGCAGGGAGTGATAGACACCCACCCCTCATATGTCTGGGCACTGCTGGGAGTGATAGGCACCCACCCCTCATATGCCTGGGCACTGCTGAGAGTCCTCTGCGCCCACCCCTTATATGTCTGGGCACTGCTGGGAGTGATAAGCACACACCCCTCATATGTCTGGGCACTGCTGGGAGTGATAGGCACCCACCCCTCATATGTCTGGCCACTGCTGGGAGTGATAGGCACCCACCCCTCATATGTCTGGGCACTGCTGGGAGTGATAGGCACACACCCCTCATATGTCTGGGCACTGCTGGGAGTGATAGGCACCCACCCCTCATATGTCTGGCCACTGCTGAGAGTGATAGGCACCCACCCCTCATATGTCTGGGCACTGCTGGAAGTCCTCTGCACCCACCCCTCATATGTCTGGGCACCGCTGGGGGTCCTCTGCACCCACCCCTCATATGTCTGGGCACTGCTGGGAGTGATAGGCACACACCCCTCATATGTCTGGGCACTGCTGGGAGTGATAGGCACCCACCCCTCATATGTCTGGCCACTGCTGGGAATGATAGGCACCCACCCCTCATATGTCTGGGCACTGCTGTGAGTGATAGGCACCCACCCCTCATATGTCTGGGCACTGCTGGGAGTGATAGGCACCCACCCCTCATATGTCTGGGCACTGCTGGGAGTCCTCTGCACCCACCCCTCATATGTCTGGGCACTGCTAGGAGTGATAGGCACACACCCCTCATATGTCTGGGCACTGCTGGGAGTGATAGGCATCCACCCCTCATATGTCTGGGCACTGCTGGGAGTGATAGTCACCCACCCCTCATATGTCTGGGCACTGCTGGGAGTCCTCTGCACCCACCCCTCATATGTCTGGGCACTGCTGGGGGTTCTCTGCACCCACCCCTCATTTGTCTGGGCACTGCTGGGAGTGATAGGCACACAACCCTCATATGTCTGGGCACTGCTGAGAGTGATAAGCACCCACCCCTTATATGTCTGGGCACTGCTGGGGGTCCTCTGCACCCACCCCTCATATGTCTGGGCACTGTTGGCAGTGATAGGCACCCACCCCTCCTATGTCTGGGCATTGCTGGGAGTGATAGGCACCCACCCCTCATATGTCTGGGCACTGCTGGGAGTCCTCTGCACCCACCCCTCATATGTCTGGGCACTGCTGGGAGTGATAGGCGCTCACTCCTCATATGTCTGGGCACTGCTGGGAGTGATAGGCACCCACCCCTCATATGTCTGGGCACTGCTGGGAGTCCTCTGCACCCACCCCTCATATGTCTTGGCACTGCTGGGGGTCCTCTGCACCCACCCCTCATATGTCTGGGCACTGCTGGGAGTGATAGGCACCCACCCCTCATATGTCTGGGCACTGCTGGGAGTCCTCTGCACCCACCCCTCATATGTCTGGGCACTGCTGGGGGTCCTCTGCACCCACCCCTCATATGTCTGGGCACTGCTGGGAGTGATAGGCACCCACCCCTCATATGTCTGGGCACTGCTGGGAGTGATAGGCACCCACCCCTCATATGTCTGGGCACTGCTGGGAGTCCTCTGCACCCACCCTTCATATGTCTGGGCAATGCTGGGAGTGATAGGCACACACCCCTCATATGTCTGGGCACTGCTGGGAGTGATAGGCACCCACCCCTCATATGTCTGGGCACTGCTGGGAGTCCTCTGCACCCACCCCTCATATGTCTGGGCACTGCTGGGAGTGATAGGCACACACCCCTCATATGTCTGGGCACTGCTGGGAGTGATAGGCACCCACCCCTCATATGACTGGGCACTGCTGGGAGTGATAGACACCCACCCCTTATATGTCTGGCCACTGCTGGGAGTGATAGGCACCCACCCCTCATATGTCTGGGCACTGCTGGGAGTCCTCTGCACCCTCCCATCATATGTCTGGGCACTGCTGGGGGTCCTCTGCACCCACCCCTCATATGTCTGGGCACTGCTTGGAGTGATAGGCACACACCCCTCATATGTCTGGGCACTGCTGGGAATCCTCTGCACCCACCCCTCATATGTCTAGGCACTGCTGGGGGTCCTCTGCACCCACCCCTCATATGTCTGGGCACTGCTGGGAGTGATAGGCACCCACCCCTCATATGTCTGGGCACTGCTGGGAGTCCTCAGCACTCACCCTTCATATGTCTGGGCACTGCTGGGAGTGATAGGCACACACCCCTCATATGTCTGGGCACTGCTGGGAGTGATAGGCACCCACCCCTCATATGTCTGGGCACTGCTGGGAGTCCTCTGCACCCACCCCTCATATGTCTGGGCACTGCTGGGGGTCCTCTGCACCCACTCCTCATATGTCTGGGCACTGCTGGGAGTGACAGGCACCCACCCCTCATATGAGTGGGCACTGCTGGAAGTCCTCTGCACCCACCCCTCATATGTCTGGGCACTGCTGGGGGTCCTCTGCACCCACCCCTCATATGTCTGGGCACTGCTGGGAGTGGTGATAGGCACCCACCCCTCATGTGTCTGGGCACTGCTGGGAGTCCTCTGCACGCACCCCTTATATGTCTGGGCACTGCTGGAGGTCCTCTGCACCCACCCCTCATATGTCTGGGCACTGCTGGGAGTGATAGGCACCCACCCCTCATATGTCTGGGCACTGCTGGGAGTGATAGGCACCCACTCCTCATATGCCTGGGCACTGCTGGGAGTCCTCTGCACCCACCCCTCATATGTCTGGGCATTGCTGGGAGTGATAGGCACACACCCCTCATATGTCTGGGCACTGCTGGGAGTGATAGGCACCCACCCCTCATATGTCTGGCCACTGCTGGGAGTGATAGGCACCCACCCCTCATATGTCTGGGCACTGCTGGGAGTCCTCTGCACCCTCCCCTCATATGTCTGGGCACTGCTGGGGTTCCTCTGCACCCACCCCTCATATGTCTGGGCCCTGCTGGGAGTGATAGGCACCCACCCCTCATATGCCTGGGCACTGCTGGGAGTCCTCTGCACCCACCCCTCATATGTCTGGGCACTGCTGGGAGTGATAGGCACCCACCCCTCATATGTCTGGCCACTGCTGGGAGTGATAGGCACCCACCCCTCATATGTCTGGGCACTGCTGGGAGTCCTCTGCACCCACCCCTCATATGTCTGGGCACTGCTGGGAGTGATAGGCACCCACCCCTCATATGTCTGGGCACTGCTGGGAGTTATAGGCACCCACCCCTCATATGTCTGGGCACTGCTGGGAGTCCTCTTCACCATTCCCCTCATATGTCTGGGCACTGCTGGGGGTCCTCTGCACCCACCCCTCATATGTCTGGCCATTGCTGGGAGTGATAGGCACCTACCCCTCATATGTCTGGGCACTGCTGGGAGTCCTCTGCACCCACCCCTCATATGTCTGGGCACTGCTGGGGGTCCTCTGCACCCACCCCTCATATGTCTGGGCACTGCTGGGAGTGATAGGCACCCACCCCTCATATGTCTGGGCACTGCTGGGAGTGATAGGCACCCACCCCTCATATGTCTGGCCTCTGCTGGGAGTGATAGGCACCCACCCCTCATATGTCTGGGCACTGCTGGAAGTCCTCTGCACCCACCCCTCATATGTCTGGGCACTGCTGTGGGTCCTCTGCACCACCCCTCATATGTCTGGGCACTGCTGGGGGTCCTCTGCACCCACCCCTCATATGTCTGGCCACTGCTGGGAGTGATAGGCACCCACCCCTCATATGTCTGGGCACTGCTGGGAGTCCTCTGCACTCACCCTTCATATGTCTGGGCACTGCTGGGGGTCCTCTGCACCCACCCCTCATATGTCTGGGCACTGCTGGGGGTCCTCTGCACCCACCCCTCATATGTCTGGGCACTGCTGGGAGTGATAGGCACCCACCCCTCATATGTCTGGGCACTGCTGGGAGTGATAGGCACCCACCCCTCATATGTCTGGGCACTGCTGGGAGTCCTCTGCACCCACCCCTCAAATGTCTGGGCACTGCTGGAAGTCCTCTGCACCCACCCCTCAAATGTCTGGGCACTGCTGGGGGTCCTCTGCTTCCACCCCTAATATGTCTGGGCACTGCTGGGAGTGATAGGCACCCACCCCTAATGAGTCTGGGCACTGCTGGGAGTCCTCTGCACCCACCCCTCATATGTCTGGGCACTGCTGGGAGTGATAGGCACACACCCCTCATATGTCTGGGCACTGCTGGGAGTGATAGGCACCCACCCCTCATATGTCTGGCCACTGCTGGGAGTGATAGGCACCCACCCCTCATATGTCTGGGCACTGCTGGGAGTCCTCTGCACCCACCCCTCATATGTCTGGGCACTACTGGGGGTCCTCTGCACCCAACCCTCATATGTCTGGGCACTGCTGGGAGTGATAGGCACCCACCCCTCATATGTCTGGGCACTGCTGGGAGTGATAGGCACCCACCCCTCATATGTCTGGGCACTGCTGGGAGTCCTCTGCACCCTTATATGTCTGGGCACTGCTAGGAGTGATAGGCACACACCCCTCATATGTCTGGGCACTGCTGGGAGTGATAGGCATCCACCCCTCATATGTCTGGGCACTGCTGGGAGTGATAGTCACCCACCCCTCATATGTCTGGGCACTGCTGGGAGTCCTCTGCACCCACCCCTCATATGTCTGGGCACTGCTGGGCGTTCTCTGCACCCACCCCTCATTTGTCTGGGCACTGCTGGGAGTGATAGGCACACAACCCTCATATGTCTGGGCACTGCTGAGAGTGATAGGCACCCACCCCTCATATGTCTGGGCACTGCTGGGGGTCCTCTGCACCCACCCCTCATATGTCCTTGCACTGTTGGCAGTGATAGGCACCCACCCCTCCTATGTCTGGGCATTGCTGGGAGTGATAGGCACCCACCCCTCATATGTCTGGGCACTGCTGGGAGTCCTCTGCACCCACCCCTCATATGTCTGGGCACTGCTGGGAGTGATAGGCGCTCACTCCTCATATGTCTGGGCACTGCTGGGAGTGATAGGCACCCACCCCTCATATGTCTGGGCACTGCTGGGAGTCCTCTGCACCCACCCCTCATATGTCTGGGCACTGCTGGGGGTCCTCTGCACCCACCCCTCATATGTCTTGGCACTGCTGGGAGTGATAGGCACCCACCCCTCATATGTCTGGGCACTGCTGGGAGTCCTCTGCACCCACCCCTCATATGTCTGGGCACTGCTGGGGGTCCTCTGCACCCACCCCTCATATGTCTGGGCACTGCTGGGAGTGATAGGCACCCACCCCTCATATGTCTGGGCACTGCTGGGAGTGATAGGCACCCACCCCTCATATGTCTGGGCACTGCTGGGAGTCCTCTGCATCCACCCTTCATATGTCTGGGCAATGCTGGGAGTGATAGGCACACACCCCTCATATGTCTGGGCACTGCTGGGAGTGATAGGCACCCACCCCTCATATGTCTGGGCACTGCTGGGAGTCCTCTGCACCCACCCCTCATATGTCTGGGCACTGCTGGGAGTGATAGGCACACACCCATCATATGTCTGGGCACTGCTGGGAGTGATAGGCACCCACCCCTCATATGACTGGGCACTGCTGGGAGTGATAGGCACCCACCCCTTATATGTCTGGCCACTGCTGGGAGTGATAGGCACCCACCCCTCATATGTCTGGGCACTGCTGGGAGTCCTCTGCACCCTCCCATCATATGTCTGGGCACTGCTGAGGGTCCTCTGCACCCACCCCTCATATGTCTAGGCACTGCCTGGAGTGATAGGCACACACCCCTCATATGTCTGGGCACTGCTGGGAATCCTCTGCACCCACCCCTCATATGTCTAGGCACTGCTGGGGGTCCTCTGCACCCACCCCTCATATGTCTGGGCACTGCTGGGAGTGATAGGCACCCACCCCTCATATGTCTGGGCACTGCTGGGAGTGATAGGCACACACCCCTCATATGTCTGGGCACTGCTGGGAGTCCTCAGCACTCACCCTTCATATGTCTGGGCACTGCTGGGAGTGATAGGCACACACCCCTCATATGTCTGGGCACTGCTGGGAGTGATAGGCACCCACCCCTCATATGTCTGGGCACTGCTGGGAGTCCTCTGCACCCACCCCTCATATGTCTGGGCACTGCTGGGGGTCCTCTGCACCCACTCCTCATATGTCTGGGCACTGCTGAGAGTGACAGGCACCCACCCCTCATATGGGTGGGCACTGCTGGAAGTCCTCTGCACCCACCCCTCATATGTCTGGGCACTGCTGGGGGTCCTCTGCACCCACCCCTCATATGTCTGGGCACTGCTGGGAGTGATAGGCACCCACCCCTCATATGTCTGGGCACTGCTGGGAGTCCTCTGCACGCACCCCTTATATGTCTGGGCACTGCTGGGGGTCCTCTGCACCCACCTCTCATATGTCTGGGCACTGCTGGGAGTGATAGTCACCCACCCCTCATATGTCTGGGCACTGCTGGGAGTGATAGGCACCCACCCCTCATATGCCTGGGCACTGCTGGGAGTCCTCTGCACCCACCCCTCATATGTCTGGGCACTGCTGGGAGTGATAGGCACACACCCCTCATATGTCTGGGCACTGCTGGGAGTGATAGGCACCCACCCCTCATATGTCTGGCCACTGCTGGTAGTAATGGGCACCCACCCCTCATATGTCTGGGCACTGCTGGGAGTCCTCTACACCCTCCCCTCATATGTCTAGGCACTGCTGGGAGTCCTCTACACCCTCCCCTCATATGTCTGGGCACTGCTGGGGGTCCTCTGCACCAACCCCTTATATGTCTGGGCACTGCTGGGAGTGATAGGCACCCACCCCTCATATGTCTGGGCACTGATGGGAGTGATAGGCACCCACCCCTCATATGTCTGGGCACTGCTGGGAGTGATAGGCACCCACCCCTCATATGCCTGGGCACTGCTGGGAGTGATAAGCACCCACCCCTCATATGCCTGGGCACTGCTGGGAGTCCTCTGCACCCACCCCTCATATGTCTGGGCACTGCTGGGAGTGATAGGCACCCACCCCTCATATGTCTGGGCACTGCTGGAAGTGATAGGCACCCACCCCTCATATGTCTGGCCACTGCTGGGAGTGATAGGCACCCACCCCTCACATGTCTGGGCACTGCTGGGAGTCCTCTGCACCCACCCCTCATATGTCTGGGCACTGCTGGGAGTGATAGGCACCCACCCCTCATATGTCTGGGCACTGCTGGGAGTCCTCTTCACCCACCCCCTCATATGTCTGGGCACTGCTGGGGGTCCTCTGCACCCACCCCTCATATGTCTGGGCACTGCTGGGGGTCCTCTGCACCCACCCCTCATATGTCTGGGCACTGTTGGGAGTGATAGGCACCCACCCCTCATATGTCTGGGCACTGCTGGAAGTGCTCTGCACCCACCCCTCATATGTCTGGGCACTGCTGGGGGTCCTCTGCACCCACCCCTCATATGTCTGGGCACTGTTGGGAGTGATAGGCACCCACCCCTCATATTTCTGGGCACTGCTGGGAGTGATAGGAACCCACCCCTCATATGTCTGGGCACTGCTGGGAGTGATAGGCACCCACCCCTCATATGTCTGGCCACTGCTGGGAGTGATAGGCACCCACTCTTATATGTCTGGGCACTGCTGGGAGTGATAGGCACCCACCCTTATATGTCTGGGCACTGCTTGGAGTGATAGCCACCCACCCCTCATATGTCTGGCCACTGCTGGGAGTGATAGGCACCCACCCTTATATGTCTGGGCACTGCTGGGAGTCCTCTGCACCCACCCCTCATATGTCTGGGCACTGCTGGGGGTCCTCTGCACCCACCCCTCATATGTCTAGGCACTGTTGGGAGTGCTAGGCACCCACCCCTCATATGTCTGGGCACTGCTGGGAGTGATAGGCACCCACCCCTCATATGCCTGGGCACTGCTGGGAGTCCTCTGCACCCACCCCTCATATGTCTGGGCACTGCTGGGAGTGATAGGCACCCACCCCTCATATGTCTGGGCACTGCTGGGAGTCCTCTGCACCCACCCCTCATATGTCTGGGCACTGCTGGGAGTGATAGGCACCCACCCCTAATATGTCTGGGCACTGCTGGGAGTGATAGGCACACACACCTCATATGTCTGGGGACTGCTGGGAGTGATAGGCACCCTCCCCTCATATGTCTGGGCACTGCTGGGAGTGATAGGCACCCACCCCTCATATGTCTGGGCACTGCTGTGAGTCCTCTGCACCCACCCCTCATATGCCTGGGCACTGCTGGGGGTCCTCAGCACCCACCCCTCATATGTCTGTGCACTGCTGGGAGTGATAGGCACCCACCCCTCATATGTCTGGGCACTGCTGGGAGTGATAGGCACACACCCCTCATATGTCTGGGCACTGCTGGGAGTGATAGGCACCCAACCCTCATATGTCTGGGCACTGCTGGGAGTCCTCTGCACCCACCCCTCAAATGTCTGGGCACTGCTGGAAGTCCTCCGCACCCACCCCTCATATGTCTGGGCACTGCTGGGGGTCCTCTGCTTCCACCCCTCATATGTCTGGGCACTGCTGGGAGTGATAGGCACCCACCCCTCATATGTCTGGGCACTGCTGGGAGTCCTCTGCACCCACCCCTCATATGTCTGGGCACTGCTGGGAGTGATAGGCACACACCCCTCATATGTCTGGGCACTGCTGGGAGTGATAGGCACCCACCCCTCATATGTCTGGCCACTGCTGGGAGTGATAGGCACCCACCCCTCATATGTCTGGGCACTGCTGGGAGTCCTCTGCACCCACCCCTCATATGTCTGGGCACTGCTGGGGGTCCTCTGCACCCACCCCTCATATGTCTGGGCACTGCTGGGAGTGATAGGCACCCACCCCTCATATGTCTGGGCACTGCTGGGAGTGATAGGCACCCACCCCTCATATGTCTGGGCACTGCTGGGAGTCCTCTGCACCCACCCCTCATATGTCTGGGCACTGCTAGGAGTGATAGGCACACACCCCTCATATGTCTGGGCACTGCTGGGAGTGATAGGCACCCACCCCTCATATGTCTGGGCACTGCTGGGAGTGATAGTCACCCACCCCTCATATGTCTGGGCACTGCTGGGAGTCCTCTGCACCAAACCCCTCATATGTCTGGGCACTGCTGGGGGTTCTCTGCACCCACCCCTCATATGTCTGGGGACTGCTGGGAGTGATAGGCACACACCCCTCATATGTCTGGGCACTGCTGCGAGTGATAGGCACCCACCCCTCATATGTCTGGGCACTGCTGGGGGTCCTCTGCACCCACCCCTCATATGTCTGGGCACTGTTGGCAGTGATAGTCACCCACCCCTCCTATGTCTGGGCATTGCTGGGAGTGATAGGCACCCACCCCTCATATGTCTGGGCACTGCTGGGAGTCCTCTGCACCCACCCCTCATATGCCTGGGCACTGCTGGGAGTGATAGGCGCTCACTCCTCATATGTCTGGGCACTGCTGGGAGTGATAGGCACCCACCCCTCATATGTCTGGGCACTGCTGGGAGTCCTCTGCACCCACCCCTCATATGTCTGGGCACTGCTGGGGGTCCTCTGCACCCACCCCTCATATGTCTGGGCACTGCTGGGAGTGATAGGCACCCACCCCTCATATGTCTGGGCACTGCTGGGAGTCCTCTGCACCCACCCCTCATATGTCTGGGCACTGCTGGGAGTCCTCTGCACCCACCCCATATATGTCTGGGCACTGCAGTGAGTGATAGGCACACACCCCTCATATGTCTGGGCACTGCTGGGAGTGATAGGCACCCACCCCTCATATGTCTGGCCACTGCTGGGAGTGATAGGCACCCACCCCTCATATGTTTGGGCACTGCTGGGAGTCCTCTACACCCTCCCCTCATATGTCTGGGCACTGCTGGGAGTCCTCTACACCCTCCCCTCATATGTCTGGGCACTGCTGGGGGTCCTCTGCACCCACCCCTCATATGTCTGGGCACTGCTGGGAGTGATAGGCACCCACCCCTCATATGTCTGGGCACTGCTGGGAGTCCTCTGCACCCACCCCTTATATGTCTGGGCACTGCTGGGTGTCCTCTGCACCCACCCCTCATATGTCTGGGCACTGCTGGGAGTGATAGGCACCCACCCCTCATATGTCTGGCCACTGCTGGGAGTGATAGGCACCCACCCTTATATGTCTGGGCACTGCTGGGAGTCCTCTGCACCCACCCCTCATATGTCTGGGCACTGCTGGGGGTCCTCTGCACCCACCCCTCATATGTCTAGGCACTGTTGGGAGTGCTAGGCACCCACCCCTCATATGTCTGGGCACTGCTGGGAGTGATAGGCACCCACCCCTCATATGCCTGGGCACTGCTGGGAGTCCTCTGCACCCACCCCTCATATGTCTGGGCACTGCTGGGAGTGATAGGCACCCACCCCTCATATGTCTGGGCACTGCTGGGAGTCCTCTGCACCCACCCCTCATATGTCTGGGCACTGCTGGGAGTGATAGGCACCCACCCCTAATATGTCTGGGCACTGCTGGGAGTGATAGGCACACACACCTCATATGTCTGGGGACTGCTGGGAGTGATAGGCACCCTCCCCTCATATGTCTGGGCACTGCTGGGAGTGATAGGCACCCACCCCTCATATGTCTGGGCACTGCTGTGAGTCCTCTGCACCCACCCCTCATATGCCTGGGCACTGCTGGGGGTCCTCAGCACCCACCCCTCATATGTCTGTGCACTGCTGGGAGTGATAGGCACCCACCCCTCATATGTCTGGGCACTGCTGGGAGTGATAGGCACACACCCCTCATATGTCTGGGCACTGCTGGGAGTGATAGGCACCCAACCCTCATATGTCTGGGCACTGCTGGGAGTCCTCTGCACCCACCCCTCAAATGTCTGGGCACTGCTGGAAGTCCTCCGCACCCACCCCTCATATGTCTGGGCACTGCTGGGGGTCCTCTGCTTCCACCCCTCATATGTCTGGGCACTGCTGGGAGTGATAGGCACCCACCCCTCATATGTCTGGGCACTGCTGGGAGTCCTCTGCACCCACCCCTCATATGTCTGGGCACTGCTGGGAGTGATAGGCACACACCCCTCATATGTCTGGGCACTGCTGGGAGTGATAGGCACCCACCCCTCATATGTCTGGCCACTGCTGGGAGTGATAGGCACCCACCCCTCATATGTCTGGGCACTGCTGGGAGTCCTCTGCACCCACCCCTCATATGTCTGGGCACTGCTGGGGGTCCTCTGCACCCACCCCTCATATGTCTGGGCACTGCTGGGAGTGATAGGCACCCACCCCTCATATGTCTGGGCACTGCTGGGAGTGATAGGCACCCACCCCTCATATGTCTGGGCACTGCTGGGAGTCCTCTGCACCCACCCCTCATATGTCTGGGCACTGCTAGGAGTGATAGGCACACACCCCTCATATGTCTGGGCACTGCTGGGAGTGATAGGCACCCACCCCTCATATGTCTGGGCACTGCTGGGAGTGATAGTCACCCACCCCTCATATGTCTGGGCACTGCTGGGAGTCCTCTGCACCAAACCCCTCATATGTCTGGGCACTGCTGGGGGTTCTCTGCACCCACCCCTCATATGTCTGGGGACTGCTGGGAGTGATAGGCACACACCCCTCATATGTCTGGGCACTGCTGCGAGTGATAGGCACCCACCCCTCATATGTCTGGGCACTGCTGGGGGTCCTCTGCACCCACCCCTCATATGTCTGGGCACTGTTGGCAGTGATAGTCACCCACCCCTCCTATGTCTGGGCATTGCTGGGAGTGATAGGCACCCACCCCTCATATGTCTGGGCACTGCTGGGAGTCCTCTGCACCCACCCCTCATATGTCTGGGCACTGCTGGGAGTGATAGGCGCTCACTCCTCATATGTCTGGGCACTGCTGGGAGTGATAGGCACCCACCCCTCATATGTCTGGGCACTGCTGGGAGTCCTCTGCACCCACCCCTCATATGTCTGGGCACTGCTGGGGGTCCTCTGCACCCACCCCTCATATGTCTGGGCACTGCTGGGAGTGATAGGCACCCACCCCTCATATGTCTGGGCACTGCTGGGAGTCCTCTGCACCCACCCCTCATATGTCTGGGCACTGCTGGGAGTCCTCTGCACCCACCCCATATATGTCTGGGCACTGCAGTGAGTGATAGGCACACACCCCTCATATGTCTGGGCACTGCTGGGAGTGATAGGCACCCACCCCTCATATGTCTGGCCACTGCTGAGAGTGATAGGCACCCACCCCTCATATGTTTGGGCACTGCTGGGAGTCCTCTACACCCTCCCCTCATATGTCTGGGCACTGCTGGGAGTCCTCTACACCCTCCCCTCATATGTCTGGGCACTGCTGGGGGTCCTCTGCACCCACCCCTCATATGTCTGGGCACTGCTGGGAGTGATAGGCACCCACCCCTCATATGTCTGGGCACTGCTGGGAGTCCTCTGCACCCACCCCTTATATGTCTGGGCACTGCTGGGTGTCCTCTGCACCCACCCCTCATATGTCTGGGCACTGCTGGGAGTGATAGGCACCCACCCCTCATATGCCTGGGCACTGCTGGGAGTGATAGGCACCCACCCCTCATATGCCTGGGCACTGCTGGGAGTCCTCTGCACCCACCCCTCATCTGTCTGGGCACTGCTGGGAGTGATAGGCACCCACCCCTCATATGTCTGGGCACTGCTGGGACTGATAGGCACCCACCCCTCATATGTCTGGCCACTGCTGGGAGTGATAGGCACAAACCCCTCATATGTCTGGGCACTGCTGGGAGTCCTCTGCACCCACCCCTCATATGTCTGGGCACTGCTGGGAGTGATAGGCACCCACCCCTCATATGTCTGGGCACTGCTGGGAGTGATAGGCACCCACCCCTCATATGTCTGGGCACTGCTGGGAGTCCTCTTCACCCACCCCCTCATATGTCTAGGCACTGCTGGGGGTCCTCTGCACCCACCCCTCATATGTCCGGGCACTGCTGGGAGTGATAGGCACCCACCCCTCATATGTCTGGGCACTGCTGGAAGTCCTCTGCACCCACCCCTCATATGTCTGGGCACTGCTGGGGGTCCTCTGCACCCACCCCTCATATGTCTGGGCACTGCTGGGAGTGATAGGCACCCACCCCTCATATGTCTGGGCACTGCTGGGAGTCCTCTGCACCCACCCCTTATATGTCTGGGCACTGCTGGGGGTCCACTGCACCCACCCCTCATATGTCTGGGCACTGCTGGGAGTGATAGGCACCCACACCTCATATGTCTGGCCACTGCTGGGAGTGATAGGCACCCACCCTTATATGTCTGGGCACTGCTGGGAGTGATAGGCACCCACCCTTATATGTTTGGGCACTGCTGGGAATGATAGCCACCCACCCCTCATATGTCTGGCCACTGCTGGGAGTGATAGGCACCCACCCTTATATGTCTGGGCACTGCTGGGAGTCCTCTGCACCCACCCCTCATATGTCTGGGCACTGCTGGGGGTCCTCTGCACCCACCCCTCATATGTCTAGGCACTGTTGGGAGTGCTAGGCACCCACCCCTCATATGTCTGGGCACTGCTGGGAGTGATAGGCACCCACCCCTCATATGCCTGGGCACTGCTGGGAGTCCTCAGCACCCACCCCTCATATGTCTGGGCACTGCTGGGAGTGATAGGCACCCACCCCTCATATGTCTGGGCACTGCTGGGAGTCCTCTGCACCCACCCCTCATATGTCTGGGCACTGCTGGGAATGATAGGCACCCACCCCTCATATGTCTGGGCACTGCTGGGAGTGATAGGCACACACCCCTCATATGTCTGGGGACTGCTGGGAGTGATAGGCACCCACCCCTCATATGTCTGGGCACTGCTGGGAGTGATAGGCACCCACCCCTCATATGTCTGGGCACTGCTGTGAGTCCTCTGCACCCACCCCTCATATGCCTGGGCACTGCTGGGGGTCCTCAGCACCCACCCCTCATATGTCGGTGCACTGCTGGGAGTGATAGGCACCCACCCCTCATATGTCTGGGCACTGCTGTGAGTCCTCTGCACCCACCCCTCATATGCCTGGGCACTGCTGGGGGTCCTCAGCACCCACCCCTCATATGTCGGTGCACTGCTGGGAGTGATAGGCACCCACCCCTCATATGTCTGGGCACTGCTGGGAGTGATAGGCACCCAACCCTCATATGTCTGGGCACTGCTGGGAGTCCTCTGCACCCACCCCTCAAATGTCTGGGCACTGCTGGGCGTCCTCTGCTTCCACCCCTTATATGTCTGGGCACTGCTGGGAGTGATAGGCACCCACCCCTCATATGTCTGGGCACTGCTGGGAGTGATAGGCACCCACCCCTCATATGTCTGGGCACTGCTGGGAGTCCTCTTCACCCACCCCCTCATATGTCTAGGCACTGCTGGGGGTCCTCTGCACCCACCCCTCATATGTCCGGGCACTGCTGGGAGTGATAGGCACCCACCCCTCATATGTCTGGGCACTGCTGGAAGTCCTCTGCACCCACCCCTCATATGTCTGGGCACTGCAGGGGGTCCTCTGCACCCACCCCTCATATGTCTGGGCACTGCTGGGAGTGATAGGCACCCACCCCTCATATGTCTGGGCACTGCTGGGAGTCCTCTGCACCCACCCCTTATATGTCTGGGCACTGCTGGGGGTCCACTGCACCCACCCCTCATATGTCTGGGCACTGCTGGGAGTGATAGGCACCCACACCTCATATGTCTGGCCACTGCTGGGAGTGATAGGCACCCACCCTTATATGTCTGGGCACTGCTGGGAGTGATAGGCACCCACCCTTATATGTTTGGGCACTGCTGGGAATGATAGCCACCCACCCCTCATATGTCTGGCCACTGCTGGGAGTGATAGGCACCCACCCTTATATGTCTGGGCACTGCTGGGAGTCCTCTGCACCCACCCCTCATATGTCTGGGCACTGCTGGGGGTCCTCTGCACCCACCCCTCATATGTCTAGGCACTGTTGGGAGTGCTAGGCACCCACCCCTCATATGTCTGGGCACTGCTGGGAGTGATAGGCACACACCCCTCATATGCCTGGGCACTGCTGGGAGTCCTCAGCACCCACCCCTCATATGTCTGGGCACTGCTGGGAGTGATAGGCACCCACCCCTCATATGTCTGGGCACTGCTGGGAGTCCTCTGCACCCACCCCTCATATGTCTGGGCACTGCTGGGAATGATAGGCACCCACCCCTCATATGTCTGGGCACTGCTGGGAGTGATAGGCACACACCCCTCATATGTCTGGGGACTGCTGGGAGTGATAGGCACCCACCCCTCATATGTCTGGGCACTGCTGGGAGTGATAGGCACCCACCCCTCATATGTCTGGGCACTGCTGTGAGTCCTCTGCACCCACCCCTCATATGCCTGGGCACTGCTGGGGGTCCTCAGCACCCACCCCTCATATGTCGGTGCACTGCTGGGAGTGATAGGCACCCACCCCTCATATGTCTGGGCACTGCTGGGAGTGATAGGCACCCAACCCTCATATGTCTGGGCACTGCTGGGAGTCCTCTGCACCCACCCCTCAAATGTCTGGGCACTGCTGGGCGTCCTCTGCTTCCACCCCTCATATGTCTGGGCACTGCTGGGAGTGATAGGCACCCACCCCTCATATGTCTGGGCACTGCTGGGAGTCCTCTGCACCCACCCCTCATATGTCTGGGCACTGCTGGGGGTCCTCTGCACCCACCCCTCATATGTCTGGGCACTGCTGGGAGTGATAGGCACCCACCCCTCATATGTCTGGGCACTGCTGGGAGTGATAGGCACCCACCCCTCATATGTCTGGGCACTGCTGGGAGTCCTCTGCACCCACCCCTCATATGTCTGGGCACTGCTAGGAGTGATAGGCACACACCCCTCATATGTCTGGGCACTGCTGGGAGTGATAGGCACCCACCCCTCATATGTCTGGGCAGTGCTGTGAGTGATAGTCACCCACCCCTCATATGTCTGGGCACTGCTGGGAGTCCTCTGCACCAAACCCCTCATATGTCTGGGCACTGCTGGGGGTTCTCTGCACCCACCCCTCATATGTCTGGGCACTGCTGGGAGTGATAGGCACACACCCCTCATATGTCTGGGCACTGCTGCGAGTGATAGGCACCCACCCCTCATATGTCTGGGCACTGCTGGGGGTCCTCTGCACCCACCCCTCATATGTCTGGGCACTGTTGGCAGTGATAGGCACCCACGCCCCTCCTATGTCTGGGCATTGCTGGGAGTGATAGGCACCCACCCCTCATATGTCTGGGCACTGCTGGGAGTCCTCTGCACCCACCCCTCATATGTCTGGGTACTGCTGGGAGTGATAGGCACTCACTCCTCATATGTCTGGGCACTGCTGGGAGTCCTCTGCACCCACCCCTCATATGTCTAGGCACTGCTGGGAGTCCTCTGCACCCACCCCTCATATGTCTGGGCACTGCAGTGAGTGATAGGCACACACCCCTCATATGTCTGGGCACTGCTGGGAGTGATAGGCACCCACCCCTCATATGTCTGGCCACTGCTGGGAGTGATAGGCACCCACCCCTCATATGTTTGGGCACTGCTGGGAGTCCTCTACACCCTCCCCTCATATGTCTGGGCACTGCTGGGAGTCCTCTACACCCTCCCCTCATATGTCTGGGCACTGCTGGGGGTCCTCTGCACCCACCCCTCATATGTCTGGGCACTGCTGGGAGTGATAGGCACCCACCCCTCATATGTCTGGGCACTGCTGGGAGTCCTCTGCACCCACCCCTTATATGTCTGGGCACTGCTGGGTGTCCTCTGCACCGACCCCTCATATGTCTGGGCACTGCTGGGAGTGATAGGCACCCACCCCTCATATGCCTGGGCACTGCTGGGAGTGATAGGCACCCACCCCTCATATGCCTGGGCACTGCTGGGAGTCCTCTGCACCCACCCCTCATATGTCTGGGCACTGCTGGGAGTGATAGGCACCCACCCCTCATATGTCTGGGCACTGCTGGGAGTGATAGGCACACACCCCTCATATGTCTGGCCACTGCTGGGAGTGATAGGCACAAACCCCTCATATGTCTGGGCACTGCTGGGAGTCCTCTGCACCCACCCCTCATATGTCTGGGCACTGCTGGGAGTGATAGGCACCCACCCCTCATATGTCTGGGCACTGCTGGGAGTGATAGGCACCCACCCCTCATATGTCTGGGCACTGCTGGGAGTCCTCTGCACCCACCCCTCATATGCCTGGGCACTGCTGGGGGTCCTCTGCACCCACCCCTCATATGTCTGTGCACTGCTGGGAGTGATAGGCACCCACCCCTCATATGTCTGGGCACTGCTGGGAGTGATAGGCACACACCCCTCATATGTCTGGGCACTGCTGGGAGTGATAGGCACCCAACCCTCATATGTCTGGGCACTGCTGGGAGTCCTCTGCACCCACCCCTCAAATGTCTGGGCACTGCTGGAAGTCCTCTGCACCCACCCCTCATATGTCTGGGCACTGCTGGGGGTCCTCTGCTTCCACCTCTCATATGTCTGGGCACTGCTGGGAGTGATAGGCACCCACCCCTCATATGTCTGGGCACTGCTGGGAGTCCTCTGCACCCACCCCTCATATGTCTGGGCACTGCTGGGAGTGATAGGCACACACCCCTCATATGTCTGGGCACTGCTGGGAGTGATAGGCACCCACCCCATATATGTCTGGCCACTGCTGGGAGTGATAGGCACCCACCCCTCATATGTCTGGGCACTGCTGGGAGTGATAGGCACCCACCCCTCATATGTCTGGGCACTGCTGGGAGTGATAGGCACCCACCCCTCATATGTCTGGGCACTGCTGGGAGTCCTCTGCACCCACCCCTCATATGTCTGGGCACTGCTAGGAGTGATAGGCACACACCCCTCATATGTCTGGGCACTGCTGGGAGTGATAGGCGCTCACTCCTCATATGTCTGGGCACTGCTGGGAGTGATAGTCACCCACCCCTCATATGTCTGGGCACTGCTGGGAGTCCTCTGCACCCACCCCTCATATGTCTGGGCACTGCTGGGGGTTCTCTGCACCCACCCCTCATATGTCTGGGCACTGCTGGGAGTGATAGGCACACACCCCTCATATGTCTGGGCACTGCTGGGAGTGATAGGCACCCACCCCATATATGTCTGGCCACTGCTGGGAGTGATATGCACCCACCCCTCCCTCATATGTCTGGGCACTGCTGGGAGTGATAGGCACCCACCCCTCATATGTCTGGGCACTGCTGGGAGTGATAGGCACCCACCCCTCATATGTCTGGGCACTGCTGGGAGTCCTCTGCACCCACCCCTCATATGTCTGGGCACTGCTAGGAGTGATAGGCACACACCCCTCATATGTCTGGGCACTGCTGGGGGTCCTCTGCACCCACCCCTCATATGTCTGGGCACTGCTGGGAGTGATAGGCGCTCACTCCTCATATGTCTGGGCACTGCTGGGAGTGATAGGCACCCACCCCTCATATGTCTGGGCACTGCTGGGAGTCCTCTGCACCCACCCCTCATGTGTCTGGGCACTGCTGGGGGTCCTCTGCACCCACCCCTCATAAGTCTGGGCACTGCTGGGAGTGATAGGCACCCACCCCTCATATGTCTGGGCACTGCTGGGAGTGATAGGCACACACCCCTCATATGTCTGGGCACTGCTGGGAGTGATAGGCACCCACCCCTCATATGTCTGGGCACTGCTGGGGGGATAGGCACCCACCACTCATATGTCTGGGCACTGCTGGGAGTGATAGGCACCCACCCCTCATATGTCTGGGCAATGCTGGGAGTCCTCTGCACCCACCCCTCATATGTCTGGGCACTGCTGTGCGTTCTCTGCACCCACCCCTCATATGTCTGGGCACTGCTGGGGGTCCTCTGCACCCACCCCTCATATGTCTGGGCAGTGCTGGGAGTGATAGGCACCACCCCTCATATGTCTGGGCACTGCTGGGAAAGATAGGCACCCACCCCTCATATGTCCGGGCACTGCTGGGAGTGATAGGCACACACCCATCATATGTCTGGGCACTGCTGGGAGTGATAGGCACCCACCCCTCATATGTCTGGGCACTGCTGGAAGTGATAGGCACACACCCATCATATGTCTGGGCACTGCTGGGAGTGATAGGCACCCACCCCTCATATGTCTGGGCACTGCTGAGAGTCCTCTGCACCCACCCCTCATATGTCTGGGCACTACTGGGGATCCTCTGCACCCACCCCTCATATGTCTGGGCACTGCTGGGAGTCCTCTGCACCCACCCCTCATATGTCTGGGCACTGCTGGGGGTCCTCTGCACCCACCCCTCATATGTCTGGGCACTGTTGGGAGTGATAGGCACCCACCCCTCATATGTCTGGGCACTGCTGGGAGTGATAGGCACCCACCCCTCATATGTCTGGCCACTGCTGGGAGTGATAGGCACCCACCCTTATATGTCTGGGCACTGCTGGGAGTGATAGGCACCCACCCTTATATGTCTGGGCACTGCTAGGAGTGATAGCCACCCAGCCCTCATATGTCTGGCCATTGCTGGGAGTGATAGCCACCCACCCGTATATGTCTGGGCACTGCTGGGAGTCCTCTGCACCCACCCCTCATATGTCTGGGCACTGCTGGGGGTCCTCTGCACCCACCCCTCATATGTCTAGGCACTGTTGGGAGTGATAGGCACCCACCCCTCATATGTCTGGGCACTGCTGGGAGCGATAGGCACCAACCCCTCATATGCCTGGGCACTGCTGGGAGTCCTCTGCACCCACCCATCACATGTCTGGGCACTGCTGGGAGTGATAGGCACCCACCCCTCATATGTCTGGGCACTGCTGGGAGTCCTCTGCACCCACCCCTCATATGTCTGGGCACTGCTGGGAGTGATAGGCACACACCCCTCATATGTCTGGGGACTGCTGGGAGTGATAGGCACCCACCCCTCATATGTCTGGGCACTGCTGGGAGTGATAGGCACCCACCCCTCATATGTCTGGGCACTGCTGGGAGTCCTCTGCACCCAACCCTCATATGCCTGGGCACTGCTGGGGGTCCTCTGCACCCACCCCTCATGTGTCTGTGCACTGCTGGGAGTGATAGGCACCCACCCCTCATATGTCTGGGCACTGCTGGGGGTCCTCTGCACCCACCCCTCATATGTCTGTGCACTGCTGGGAGTGATAGGCACCCACCCCTCATATGTCTGGGCACTGCTGGGAGTGATAGGCACACACCCCTCATATGTCTGGGCACTGCTGGGAGTGATAGGCACCCAACCCTCATATGTCTGGGCACTGCTGGGAGTCCTCTGCACCCACCCCTCAGATGTCTGGGCACTGCTGGAAGTCCTCTGCACCCACCCCTCATATGTTTGGGCACTGCTGGGGGTCCTCTGCTTCCACCCCTCATATGTCTGGGCACTGCTCGGAGTGATAGGCACCCACCCCTCATATGTCTGGGCACTGCTGGGAGTCCTCTGCACCCACCCCTCATATGTCTGGGCACTGCTGGGAATGATAGGCACACACCCCTCATATGTCTGGGCACTGCTGGGAGTGATAGGCACCCACCCCTCATATGTCTGGCCACTGCTGGGAGTGATAGGCACCCACCCCTCATATGTCTGGGCACTGCTGTGAGTCCTCTGCATCCACCCCTCATATGTATGGGCACTGCTGGGAGTGATAGGCACCCACCCCTCATATGTCTGGGCACTGCTGGGAGTGATAGGCACCCACCCCTCATATGTCTGGGCACTGCTGGGAGTCCTCTGCACCCACCCCTCATATGTCTGGGCACTGCTGAGAGTGATAGGCACACACCCCTCATATGTCTGGGCACTGCTGGGAGTGATAGGCACCCACCCCTCATATGACTGGGCACTGCTGGGAGTGATAGGCACCCACCCCTCATATGTCTGGCCACTGCTGGGAGTGATAGGCACCCACCCCTCATATGTCTGGGCACTGCTGGGAGTCCTCTGCACCCTCCCCTCATATGTCTGGGCACTGCTGGGGGTCCTCTGCACCCACCCCTCATATCTCTGGGCACTGCTTGGAGTGATAGGCACACACCCCTCATATGTCTGGGCACTGCTGGGAATCCTCTGCACCCACTCCTCATATGTCTGGGCACTGCTGGGGGTCCTCTGCACCCACCCCTCATATGTCTGGGCACTGCTGGGAGTGATAGGCACCCACCCCTCATATGTCTGGGCACTGCTGGGAGTGATAGGCACACACCCCTCATATGTCTGGGCACTGCTGGGAGTCCTCTGCACTCACCCTTCATATGTCTGGGCACTGCTGGGAGTGATAGGCACACACCCCTCATATGTCTGGGCACTGCTGGGAGTGATAGGCACCCACCCCTCATATGTCTGGGCACTGCTGGGAGTCCTCTGCACCCACCCCTCATATGTCTGGGCACTGCTGGGGGTCCTCTGCACCCACCCCTCATATGTCTGGGCACTGCTGGGAGTGACAGGCACCCACCCCTCATATGACTGGGCACTGCTGGAAGTCCTCTGCACCCACCCCTCATATGTGTGGGCACTGCTGGGGGTCCTCTGCACCCACCCCTCATATGTCTGGGCACTGCTGGGAGTGATAGGCACCCACCCCTCATATGTCTGGGCACTGCTGGGAGTCCTCTGCACGCACCCCTTATATGTCTGGGCACTGCTGGGGGTCCTCTGCACCCACCCCTCATATGTCTGGGCACTGCTGGGAGTGATAGGCACCCACCCCTCATATGTCTGGGCACTGCTGGGAGTGATAGCCACCCACCCCTCATATGCCTGGGCACTGCTGGGAGTCCTCTGCACCCACCCCTCATATGTCTGGGCACTGCTGGGAGTGATAGGCACACACCCCTCATATGTCTGGGCACTGCTGGGAGTGATAGGCACCCACCCCTCATATGTCTGGCCACTGCTGGGAGTGATAGGCACCCACACCTCATATGTCTGGGCACTGCTGGGAGTCCTCTACACCCTCCCCTCATATGTCTGGGCACTGCTGGGAGTCCTCTACACCCTCCCCTCATATGTCTGGGCACTGCTGGGGGTGCTCTGCACCCACCCCTCATATGTCTGGGCACTGCTGGGAGTGATAGGCACCCACCCCTCATATGCCTGGGCACTGCTGGGAGTCCTCTGCACCCACCCCTCATATGTCTGGGCACTGCTGGGAGTGATAGGCACACACCCCTCATATGTCTGGGCACTGCTGGGAGTGATAGGCACCCACCCCTCATATGTCTGGGCACTGCTGGGAGTGATAGGCACCCACCCCTCATATGTCTGGGCACTGCTGGGAGTCCTCTGCACCCACCCCTCATATGTCTGGGCACTGCTAGGAGTGATAGGCACACACCCCTCATATGTCTGGGCACTGCTGGGAGTGATAGGCTCTCACTCCTCATATGTCTGGGCACTGCTGGGAGTGATAGTCACCCACCCCTCATATGTCTGGGCACTGCTGGGAGTCCTCTGCACCCACCCCTCATATGTCTGGGCACTGCTGGGGGTTCTCTGCACCCACCCCTCATATGTCTGGGCACTGCTGGGAGTGATAGGCACACACCCCTCATATGTCTGGGCACTGCTGGGAGTGATAGGCACCCACCCCATATATGTCTGGCCACTGCTGGGAGTGATATGCACCCACCCCTCCCTCATATGTCTGGGCACTGCTGGGAGTGATAGGCACCCACCCCTCATATGTCTGGGCACTGCTGGGAGTGATAGGCACCCACCCCTCATATGTCTGGGCACTGCTGGGAGTCCTCTGCACCCACCCCTCATATGTCTGGGCACTGCTAGGAGTGATAGGCACACACCCCTCATATGTCTGGGCACTGCTGGGGGTCCTCTGCACCCACCCCTCATATGTCTGGGCACTGCTGGGAGTGATAGGCGCTCACTCCTCATATGTCTGGGCACTGCTGAGAGTGATAGGCACCCACCCCTCATATGTCTGGGCACTGCTGGGAGTCCTCTGCACCCACCCCTCATGTGTCTGGGCACTGCTGGGGGTCCTCTGCACCCACCCCTCATAAGTCTGGGCACTGCTGGGAGTGATAGGCACCCACCCCTCATATGTCTGGGCACTGCTGGGAGTGATAGGCACCCACCCCTCATATGTCTGGGCACTGCTTGGAGTCCTCTGCACCCACCCCTCATATGTCTGGGCACTGCTGGGAGTGATAGGCACCCACCCCTCATATGTCTGGGCACTGCTGGGGGGATAGGCACCCACCACTCATATGTCTGGGCACTGCTGGGAGTGATAGGCACCCACCCCTCATATGTCTGGGCAATGCTGGGAGTCCTCTGCACCCACCCCTCATATGTCTGGGCACTGCTGTGCGTCCTCTGCACCCACCCCTCATATGTCTGGGCACTGCTGGGGGTCCTCTGCACCCACCCCTCATATGTCTGGGCAGTGCTGGGAGTGATAGGCACCACCCCTCATATGTCTGGGCACTGCTGGGAAAGATAGGCACCCACCCCTCATATGTCCGGGCACTGCTGGGAGTGATAGGCACACACCCATCATATGTCTGGGCACTGCTGGGAGTGATAGGCACCCACCCCTCATATGTCTGGGCACTGCTGGAAGTGATAGGCACACACCCATCATATGTCTGGGCACTGCTGGGAGTGATAGGCACCCACCCCTCATATGTCTGGGCACTGCTGAGAGTCCTCTGCACCCACCCCTCATATGTCTGGGCACTACTGGGGATCCTCTGCACCCACCCCTCATATGTCTGGGCACTGCTGGGAGTCCTCTGCACCCACCCCTCATATGTCTGGGCACTGCTGGGGGTCCTCTGCACCCACCCCTCATATGTCTGGGCACTGTTGGGAGTGATAGGCACCCACCCCTCATATGTCTGGGCACTGCTGGGAGTGATAGGCACCCACCCCTCATATGTCTGGCCACTGCTGGGAGTGATAGGCACCCACCCTTATATGTCTGGGCACTGCTGGGAGTGATAGGCACCCACCCTTATATGTCTGGGCACTGCTGGGAGTGATAGCCACCCACCCCTCATATGTCTGGCCATTGCTGGGAGTGATAGCCACCCACCCTTATATGTCTGGGCACTGCTGGGAGTCCTCTGCACCCACCCCTCATATGTCTGGGCACTGCTGGGGGTCCTCTGCACCCACCCCTCATATGTCTAGGCACTGTTGGGAGTGATAGGCACCCACCCCTCATATGTCTGGGCACTGCTGGGAGCGATAGGCACCAACCCCTCATATGCCTGGGCACTGCTGGGAGTCCTCTGCACCCACCCATCACATGTCTGGGCACTGCTGGGAGTGATAGGCACCCACCCCTCATATGTCTGGGCACTGCTGGGAGTCCTCTGCACCCACCCCTCATATGTCTGGGCACTGCTGGGAGTGATAGGCACACACCCCTCATATGTCTGGGGACTGCTGGGAGTGATAGGCACCCACCCCTCATATGTCTGGGCACTGCTGGGAGTGATAGGCACCCACCCCTCATATGTCTGGGCACTGCTGGGAGTCCTCTGCACCCAACCCTCATATGCCTGGGCACTGCTGGGGGTCCTCTGCACCCACCCCTCATGTGTCTGTGCACTGCTGGGAGTGATAGGCACCCACCCCTCATATGTCTGGGCACTGCTGGGGGTCCTCTGCACCCACCCCTCATATGTCTGTGCACTGCTGGGAGTGATAGGCACCCACCCCTCATATGTCTGGGCACTGCTGGGAGTGATAGGCACACACCCCTCATATGTCTGGGCACTGCTGGGAGTGATAGGCACCCAACCCTCATATGTCTGGGCACTGCTGGGAGTCCTCTGCACCCACCCCTCAGATGTCTGGGCACTGCTGGAAGTCCTCTGCACCCACCCCTCATATGTTTGGGCACTGCTGGGGGTCCTCTGCTTCCACCCCTCATATGTCTGGGCACTGCTCGGAGTGATAGGCACCCACCCCTCATATGTCTGGGCACTGCTGGGAGTCCTCTGCACCCACCCCTCATATGTCTGGGCACTGCTGGGAATGATAGGCACACACCCCTCATATGTCTGGGCACTGCTGGGAGTGATAGGCACCCACCCCTCATATGTCTGGCCACTGCTGGGAGTGATAGGCACCCACCCCTCATATGTCTGGGCACTGCTGGGAGTCCTCTGCATCCACCCCTCATATGTATGGGAACTGCTGGGAGTGATAGGCACCCACCCCTCATATGTCTGGGCACTGCTGGGAGTGATAGGCACCCACGCCTCATATGTCTGGGCACTGCTGGGAGTCCTCTGCACCCACCCCTCATATGTCTGGGCACTGCTGAGAGTGATAGGCACACACCCCTCATATGTCTGGGCACTGCTGGGAGTGATAGGCACCCACCCCTCATATGACTGGGCACTGCTGGGAGTGATAGGCACCCACCCCTCATATGTCTGGGCACTGCTGGGAGTGATAGGCACCCACCCCTCATATGTCTGGGCACTGCTGGGAGTCCTCTGCACCCACCCCTCATATGTCTGGGGACTGCTGGGAGTGATAGGCACCCACCCCTCATATGTCTGGGCACTGCTGGGAGTGATAGGCACCCACCCCTCATATGCCTGGGCACTGCTGGGAGTGATAGGCACCCACCCCTCATATGCCTCGGCACTGCTGGGAGTCCTCTGCACCCACCCCTCATATGTCTGGGCACTGCTGGGAGTGATAGGCACCCACCCCTCATATGTCTGGGCACTGCTGGGAGTGATAGGCACCCACCCCTCATATGTCTGGCCACTGCTGGGAGTGATAGGCACCCACCCCTCATATGTCTGGGCACTGCTGGGAGTCCTCTGCACCCACCCCTCATATGTCTGGGCACTGCTGGGAGTGATAGGCACCCACCCCTCATATGTCTGGGCACTGCTGGGAGTGATAGGCACCCACCCCTCATATGTCTGGGCACTGCTGGGAGTCCTCTTCACCCACCCCCTCATATGTCTGGGCACTGCTGGGGGTCCTCTGCACCCACCCCTCTTATGTCCGGGCACTGCTGGGAGTGATAGGCACCCACCCCTCATATGTCTGGGCACTGCTGGAAGTCCTCTGCACCCACCCCTCATATGTCTGGGCACTGCTGGGGGTCCTCTGCACCCACCCCTCATATGTCTGGGCACTGCTGGGAGTGATAGGCACCCACCCCTCATATGTCTGGACACTGCTGGGAGTCCTCTGCACCCACCCCTTATATGTCTGGGCACTGCTGGGGGTCCTCTGCACCCACCCCTCATATGTCTGGGCACTGCTGGGAGTGATAGACATCCACCCCTCATGTGTCTGGGCACTGCTGGGAGTCCTCTGCACGCACCCCTTATATGTCTGGGCACTGCTGGGGGTCCTCTGCACCCACCCCTCATATGTCTGGGCACTGCTGGGAGTGATAGGCACCCACCCCTCATATGTCTGGGCACTGCTGGGAGTGATAGGCACCCACCCCTCATATGCCTGGGCACTGCTGGGAGACCTCTGCACCCACCCCTCATATGTCTGGGCACTGCTGGGAGTGATAGGCACACACCCCTCATATGTCTGGGCACTGCTGGGAGTGATAGGCACCCACCCCTCATATGTCTGGGCACTGCTGGGAGTGATAGGCACCCACCCCTCATATGTCTGGGCACTGCTGGGAGTCCTCTGCACCCACCCCTCATATGCCTGGGCACTGCTGGGGGTCCTCTGCACCCACACCTCATATGTCTGTGCACTGCTGGGATTGATAGGCACCCACCCCTCATATGTCTGGGCACTGCTGGGAGTGATAGGCACACACCCCTCATATGTCTGGGCACTGCTGGGAGTGATAGGCACCCAACCCTCATATGTCTGGGCACTGCTGGGAGTCCCCTGCACCCACCCCTCAAATGTCTGGGCACTGCTGGAAGTCCTCTGCACCCACCCCTCATATGTCTGGGCACAGCTGGGGGTCCTCTGCTTCCACCTCTCACATGTCTGGGCAATGCTGGGATTGATAGGCACCCACCCCTCATATGTCTGGGCACTGCTGGGAGTCCTCTGCACCCACCCCTCATATGTCTGGGCACTGCTGGGAGTGATAGGCACACACCCCTCATATGTTTGGGCACTGCTGGGAGTGATAGGCACCCACCCCATATATGTCTGGCCACTGCTGGGAGTGATAGGCACCCACCCCTCATATGTCTGGGCACTGCTGGGAGTGATAGGCACCCACCCCTCATATGTCTGGGCACTGCTGGGAGTCCTCTGCACCCACCCCTCATATGTCTGGGCACTGCTAGGAGTGATAGGCACACACCCCTCATATGTCTGGGCACTGCTGGGAGTGATAGGCGCTCACTCCTCATATGTCTGGGCACTGCTGGGAGTGATAGTCACCCACCCCTCATATGTCTGGGCACTGCTGGGAGTCCTCTGCACCCACCCCTCATATGTCTGGGCACTGCTGGGGGTTCTCTGCACCCATCCCTCATATGTCTGGGCACTGCTGGGAGTGATAGGCACACACCCCTCATATGTCTGGGCACTGCTGGGAGTGATAGGCACCCACCCCATATATGTCTGGCCACTGCTGGGAGTGATAGGCACCCACCCCTCATATGTCTGGGCACTGCTGGGAGTGATAGGCACCCACCCCTCATATGTCTGGGCACTGCTGGGAGTGATAGGCACCCACCCCTCATATGTCTGGGCACTGCTGAGAGTCCTCTGCACCCACCCCTCATATGTCTGGGCACTGCTAGGAGTGATAGGCACACACCCCTCATATGTCTGGGCACTGCTGGGGGTCCTCTGCACCCACCCCTCATATGTCTGGGCACTGCTGGGAGTGATAGGCGCTCACTCCTCATATGTCTGGGCACTGCTGGGAGTGATAGGCACCCACCCCTCATATGTCTGGGCACTGCTGGGAGTCCTCTGCACCCACCCCTCATGTGTCTGGGCACTGCTGGGGGTCCTTTGCACCCACCCCTCATAAGTCTGGGCACTGCTGGGAGTGATAGGCACCCACCCCTCATATGTTTGGGCACTGCTGCGAGTGATAGGCACCCACCCCTCATATGTCTGGGCACTGCTTGGAGTCCTCTGCACCCACCCCTCATATGTCTGGGCACTGCTGGGAGTGATAGGCACCCACCCCTCATATGTCTGGGCACTGCTGGGGGGATAGGCACCCACCACTCATATGTCTGGGCACTGCTGGGAGTGATAGGCACCCACCCCTCATATGTCTGGGCAATGCTGGGAGTCCTCTGCACCCACCCCTCATATGTCTGGGCACTGCTGTGGGTCCTCTGCACCTACCCCTCATATGTCTGGGCACTGCTGGGGGTCCTCTGCACCCACCCCTCATATGTCTGGGCAGTGCTGGGAGTGATAGGCACCACCCCTCATATGTCTGGGCACTGCTGGGAAAGATAGGCACCCACCCCTCATATGTCCGGGCACTGCTTGGAGTGATAGGCACACACCCATCATATGTCTGGGCACTGCTGGGAGTGATAGGCACCCACCCCTCATATGTCTGGGCACTGCTGGAAGTGATAGGCACACACCCATCATATGTCTGGGCACTGCTGGGAGTGATAGGCACCCACCCCTCATATGTCTGGGCACTGCTGGGAGTCCTCTGCACCCACCCCTCATATGTCTGGGCACTACTGGGGATCCTCTGCACCCACCCCTCATATATCTGGGCACTGCTGGGAGTCCTCTGCACCCACCCCTCATATGTCTGGGCACTGCTGGGGGTCCTCTGCACCCACCCCTCATATGTCTGGGCACTGTTGGGAGTGATAGGCACCCACCCCTCATATGTCTGGGCACTGCTGGGAGTGATAGGCACCCACCCCTCATATGTCTGGGCACTGCTGGGAGTGATAGGCACCCACCCCTCATATGTCTGGCCACTGCTGGGAGTGATAGGCACCCACCCTTATATGTCTGGGCACTGCTGGGAGTGATAGGCACCCACCCTTATATGTCTGGGCACTGCTGGGAGTGATAGCCACCCACCCCTCATATGTCTGGCCATTGCTGGGAGTGATAGCCACCCACCCTTATATGTCTGGGCACTGCTGGGAGTCCTCTGCACCCACCCCTCATATGTCTGGGCACTGCTGGGGGTCCTCTGCACCCACCCCTCATATGTCTAGGCACTGTTGGGAGTGATAGGCACCCACCCCTCATATGTCTGGGCACTGCTGGGAGTGATAGGCACACACCCCTCATATGTCTGGAGACTGCTGGGAGTGATAGGCACCCACCCCTCATATGTCTGGGCACTGCTGGGAGTGATAGGCACCCACCCCTCATATGTCTGGGCACTGCTGTGAGTCCTCTGCACCCACCCCTCATATGCCTGGGCACTGCTGGGGGTCCTCAGCACCCACCCCTCATATGTCTGTGCACTGCTGGGAGTGATAGGCACCCACCCCTCATATGTCTGGGCACTGCTGGGAGTCATAAGCACACACCCCTCATATGTCTGGGCACTGCTGGGAGTGATAGGCACCCAACCCTCATATGTCTGGGCACTGCTGGGAGTCCTCTGCACCCACCCCTCAAATGTCTGGGCACTGCTGGAAGTCCTCCGCACCCACCCCTCATATGTCTGGGCACTGCTGGGCGTCCTCTGCTTCCACCCCTCATATGTCTGGGCACTGCTGGGAGTGATAGGCACCCACCCCTCATATGTCTAGGCACTGCTGGGAGTCCTCTGCACCCACCCCTCATATGTCTGGGCACTGCTGGGAGTGATAGGCACACACCCCTCATATGTCTGGGCACTGCTGGGAGTGATAGGCACCCACCCCTCATATGTCTGGCCACTGCTGGGAGTGATAGGCACCCACCCCTCATATGTCTGGGCACTGCTGGGAGTCCTCTGCACCCACCCCTCATATGTCTGGGCACTGCTGGGGGTCCTCTGCACCCACCCCTCATATGTCTGGGCACTGCTGGGAGTGATAGGCACCCACCCCTCATATGTCTGGGCACTGCTGGGAGTGATAGGCACCCACCCCTCATATGTCTGGGCACTGCTGGGAGTCCTCTGCACCCACCCCTCATATGTCTGGGGACTGCTAGGAGTGATAGGCACACACCCCTCATATGTCTGGGCACTGCTGGGAGTGATAGGCACCCACCCCTCATATGTCTGGGCAGTGCTGGGAGTGATAGTCACCCACCCCTCATATGTCTGGGCACTGCTGGGAGTCCTCTGCACCAAACCCCTCATATGTCTGGGCACTGCTGGGGGTTCTCTGCACCCACCCCTCATATGTCTGGGCACTGCTGGGAGTGATAGGCACACACCCCTCATATGTCTGGGCACTGCTGCGAGTGATAGGCACCCACCCCTCATATGTCTGGGCACTGCTGGGGGTCCTCTGCACCCACCCCTCATATGTCTGGGCACTGTTGGCAGTGATAGGCACCCACCCCTCCTATGTCTGGGCATTGCTGGGAGTAATAGGCACCCACCCCTCATATGTCTGGGCACTGCTGGGAGTCCTCTGCACCCACCCCTCATATGTCTGGGCACTGCTGGGAGTGATAGGCGCTCACTCCTCATATGTCTGGGCACTGCTGGGAGTCCTCTGCACCCACCCCTCATATGTCTAGGCACTGCTGGGAGTCCTCTGCACCCACCCCTCATATGTCTGGGCACTGCAGTGAGTGATAGGCACACACCCCTCATATGTCTGGGCACTGCTGGGAGTGATAGGCACCCACCCCTCAGATGTCTGGCCACTGCTGGGAGTGATAGGCACCCACCCCTCATGTGTTTGGGCACTGCTGGGAGTCCTCTACACCCTCCCCTCATATGTCTGGGCACTGCTGGGAGTCCTCTACACCCTCCCCTCATATGTCTGGGCACTGCTGGGGGTCCTCTGCACCCACCCCTCATATGTCTGGGCACTGCTGGGAGTGATAGGCACCCACCCCTCATATGTCTGGGCACTGCTGGGAGTCCTCTGCACCCACCCCTTATATGTCTGGGCACTGCTGGGTGTCCTCTGCACCCACCCCTCATATGTCTGGGCACTGCTGGGAGTGATAGGCACCCACCCCTCATATGCCTGGGCACTGCTGGGAGTGATAGGCACCCACCCCTCATATGCCTGGGCACTGCTGGGAGTCCTCTGCACCCACCCCTCATATGTCTGGGCACTGCTGGGAGTGATAGGCACCCACCCCTCATATGTCTGGGCACTGCTGGGAGTGATAGGCACACACCCCTCATATGTCTGGGCACTGCTGGGAGTCCTCTGCACCCACCCCTCATATGTCTGGGCACTGCTGGGAGTGATAGGCACCCACCCCTCATATGTCTGGGCACTGCTGGGAGTGATAGGCACCCACCCCTCATATGTCTGGGCACTGCTGGGAGTCCTCTGCACCCACCCCTCATATGCCTGGGCACTGCTGGGGGTCCTCTGCACCCACCCCTCATATGTCTGTGCACTGCTGGGAGTGATAGGCACCCAACCCTTATATGTCTGGGCACTGCTGGGAGTGATAGGCACACACCCCTCATATGTCTGGGCACTGCTGGGAGTGATAGGCACCCAACCCTCATATGTCTGGGCACTGCTGGGAGTCCTCTGCACCCACCCCTCAAATGTCTGGGCACTGCTGGAAGTCCTCTGCACCCACCCCTCATATGTCTGGGCACTGCTGGGGGTCCTCTGCTTCCACCTCTCATATGTCTGGGCACTGCTGGGAGTGATAGGCACCCACCCCTCATATGTCTGGGCACTGCTGGAAGTGCTCTGCACCCACCCCTCATATGTCTGGGCACTGCTGGGGGTCCTCTGCACCCACCCCTCATATGTCTGGGCACTGTTGGGAGTGATAGGCACCCACCCCTCATATTTCTGGGCAGTGCTGGGAGTGATAGGAACCCACCCCTCATATGTCTGGGCACTGCTGGGAGTGATAGGCACCCACCCCTCATATGTCTGGCCACTGCTGGGAGTGATAGGCACCCACCCTTATATGTCTGGGCACTGCTGGGAGTGATAGGCACCCACCCTTATATGTCTGGGCACTGCTTGGAGTGATAGCCACCCACCCCTCATATGTCTGGCCACTGCTGGGAGTGATAGGCACCCACCCTTATATGTCTGGGCACTGCTGGGAGTCCTCTGCACCCACCCCTCATATGTCTGGGCACTGCTGGGGGTCCTCTGCACCCACCCCTCATATGTCTAGGCACTGTTGGGAGTGCTAGGCACCCACCCCTCATATGTCTGGGCACTGCTGGGAGTGATAGGCACCCACCCCTCATATGCCTGGGCACTGCTGGGAGTCCTCTGCACCCACCCCTCATATGTCTGGGCACTGCTGGGAGTGATAGGCACCCACCCCTCATATGTCTGGGCACTGCTGGGAGTCCTCTGCACCCACCCCTCATATGTCTGGGCACTGCTGGGAGTGATAGGCACCCACCCCTAATATGTCTGGGCACTGCTGGGAGTGATAGGCACACACACCTCATATGTCTGGGGACTGCTGGGAGTGATAGGCACCCTTCCCTCATATGTCTGGGCACTGCTGGGAGTGATAGGCACCCACCCCTCATATGTCTGGGCACTGCTGTGAGTCCTCTGCACCCACCCCTCATATGCCTGGGCACTGCTGGGGGTCCTCAGCACCCACCCCTCATATGTCTGTGCACTGCTGGGAGTGATAGGCACCCACCCCTCATATGTCTGGGCACTGCTGGGAGTGATAGGCACACACCCCTCATATGTCTGGGCACTGCTGGGAGTGATAGGCACCCAACCCTCATATGTCTGGGCACTGCTGGGAGTCCTCTGCACCCACCCCTCAAATGTCTGGACACTGCTGGAAGTCCTCCGCACCCACCCCTCATATGTCTGGGCACTGCTGGGGGTCCTCTGCTTCCACCCCTCATATGTCTGGGCACTGCTGGGAGTGATAGGCACCCACCCCTCATATGTCTGGGCACTGCTGGGAGTCCTCTGCACCCACCCCTCATATGTCTGGGCACTGCTGGGAGTGATAGGCACACACCCCTCATATGTCTGGGCACTGCTGGGAGTGATAGGCACCCACCCCTCATATGTCTGGCCACTGCTGGGAGTGATAGGCACCCACCCCTCATATGTCTGGGCACTGCTGGGAGTCCTCTGCACCCACCCCTCATATGTCTGGGCACTGCTGGGGGTCCTCTGCACCCACCCCTCATATGTCTGGGCACTGCTGGGAGTGATAGGCACCCACCCCTCATATGTCTGGGCACTGCTGGGAGTGATAGGCACCCACCCCTCATATGTCTGGGCACTGCTGGGAGTCCTCTGCACCCACCCCTCATATGTCTGGGCACTGCTAGGAGTGATAGGCACACACCCCTCATATGTCTGGGCACTGCTGGGAGTGATAGGCACCCACCCCTCATATGTCTGGGCACTGCTGGGAGTGATAGTCACCCACCCCTCATATGTCTGGGCACTGCTGGGAGTCCTCTGCACCAAACCCCTCATATGTCTGGGCACTGCTGGGGGTTCTCTGCACCCACCCCTCATATGTCTGGGGACTGCTGGGAGTGATAGGCACACACCCCTCATATGTCTGGGCACTGCTGCGAGTGATAGGCACCCACCCCTCATATGTCTGGGCACTGCTGGGGGTCCTCTGCACCCACCCCTCATATGTCTGGGCACTGTTGGCAGTGATAGTCACCCACCCCTCCTATGTCTGGGCATTGCTAGGAGTGATAGGCACCCACCCCTCATATGTCTGGGCACTGCTGGGAGTCCTCTGCACCCACCCCTCATATGTCTGGGCACTGCTGGGAGTGATAGGCGCTCACTCCTCATATGTCTGGGCACTGCTGGGAGTGATAGGCACCCACCCCTCATATGTCTGGGCACTGCTGGGAGTCCTCTGCACCCACCCCTCATATGTCTGGGCACTGCTGTGGGTCCTCTGCACCCACCCCTCATATGTCTGGGCACTGCTGGGAGTGATAGGCACCCACCCCTCATATGTCTGGGCACTGCTGGGAGTCCTCTGCACCCACCCCTCATATGTCTGGGCACTGCTGGGAGTCCTCTGCACCCACCCCTCATATGTCTGGGCACTGCAGTGAGTGATAGGCACACACCCCTCATATGTCTGGGCACTGCTGGGAGTGATTGGCACCCACCCCTCATATGTCTGGCCACTGCTGGGAGTGATAGGCACCCACCCCTCATATGTTTGGGCACTGCTGGGAGTCCTCTACACCCTCCCCTCATATTTCTGGGCACTGCTGGGAGTCCTCTACACCCTCCCCTCATATGTCTGGGCACTGCTGGGGGTCCTCTGCATCCACCCCTCATATGTCTGGGCACTGCTGGGAGTGATAGGCACCCACCCCTCATATGTCTGGGCACTGCTGGGAGTCCTCTGCACCCACCCCTTATATGTCTGGGCACTGCTGGGTGTCCTCTGCACCCACCCCTCATATGTCTGGGCACTGCTGGGAGTGATAGGCACCCACCCCTCATATGCCTGGGCACTGCTGGGAGTGATAGGCACCCACCCCTCATATGCCTGGGCACTGCTGGGAGTCCTCTGCACCCACCCCTCATCTGTCTGGGCACTGCTGGGAGTGATAGGCACCCACCCCTCATATGTCTGGGCACTGCTGGGACTGATAGGCACCCACCCCTCATATGTCTGGCCACTGCTGGGAGTGATAGGCACAAACCCCTCATATGTCTGGGCACTGCTGGGAGTCCTCTGCACCCACCCCTCATATGTCTGGGCACTGCTGGGAGTGATAGGCACCCACCCCTCATATGTCTGGGCACTGCTGGGAGTGATAGGCACCCACCCCTCATATGTCTGGGCACTGCTGGGAGTCCTCTTCACCCACCCCCTCATATGTCTAGGCACTGCTGGGGGTCCTCTGCACCCACCCCTCATATGTCCGGGCACTGCTGGGAGTGATAGGCACCCACCCCTCATATGTCTGGGCACTGCTGGAAGTCCTCTGCACCCACCCCTCATATGTCTGGGCACTGCTGGGGGTCCTCTGCACCCACCCCTCATATGTCTGGGCACTGCTGGGAGTGATAGGCACCCACCCCTCATATGTCTGGGCACTGCTGGGAGTCCTCTGCACCCACCCCTTATATGTCTGGGCACTGCTGGGGGTTCTCTGCACCCACCCCTCATATGTCTGGGCACTGCTGGGAGTGATAGGCACACACCCCTCATATGTCTGGGCACTGCTGGGAGTGATAGGCACCCACCCCATATATGTCTGGCCACTGCTGGGAGTGATATGCACCCACCCCTCCCTCATATGTCTGGGCACTGCTGGGAGTGATAGGCACCCACCCCTCATATGTCTGGGCACTGCTGGGAGTGATAGGCACCCACCCCTCATATGTCTGGGCACTGCTGGGAGTCCTCTGCACCCACCCCTCATATGTCTGGGCACTGCTAGGAGTGATAGGCACACACCCCTCATATGTCTGGGCACTGCTGGGGGTCCTCTGCACCCACCCCTCATATGTCTGGGCACTGCTGGGAGTGATAGGCGCTCACTCCTCATATGTCTGGGCACTGCTGGGAGTGATAGGCACCCACCCCTCATATGTCTGGGCACTGCTGGGAGTCCTCTGCACCCACCCCTCATGTGTCTGGGCACTGCTGGGGGTCCTCTGCACCCACCCCTCATAAGTCTGGGCACTGCTGGGAGTGATAGGCACCCACCCCTCATATGTCTGGGCACTGCTGGGAGTGATAGGCACCCACCCCTCATATGTCTGGGCACTGCTTGGAGTCCTCTGCACCCACCCCTCATATGTCTGGGCACTGCTGGGAGTGATAGGCACCCACCCCTCATATGTCTGGGCACTGCTGGGGGGATAGGCACCCACCACTCATATGTCTGGGCACTGCTGGGAGTGATAGGCACCCACCCCTCATATGTCTGGGCAATGCTGGGAGTCCTCTGCACCCACCCCTCATATGTCTGGGCACTGCTGTGCGTCCTCTGCACCCACCCCTCATATGTCTGGGCACTGCTGGGGGTCCTCTGCACCCACCCCTCATATGTCTGGGCAGTGCTGGGAGTGATAGGCACCACCCCTCATATGTCTGGGCACTGCTGGGAAAGATAGGCACCCACCCCTCATATGTCCGGGCACTGCTGGGAGTGATAGGCACACACCCATCATATGTCTGGGCACTGCTGGGAGTGATAGGCACCCACCCCTCATATGTCTGGGCACTGCTGGAAGTGATAGGCACACACCCATCATATGTCTGGGCACTGCTGGGAGTGATAGGCACCCACCCCTCATATGTCTGGGCACTGCTGAGAGTCCTCTGCACCCACCCCTCATATGTCTGGGCACTACTGGGGATCCTCTGCACCCACCCCTCATATGTCTGGGCACTGCTGGGAGTCCTCTGCACCCACCCCTCATATGTCTGGGCACTGCTGGGGGTCCTCTGCACCCACCCCTCATATGTCTGGGCACTGTTGGGAGTGATAGGCACCCACCCCTCATATGTCTGGGCACTGCTGGGAGTGATAGGCACCCACCCCTCTTATGTCTGGCCACTGCTGGGAGTGATAGGCACCCACCCTTATATGTCTGGGCACTGCTGGGAGTGATAGGCACCCACCCTTATATGTCTGGGCACTGCTAGGAGTGATAGCCACCCACCCCTCATATGTCTGGCCATTGCTGGGAGTGATAGCCACCCACCCTTATATGTCTGGGCACTGCTGGGAGTCCTCTGCACCCACCCCTCATATGTCTGGGCACTGCTGGGGGTCCTCTGCACCCACCCCTCATATGTCTAGGCACTGTTGGGAGTGATAGGCACCCACCCCTCATATGTCTGGGCACTGCTGGGAGCGATAGGCACCAACCCCTCATATGCCTGGGCACTGCTGGGAGTCCTCTGCACCCACCCATCACATGTCTGGGCACTGCTGGGAGTGATAGGCACCCACCCCTCATATGTCTGGGCACTGCTGGGAGTCCTCTGCACCCACCCCTCATATGTCTGGGCACTGCTGGGAGTGATAGGCACACACCCCTCATATGTCTGGGGACTGCTGGGAGTGATAGGCACCCACCCCTCATATGTCTGGCCACTGCTGGTAGTAATGGGCACCCACCCCTCATATGTCTGGGCACTGCTGGGAGTCCTCTACACCCTCCCCTCATATGTCCAGGCACTGCTGGGAGTCCTCTACACCCTCCCCTCATATGTCTGGGCACTGCTGGGGGTCCTCTGCACCAACCCCTTATATGTCTGGGCACTGCTGGGAGTGATAGGCACCCACCCCTCATATGTCTGGGCACTGATGGGAGTGATAGGCACCCACCCCTCATATGTCTGGGCACTGCTGGGAGTGATAGGCACCCACCCCTCATATGCCTGGGCACTGCTGGGAGTCCTCTGCACCCTCCCCTCATATGTCTGGGCACTGCTGGGGGTCCTCTGCACCCACCCCTCCTATGTCTGGGCACTGCTGGGAGTGATAGGCACCCACCCCTCATATGTCTGGGCACTGCTGGGAGTCCTCTGCACCCACCCCTTATATGTCTGGGCACTGCTGGGTGTCCTCTGCACCCACCCCTCATATGTCTGGGCACTGCTGGGGGTGATAGGCACCCACCCCTCATATGTCTGGGCACTGCTGGGAGTGATAGGCACCCACCCCTCATATGCCCGGGCACTGCTAGGAGTCCTCTGCACCCACCCCTCATATGTCTGGGCACTGCTGGGAGTGATAGGCACCCACCCCTCATATGTCTGGCCACTGCTGGGAGTGATAGGCACCCACCCCTCATATGTCTGGGCACTGCTGGGAGTCCTCTGCACCCACCCCTCATATGTCTGGGCACTGCTGGGAGTGATAGGCACCCACCCCTCATATGTCTGGGCACTGCTGGGAGTGATAGGCACCCACCCCTCATATGTCTGGGCACTGCTGGGAGTCCTCTTCACCCATCCCCTCATATGTCTGGGCACTGCTGGGGGTCCTCTGCACCCACCCCTCATATGTCCGGGCACTGCTGGGAGTGATAGGCACCCACCCCTTATATGTCTGGGCACTGCTGGAAGTCCTCTGCACCCACCCCTCATATGTCTGGGCACTGCTGGGGGTCCTCTGCACCCACCCCTCATATGTCTGGGCACTGCTGGGAGTGATAGGCACCCACCCCTCATATGTCTGGGCACTGCTGGGAGTCCTCTGCACCCACCCCTTATATGTCTGGGCACTGCTGGGGGTCCTCTGCACCCACCCCTCTTATGTCTGGGCACTGCAGGGAGTGATAGACACCCACCCCTCATATGTCTGGGCACTGCTGGGAGTGATAGGCACCCACCCCTCATATGCCTGGGCACTGCTGAGAGTCCTCTGCGCCCACCCCTTATATGTCTGGGCACTGCTGGGAGTGATAAGCACACACCCCTCATATGTCTGGGCACTGCTGGGAGTGATAGGCACCCACCCCTCATATGTCTGGCCACTGCTGGGAGTGATAGGCACCCACCCCTCATATGTCTGGGCACTGCTGGGAGTGATAGGCACACACCCCTCATATGTCTGGGCACTGCTGGGAGTGATAGGCACCCACCCCTCATATGTCTGGCCACTGCTGAGAGTGATAGGCACCCACCCCTCATATGTCTGGGCACTGCTGGAAGTCCTCTGCACCCACCCCTCATATGTCTGGGCACCGCTGGGGGTCCTCTGCACCCACCCCTCATATGTCTGGGCACTGCTGGGAGTGATAGGCACACACCCCTCATATGTCTGGGCACTGCTGGGAGTGATAGGCACCCACCCCTCATATGTCTGGCCACTGCTGGGAATGATAGGCACCCACCCCTCATATGTCTGGGCACTGCTGTGAGTGATAGGCACCCACCCCTCATATGTCTGGGCACTGCTGGGAGTGATAGGCACCCACCCCTCATATGTCTGGGCACTGCTGGGAGTCCTCTGCACCCACCCCTCATATGTCTGGGCACTGCTAGGAGTGATAGGCACACACCCCTCATATGTCTGGGCACTGCTGGGAGTGATAGGCATCCACCCCTCATATGTCTGGGCACTGCTGGGAGTGATAGGCACCCACCCCTCATATGTCTGGCCACTGCTGGGAGTGATAGGCACCCACCCCTCATATGTCTGGGCACTGCTGGGAGTGATAGGCACACACCCCTCATATGTCTGGGCACTGCTGGGAGTGATAGGCACCCACCCCTCATATGTCTGGCCACTGCTGAGAGTGATAGGCACCCACCCCTCATATGTCTGGGCACTGCTGGAAGTCCTCTGCACCCACCCCTCATATGTCTGGGCACCGCTGGGGGTCCTCTGCACCCACCCCTCATATGTCTGGGCACTGCTGGGAGTGATAGGCACACACCCCTCATATGTCTGGGCACTGCTGGGAGTGATAGGCACCCACCCCTCATATGTCTGGCCACTGCTGGGAATGATAGGCACCCACCCCTCATATGTCTGGGCACTGCTGTGAGTGATAGGCACCCACCCCTCATATGTCTGGGCACTGCTGGGAGTGATAGGCACCCACCCCTCATATGTCTGGGCACTGCTGGGAGTCCTCTGCACCCACCCCTCATATGTCTGGGCACTGCTAGGAGTGATAGGCACACACCCCTCATATGTCTGGGCACTGCTGGGAGTGATAGGCATCCACCCCTCATATGTCTGGGCACTGCTGGGAGTGATAGTCACCCACCCCTCATATGTCTGGGCACTGCTGGGAGTCCTCTGCACCCACCCCTCATATGTCTGGGCACTGCTGGGGGTTCTCTGCACCCACCCCTCATTTGTCTGGGCACTGCTGGGAGTGATAGGCACACAACCCTCATATGTCTGGGCACTGCTGAGAGTGATAAGCACCCACCCCTTATATGTCTGGGCACTGCTGGGGGTCCTCTGCACCCACCCCTCATATGTCTGGGCACTGTTGGCAGTGATAGGCACCCACCCCTCCTATGTCTGGGCATTGCTGGGAGTGATAGGCACCCACCCCTCATATGTCTGGGCACTGCTGGGAGTCCTCTGCACCCACCCCTCATATGTCTGGGCACTGCTGGGAGTGATAGGCGCTCACTCCTCATATGTCTGGGCACTGCTGGGAGTGATAGGCACCCACCCCTCATATGTCTGGGCACTGCTGGGAGTCCTCTGCACCCACCCCTCATATGTCTTGGCACTGCTGGGGGTCCTCTGCACCCACCCCTCATATGTCTGGGCACTGCTGGGAGTGATAGGCACCCACCCCTCATATGTCTGGGCACTGCTGGGAGTCCTCTGCACCCACCCCTCATATGTCTGGGCACTGCTGGGGGTCCTCTGCACCCACCCCTCATATGTCTGGGCACTGCTGGGAGTGATAGGCACCCACCCCTCATATGTCTGGGCACTGCTGGGAGTGATAGGCACCCACCCCTCATATGTCTGGGCACTGCTGGGAGTCCTCTGCACCCACCCTTCATATGTCTGGGCAATGCTGGGAGTGATAGGCACACACCCCTCATATGTCTGGGCACTGCTGGGAGTGATAGGCACCCACCCCTCATATGTCTGGGCACTGCTGGGAGTCCTCTGCACCCACCCCTCATATGTCTGGGCACTGCTGGGAGTGATAGGCACACACCCCTCATATGTCTGGGCACTGCTGGGAGTGATAGGCACCCACCCCTCATATGACTGGGCACTGCTGGGAGTGATAGACACCCACCCCTTATATGTCTGGCCACTGCTGGGAGTGATAGGCACCCACCCCTCATATGTCTGGGCACTGCTGGGAGTCCTCTGCACCCTCCCATCATATGTCTGGGCACTGCTGGGGGTCCTCTGCACCCACCCCTCATATGTCTGGGCACTGCTTGGAGTGATAGGCACACACCCCTCATATGTCTGGGCACTGCTGGGAATCCTCTGCACCCACCCCTCATATGTCTAGGCACTGCTGGGGGTCCTCTGCACCCACCCCTCATATGTCTGGGCACTGCTGGGAGTGATAGGCACCCACCCCTCATATGTCTGGGCACTGCTGGGAGTCCTCAGCACTCACCCTTCATATGTCTGGGCACTGCTGGGAGTGATAGGCACACACCCCTCATATGTCTGGGCACTGCTGGGAGTGATAGGCACCCACCCCTCATATGTCTGGGCACTGCTGGGAGTCCTCTGCACCCACCCCTCATATGTCTGGGCACTGCTGGGGGTCCTCTGCACCCACTCCTCATATGTCTGGGCACTGCTGGGAGTGACAGGCACCCACCCCTCATATGAGTGGGCACTGCTGGAAGTCCTCTGCACCCACCCCTCATATGTCTGGGCACTGCTGGGGGTCCTCTGCACCCACCCCTCATATGTCTGGGCACTGCTGGGAGTGATAGGCACCCACCCCTCATGTGTCTGGGCACTGCTGGGAGTCCTCTGCACGCACCCCTTATATGTCTGGGCACTGCTGGGGGTCCTCTGCACCCACCCCTCATATGTCTGGGCACTGCTGGGAGTGATAGGCACCCACCCCTCATATGTCTGGGCACTGCTGGGAGTGATAGGCACCCACTCCTCATATGCCTGGGCACTGCTGGGAGTCCTCTGCACCCACCCCTCATATGTCTGGGCATTGCTGGGAGTGATAGGCACACACCCCTCATATGTCTGGGCACTGCTGGGAGTGATAGGCACCCACCCCTCATATGTCTGGCCACTGCTGGGAGTGATAGGCACCCACCCCTCATATGTCTGGGCACTGCTGGGAGTCCTCTGCACCCTCCCCTCATATGTCTGGGCACTGCTGGGGTTCCTCTGCACCCACCCCTCATATGTCTGGGCCCTGCTGGGAGTGATAGGCACCCACCCCTCATATGCCTGGGCACTGCTGGGAGTCCTCTGCACCCACCCCTCATATGTCTGGGCACTGCTGGGAGTGATAGGCACCCACCCCTCATATGTCTGGCCACTGCTGGGAGTGATAGGCACCCACCCCTCATATGTCTGGGCACTGCTGGGAGTCCTCTGCACCCACCCCTCATATGTCTGGGCACTGCTGGGAGTGATAGGCACCCACCCCTCATATGTCTGGGCACTGCTGGGAGTTATAGGCACCCACCCCTCATATGTCTGGGCACTGCTGGGAGTCCTCTTCACCATTCCCCTCATATGTCTGGGCACTGCTGGGGGTCCTCTGCACCCACCCCTCATATGTCCGGGCACTGCTGGGAGTGATAGGCACCCACCCCTTATATGTCTGGGCACTGCTGGAAGTCCTCTGCACCCACCCCTCATATGTCTGGGCACTGCTGGGGGTCCTCTGCACCCACCCCTCATATGTCTGGGCACTGCTGGGAGTGATAGGCACCCACCCCTCATATGTCTGGGCACTGCTGGGAGTCCTCTGCACCCACCCCTTATATGTCTGGGCACTGCTGGGGGTCCTCTGCACCCACCCCTCTTATGTCTGGGCACTGCAGGGAGTGATAGGCACCCACCCCTCATATGTCTGGGCACTGCTGGGAGTGATAGGCACCCACCCCTCATATGCCTGGGCACTGCTGAGAGTCCTCTGCGCCCACCCCTTATATGTCTGGGCACTGCTGGGAGTGATAAGCACACACCCCTCATATGTCTGGGCACTGCTGGGAGTGATAGGCACCCACCCCTCATATGTCTGGCCACTGCTGGGAGTGATAGGCACCCACCCCTCATATGTCTGGGCACTGCTGGGAGTGATAGGCACACACCCCTCATATGTCTGGGCACTGCTGGGAGTGATAGGCACCCACCCCTCATATGTCTGGCCACTGCTGAGAGTGATAGGCACCCACCCCTCATATGTCTGGGCACTGCTGGAAGTCCTCTGCACCCACCCCTCATATGTCTGGTGTTAGAAAGGATAGACGGACCGGGAGGGTCGGCCGGGGTCAGGAGGAGAGGTCTCCGGGGAGAGCCGTCTCCAGCGATCGTACAGACAAGTAACTTCCCCCCCACAGACAGATATCACACACGGATAAGGGTCAGTGTTCTTTATAAGCACTTCTTAAGGTACGGTTGAATGGTACAAGGAGGTCTGGACTCAGGGGTCCCCTCGATTCAAGTCTCTCAAAGTAGGGTAAGGGGTAGCGGGACAGTCGGTCTACCAGTCAGGTAGTTTGGATGAGATGATGATTAGCTCACAATCCTCGAGCTTAGTTGGTGCGGGCCGCGGCAGCGCCAGCAGGTCCCGAAAAGATGGTTGATGGACGGTCCGCGGCAGCGCCAGCAGGTCCCGGTGAGGATGGTCGTTACAACGGGCCGCGGCAGCGCCAGCAGGTCCCGGAAAGATGGTCGATGTACGGTCCGCGGCAGCGCCAGCAGGTCCCGGTGAGGATGGTCGTTACAACGGGCCGTGGCAGCGCCAGCAGGTCCCGACGAGGATGGATGTTGTAGAAGGCCGCGGCAGCGCCAGCAGGCAGGACGATGGTTCACAAGAGCGGGCTACGGCAGCGCCAGTAGTCCGTCAAGGCTGAGTTCTCTCGGTGTCTCTCGACTCCAGGATACAACTCCCTTCCTGCTCCGGAGTTGCCCCAGTTATAGGGCAGGCGCTCTTTGATGTCCGGACCCTCGCACTTGGAGGTCGGAGGGCCCGGGATGAAGGTGTCCAGACACCCAGCAGGGGGTGGAGCCAGCGCCTGGGGGAGTTGGAGGCGATCGGCACCTGGCGGGGGAAGAGCTCTTGACACTTCGTCCTCCCATTGACCTGCCAAGTGGTCCGCTCACCTCCCGGGTGGATGGTGGTGCCGGGATGTCGGGGCCGGTCAGGCCCGGGGTTAGGGTCGGGGTGAGGCCACGCGGCCTCGTGGTGCAGGGCCCAAGATGGCGGCTTGAACCGGCCGGGGGAGCCGGTGAGGCTGGGCCCCGTGATGAGTAGAGGTCCGAGGGCAGAAGATCCGTCGGGAGACGGGGTACGGGTGCTTTTCGTGGGTTATGCCTGGCGGGCCGGAGCTCGGGCCCTGTCGTGCGGGGAGGGAGCAAGCCCTTCGTGTGGCCTGTCCAACATGCGTCCCCCCCAGCTGAAGGCGGGGAGAGTCACCCATCTCCTTGGGGACTCTCTTCGTCGAGGCGGAAAAAGCGGGACAGGCCATCCGCGTTGGCGTGGTCTTGGCCTGGTCGGTGCTCCACAGTGAAGTCCATTCCCTGCAGGGAAATGGACCAGCACAAGAGTTTTGGGTTCTCCCCCCGCATCTGCATCAGCCACTGCAGGGGTCGATGGTCGGTTTGTACCCGGAAGTGGGTACCGAAGAGATAGGGCCGGAGCTTTTTGAGGGCCCACACCACTGCGAAGGCCTCCCTCTCGATGGTGCCCCAGCGCTGTTCTCGGGCCAGGAGACGTCGACTGATGAAGGCCACCGGCTGGTCAGGACCTTCGGGGTTTAACTGAGAAAGGACGGCTCCGATGCCGTGGTCGGAGGCGTCGGTCTGTACCATGAATTCCCGACTGTAATCGGGGGCCTGGAGCACAGGGGCGGTGCATAGAGCGGCCTTCAGCTTCTCGAAGGCCGCTTGACAATCGGGGGTCCAGTTAATCCGCTTCGGCTGGTTCTTGGACGTGAGACCCGTGAGGGGCCCCACGATGCTGCCGTAGTCCTTCACGAACCGCCGGTAGTAGCCGGTGAGCCCCAAGAAGGCTCGGACCTCGGTCTGGGTGACGGGGGGCTGCCAGGACTGGATGGCAGCAATCTTAAGTTGTAGCGGGGCCACCAGCCCGCTTCCCACTTGGTGCCCCAGGTAGGTCACAGACCCTTGGCCAATTTGGCACTTGCCGGCCTTAATTGTGAGGCCGGCCCGCTGGAGGGCCTGTAGGACCTCTTGGAGGTGACGGAGGTGGTCGGGCCAGTGGTGGTTGTATACAGCGATATCGTCCAGGGAGGCAGCGCTGAATTCTTCGAGCCCCGCCAAGACCTGGTTCACGAGGCGTTGAAACGTGGCGGGGGCATTCTTCATGCCGAAGGGCATGACCTTGAATTGGTAGTGGCCATCGGGGGTAGAGAAGGCTGACCGTTCCTGAGCCCTGGGTGTGAGGCCGATCTGCCAGTAGCCCGCGGTTAGGTCGAAGATACTGAGGTAGCGGGCGTCCCCCAGCCGGTCTATCAGCTCGTCTGCTCGGGGGATCGGATGAGCGTCGGTCCGGGTGACAGCGTTCAAGCCCCGGTAGTCGACGCAGAATCTCAGTTCAGGTGCAGTGCCGGGGGCAGCGGCTTTGGGGACCAATACAACCGGACTGGCCCAGGGACTGTCCGAGGGCTCGATGACCCCGATTGTGAGCATCTTGGCCACCTCTTCCTGTATGCAGGCCCGTACCCGATCTGGTACGCGGTAGGCCCGGTGTCGGACAGGGGGACTGTCCCCGGTGTCCACGTCGTGCAAACACCAAGGGGTGACCCCGGGGGTGAGGGAGAACAGGGTAGCGAACTGCAGCAGGAGGTTCCGGCAGCCCTGGCGTTGCTCCGAAGTGAGGGCGTCAGAGAGCCGGACCCCGTCCACGGAGCCGTCATTCTCCTGAGTCTTCAGAAGATCCGGGAGGGGTTCGGAGTCTTCCTCTGCCCCACTGTCCGTAGCCATCAGGAGGCTGAGTTCTGAGCGCACAAAGTGTGGTTTGAGTCGGTTGGTGTGGAGGACCCGAAGGGGGTTCCGGGAGGTCCCCAGGTCGATGAGGTAAGTGACGGGGCTTTTGCGCTCGACCACTTTGAAGGGACCCGTCCACTTATCTTGCAAGGCACATGGTTCGGTGGGGGACATCACCCATACTTGTTGCCCAGGCTCGAACTCAACGGAGGAGGCATTGTGATCATACCACTTCTTCATGTCCTCCTGGCTGGCCTCGAGGTTCGCCTTGGCCATCTCTCTGAAGCGCCGGGTCTGATTGCGTAGGGCCAGGAGGTATTTGAAGACGTCTGGAGGGGTCTTTAGGGGGGCCATCTCCCAACCTTCTTTTACTAGGCTGAGGGGCCCTCGCACAGGGTGCCCGTACAGGAGTTCGAAAGGGCTAAAACCGAGGGACTTCTGGGGAACTTCGCGGTAGGCGAAGAGGAGGCACGGGAGTAGTACATCCCACTGGCGACGGAGGGGCTCTTCCAATCCCCCAATCATCCCCTTGAGGGTGCGGTTAAAACGCTCCACTAGTCCGTTCCCTTGGGGGTGATAGGGGGTCGTGAATCTGTAGGTGACCCCGCATTGTTGCCAGAGGGACTTCATGTATTTGGATATAAAGTTCGTGCCTCGGTCGCTGACGACTTCTCGGGGGAAGCCTACCCGGGAGAAGATCCCCATTAGGGCCCGGCCAACCACCGGAGCTGTCACGGTCCGTAGGGGCACCGCCTCGGGGTAGCGGGTGGCATGGTCCACCAGTACTAAGATGAACCTGTGTCCTTGTGCCGTGCGGGGGTCCAGAGGCCCCACGATGTCTATCCCCACCCTCTCGAACGGGGTGGTGACCACAGGGAAGGGTTGCAGAGGGGCTTTCAGCTTCCGACCACTCTTCCCGCTGGCTTGGCATGTGGGGCAAGATCGGCAGTGGTTCAGGACGTCGTTCCTCATCTTCGGCCAGAAAAAGTGGGTCACTAGGCGGCTGTACGTTTTATCTTGGCCCAGGTGTCCAGCCAGGGGGACATCGTGGGCCAGGTTAAGCAGAAAGTCTCTGAAGCGGAGAGGTACCACCAGTACTCGACCGGCCCCCAGCTCGGCGATTCTTTGCTCGCTGTATAGCAGGTCGTTATCCCAGTAGACCCAGTGAGTTCCGGTGGAGTCCCCTGCGTTCTGGGCGCTGGCTTGTTGGCGGAGTCCCTCGAGGGAGGGACAGGTCTTTTGTTCCTGGCGGAACTGTGCTTGGGTGGGCCCCCCCTCTTGACGCCACTGAGCCAGGTCAGGAAGGTCCTGGGGTTGCGCGTCCCCTTCGGCCGTCGGGTCTGGGAGGCTGGCCTCGTCGTTGTCTTCTACTGGGGCGACTGGGGGCGGAGGTGCTGGCCATTCTGGTTCTTCGGCTCGAGGGACGGCACGGGCGGCCATGGACCGGGTGGTTACGCAGGCCCAGTCCGGGAGGCCCAGCATCCCCAGGTGCTCTCTTCTCTCAACGGTGGCCCACGGGGAACTCTCGAGGTCATTCCCCAGGAGGCAGTCCACGGGGGCATCGTCCCGGACCGTCACCTTCAACAGGCCGGAGACCCCTCCCCATTCGAATGGCACGCAGGCCATTTGACACATACTTTCAGAGTTGTCTGCCGAGCGGACGGGGCAGAGAATGTTCGGCAGGATCTGCTCGGGCTTCACCAGGTGACAGCGGACGGCCGTCACACTGGCGCCTGTGTCACGCAAGGCCTCGGCTCGCTGTCCATTAATGGTCACCCACTGACCGTATTTCCTGGTGTTAGCGGGTAGGGGAGCCCGCGGGACCATGTCTCTTCCCCCTAAGCACGCCAGGACCATGGCGGCCGGTTCCCACTCTTGCTGGGCCGGCTCATACTCTTCTGGTTCCTCCAATGATCGCTCTTCCCCCAGGGCGGCGGCAGCTACCTGGCGGGGCTTGGGTGTTTGGTTCTGCGGACAGCTCGGGTCATTGGCGTAGTGGCCGACTCGCTGGCATCGGTGGCACGTGACGTTGGCTCGGACCCCAGGACGCCACGGGGGGTTGCCCCGACCGGCCGGAGCCGGGGTGCTGGCCACGGGTGTTGCGGGCAAGGCGTCTCTCCCTCGCCCCTGGCCCCCTCCTCCTCCCCGAGGACGGTGCTGGCCTGGGTTGTTTCTGTTCTGTTCGTGTGGCCCCCTCCGGCCCACTCGGGTGCTTTCCCATCGGTCAGCTTCGGCGGCGAGCTGCCGGGGGTCAGTCAGCTTACTGTCGAGGAGGTGCTGCCTGAGCTCGACGAAGCAGTTGTTCGACAGGTGCTCCCATACCATCAGGTTAAAGAGTTGTTCGTAGGTGGTGACCTGGCTCCCCTTTATCCAACCCTCGAAGGCACGGCTGAAATAGTTCACGTATTCTACCCAAGTTGTACCTGGGATCCGGGTGCAATCTCTGAACCTCTGGCGGTACATCTCGGGTGTGAGGCCGTAGCGGGTGAGGAGGGCAGCCTTCATGTGGTCGTAGGACGACATTTGGTGATCTGGGAGCTGCAGTAGGGCATCGCGCCCCTCGTTGATAAACCTCCCCCAGAGTCCGGCTCCCCAATCACTCCGGTCGATCCGGTGGGAGGTCATGGCGATCTCGTAGGCTTTAAACCACTGTTGTATGTCGTCTTCTCGGACATACTCGCGGACAACATCCTTGGGGATGTGGACTTTTTTCTCGATTGGCCCCGGGGGGTGTGGTCGCTCAGGCACCCCCAGTTCTTTATTCTGTTTCCGAAGTTCTATTTCGGCCAGTTTGCGCTCGTGCTCGAGCGTTATTTTTTTCTTCTCCAGCTCTCTCTGTCTCTGCTTCTCTTCTCGTTCATCTCGGAGCCGCATGTGCTCGAGGTTGAGTTTCTGTTCAGCTAACTTGAGTTCCCCATCCATCTTGAGTCGTGCCATTTCCAACTCGTGCAATCTGGTTCTTTCTCTTTCTCGGATTTCCTCCTGCGAGAGGCCCGTTCCTCGCTCCTCGGGAGCCGTGGCGTTCCCCTCTGGTGTGATGCTGCTTTGGTCGGAGGGTCCGGCGACCCCAGTTTCTGTCCACGACTCTAGGGCGTGCTTTAGATCATCTTTGGTACTCAGGCCGGTGGTAGCAATGCCAAGTTCTATGCAGAATTGTCTCAGTTCGCGGTGGTTGTATTCTTCTAATTTATCCATTTGGAATTTCTCGGTGGAGTTGCTATCTTTGGCTGACATCGTGTTGTTGTCGTGGGGTGAGCTACTCTCTGTACGATTACGCGTTGATTCGGATCGCGCCGCTGGCCACCAATGTTAGAAAGGATAGACGGACCGAGAGGGTCGGCCGGGGTCAGGAGGAGAGGTCTCCGGGGAGAGCCGTCTCCAGCGATCGTACAGACAAGTAACTTCCCCCCCACAGACAGATATCACACACGGATAAGGGTCAGTGTTCTTTATAAGCACTTCTTAAGGTACGGTTGAATGGTACAAGGAGGTCTGGACTCAGGGGTCCCCTCGATTCAAGTCTCTCAAAGTAGGGTAAGGGGTAGCGGGACAGTCGGTCTACCAGTCAGGTAGTTTGGATGAGATGATGATTAGCTCACAATCCTCGAGCTTAGTTGGTGCGGGCCGCGGCAGCGCCAGCAGGTCCCGAAAAGATGGTCGATGGACGGTCCGCGGCAGCGCCAGCAGGTCCCGGTGAGGATGGTCGTTACAACGGGCCGCGGCAGCGCCAGCAGGTCCCGGAAAGATGGTCGATGTACGGTCCGCGGCAGCGCCAGCAGGTCCCGGTGAGGATGGTCGTTACAACGGGCCGTGGCAGCGCCAGCAGGTCCCGACGAGGATGGATGTTGTAGAAGGCCGCGGCAGCGCCAGCAGGCAGGACGATGGTTCACAAGAGCGGGCTACGGCAGCGCCAGTAGTCCGTCAAGGCTGAGTTCTCTCGGTGTCTCTCGACTCCAGGATACAACTCCCTTCCTGCTCCGGAGTTGCCCCAGTTATAGGGCAGGCGCTCTTTGATGTCCGGACCCTCGCACTTGGAGGTCGGAGGGCCCGGGATGAAGGTGTCCAGACACCCAGCAGGGGGTGGAGCCAGCGCCTGGGGGAGTTGGAGGCGATCGGCACCTGGCGGGGGAAGAGCTCTTGACACTTCGTCCTCCCATTGACCTGCCAAGTGGTCCGCTCACCTCCCGGGTGGATGGTGGTGCCGGGATGTCGGGGCCGGTCAGGCCCGGGGTTAGGGTCGGGGTGAGGCCACGCGGCCTCGTGGTGCAGGGCCCAAGATGGCGGCTTGAACCGGCCGGGGGAGCCGGTGAGGCTGGGCCCCGTGATGAGTAGAGGTCCGAGGGCAGAAGATCCGTCGGGAGACGGGGTACGGGTGCTTTTCGTGGGTTATGCCTGGCGGGCCGGAGCTCGGGCCCTGTCGTGCGGGGAGGGAGCAAGCCCTTCGTGTGGCCTTTCCAACATCTGGGCACCGCTGGGGGTCCTCTGCACCCACCCCTCATATGTCTGGGCACTGCTGGGAGTGATAGGCACACACCCCTCATATGTCTGGGCACTGCTGGGAGTGATAGGCACCCACCCCTCATATGTCTGGCCACTGCTGGGAATGATAGGCACCCACCCCTCATATGTCTGGGCACTGCTGGGAGTCCTCTGCACCCTCCCCTCATATGTCTGGGCACTGCTGGGGGTCCTCTGCACCCACCCCTCCTATGTCTGGGCACTGCTGGGAGTGATAGGCACCCACCCCTCATATGTCTGGGCACTGCTGGGAGTCCTCTGCACCCACCCCTTATATGTCTGGGCACTGCTGGGTGTCCTCTGCACCCACCCCTCATATGTCTGGGCACTGCTGGGGGTGATAGGCACCCACCCCTCATATGTCTGGGCACTGCTGGGAGTGATAGGCACCCACCCCTCATATGCCCGGGCACTGCTAGGAGTCCTCTGCACCCACCCCTCATATGTCTGGGCACTGCTGGGAGTGATAGGCACCCACCCCTCATATGTCTGGGCACTGCTGGGAGTGATAGGCACCCACCCCTCATATGTCTGGCCACTGCTGGGAGTGATAGGCACCCACCCCTCATATGTCTGGGCACTGCTGGGAGTCCTCTGCACCCACCCCTCATATGTCTGGGCACTGCTGGGAGTGATAGGCACCCACCCCTCATATGTCTGGGCACTGCTGGGAGTCCTCTTCACCCACCCCCTCATATGTCTGGGCACTGCTGGGGGTTGTTAGAAATGGGATTTCTGGTTGGCTAAGGCTTGCGCCAAAGTCAGGCAGAAACCACCACTCTAGTCAGGGCAAGGAAGGTACACGCCAAAGATAACCCCTGCTCACCCCCTTGGTAGCTTGGCACGAGCAGACAGGCTTATCCCTGAGGCGATGTGTAAAGCGTTTGCGCGCGCACCCAGCAACAACACCCAAGGCCCACCACAAAGGAAACTCCACACAAGGTATTCTATAAAAATAGCCTTTGTATTATACACAACACATTAGATAAAAACACACACTCTACAATGTGCCAACAGGCACGGGCAGAATTTGCAAGGGATTATATATACAGGGGACAGGGCCACCTGGACCACTGTCCGGAATTAGCACTCTTAGAACATAGGAATAATACTGTAGTATAAAATAACATATGTAGCACACAACCAGTAACTACTGGTATCAGGTAAGTACCACCTACGCAACCCTAACCACCTTAGGAAAATATTGCGCAGGGAATCAGGACCTCACTAGCACCACCTGTACTAGGGAGAAAACAACCACCTAAGTATCACAATACCTGTAGGGGTCTAAGCACATAAACACATGATGCATAACATTCAGAGGTGTAAAGCAAAGCACATGACGCATAAACACATTCAGAGGTGCAGAAAAGGTACAATGGCGCCAAAACTCACATTAGCCACTACTGTGGCAGTCCCTAGGCCAACTGGCCTCTCATGGGCTCAAGTGCCCGTTGTCCACAGAGTCAGGGCAAGATTGTGCAGGCTGTGCAATCTAGAGCGTAAAGCAACAGGGCACAACCTAAACGTTGCAGCTGCCCACTAAGTGCTGGGCAGCTGGGAAAAAGAACCTGGCACCGGCGTGCCTCTTGAGCCCTCTCTGGGCTCTGGATGATAAAGCAATGCCCCCGTTAGAGCCTCACGGGCTCAATAAACAAATGTGCCCCTCTAAATAACGTCGGAGCGGCCCACTGCCTTCCGGGGCCGCTCTGGTCATGGACGAAATGCCCCCGTCGTTGGAGCCCTCGCAGGCTCTGTAAACAAGGTGGGGGCGACGTTGGAGCGGCCCGCTGCCTTTCGGGGCCGCTCTTATATGCACCCGAATGCCCCCGTAGGTTTAGAGCCTCCCTGGGCTCTTTTAGAAACAAGGAGTGCCTCGTTGGAGCCCCTCGGGGCTCGGAACCACTGTCCCCTTCGCTGGAGTCCCTCGGGACTCGGGGGAATCTTGACGGACGCTGATGCCCCCCCCTGAGCCTTGCCGGCTCTGAAATAGCTGGGGGGGTCGCGTTGGAGCGCACACGCGCTCAGCAACCACCTAGGCTGCCTTGCACACCCTCCCGGCCAGAGCCCCACTTACCGGGAAGGAGGCGCCGGTCTCTGGTCGCGGCGGGAGGCTCTCTGCTCCCTGCCGGCGGTGCTGCTCCAGTCCTCTTCTCGGGCAAGGGCACCGGGGCGCAGGGTCGGCTCCTGCCTGCTCCCGGGGCCCAGAAAAACAGCTGCGAGTCCTTCGGAAGGAGGCGGGGTAGGCTCCCGCCCTCCTACTTCCGGTTGTCCCGGAGTCCCGCCTGCAGCCTGCCTGACTTCCTGTGAGCCGCGGCTCGGGCCGCTGCGGTGATTTCTCCTGCCGTAAGAGGGGTGGGCTCCCTCGAGATAATAACAACAATATCCCGCGGGGTGGGCACCCGCTTACAGCCTCAGCAATGTCCCTGGCAGGGTGGGCACCTGCCAGGAGACCCTAGAATGGGCAGAAAACGGGGCAAACGCCGGGTGGGCACCGGCTAGCAGAAATAAAGCGCTCCTAGCGCTAGGGATCAAAAGTGAAAGCGCTCTCAGCGCTAAAGCATAAAAAGCACCACAAAGTCCAGCAAGTTCTTCCCTGCATGCAGCAGGGCAGTGGTGGGGGGCAAGGCTGGACCCAGAGCCAGCTCACTGGGCCTCCAGGCAGGGAGGTAGTCCAGGTGGCGGTCCTCTGGTCCAGCAGCAGCAGCAGCCCCCCTCAGGTAAGATCCTGGCAGAGAACAGTTTCTGTGGGGACACAGCCCCATTTTTATACAGTCAAACCCTTTGTTCTGGGTTCAGGGTGAGGGGGAAAACCAGTCGCAGCTGGTTGGGGAGCACCCTTGATGTGCTCAGCCCCTCACTCTATTCACTGGCAGGGCTAGGGTCGTCAGTCGCACCACAGGGGGCGGGGCCAGCATTGTGTGTGGAAAACCCTGTCCTATTCAGGACCCAGGTGTACTCCTCCCACCCATCTAGCTGCTGATCTCCCCATTCACCACTGGGTGACTCATCCTGACTCTGGGGAATCCCTAGCCCGTCACATGACATGACCAGCCAATCACGCGACAGACACACTGCACACAGAAGTGCCCACTTCTAGAAGTGGCACTTCCACACTAGGTACATGCACGCCGCACACATCATCGCGCAGCATTCACTCCCATGAGTCCACACATACCAAACTCGGGCCTGCACACCCCACGCATCAGGAACTACTAGGGACACATACATTCCCCATGCATTCCTATGGGAGGGCAGGCCTATCTCACCACATGCACTCAGAGCACGCACGCACTTTACCCTGGGACACAGGGAAAGTGCGCAGAGACCAAACAATTACCACACCAAGTCATCAGTAAAAAGCAAAAAAGTTCAGGGGTGAACCTGCCAGAAGGGCCAAGTCCAACACAACCCCCTTCCAGCCAAAACGCAGGGCAGACCAATCACCACCGTGATGGACTTCCCTGCTTGGGGCGATAGAACACGGACGCGGGCCCGCAACTGCAGGGACACCTCCGGTTCTACGCCACGGTGAACCCATGGAATTCTTTCTAACACCACTGTCTGGACCAACTGGGCTACCCCACTGGTACTCCCAAGCTGTCCGCGGCCAAGACCAGGCCCTAGGCCACCCAGGTGCCACTGGTCTTTGCCTAACCACAGAGTGGGGGGTAGTAACCCCTGGCACATAGCGGCCATTCTCCACTCTTCCTCTCTGAAAGACAGGACTAGACTGCCACTGGTTCTCCAGCCTAGGGTCTACACCCTCAGGCGGACCAGGAGTCTCAGGGAAGGCTCTCCTCCCCCTACCTCTTCTCCTAGGGTTCCTCCTCCTCTGGCGAGGGGTACACCTAGAACGCCATTCCAACCCAGGGTTAAACTCCTCAGGTTGTACCGGGGGCAGAGGTGGGCTCTCCCACCCTCTGCACCCCCTTCCAGAGCCCTGCTCCCTACCAACTGGGGCGGTACCTCTGGAAGAAGAACTGGTCGGGACGCTGGTTACAGACGTCCCACCCTTCAGGTCAGGCTGATCCTGAACCTGGCCTCCCAACCTCCGGCCTAGAACCTTTGGTGGAATAATTGCCTGGCACTCCAGGACTTCTGGGGATTTCCACTCCATCCCCCTGAGGCTATCAAAGGACACATATGTCGAGCGACTGTCTGTCTGGCGCTGATCTCCCGTCCCCTGTCCACCTGACAGTGCGCGGAGATCCCCCAGAACAGAAGTGGTGCCACCCTGGTCACTACACGGGATCCTAGCCCAACTGGGTAGTCCCTGACCCACAGGCTCTTCCACTGGGAAACTCATCCCCCAATCACTCCTCACACTGGACTCCTGTACCCTCCCTACCGGAGCGGTACTGCCAGACTCTAGAACCACAGGAGCCCTGGTTACAGGTGCTCCAGGTCCTCTACTCACCAGGAGATCTTCCTCAAATGGGCTAACAGGACAGCCTAGGTCCCCAACTTGGTGTTCCCTCATGGAACCATCCAAGTCCTGAGGCAGGGTTTCGTACGTCCGGGGACCCTCGGTCACCCTCTCACTCCTGCTCCACTGAGCCAGGCAGTGAGCCCCTACACCCTCCTCGCTATCCTGGGACCGAGCTGGGCTACACTGAGCCTCTTCCACCACGCTGGGCTGGAAGATACCTGACCCACTACTTTTGGAGTCACTCCCTAATGACTCTAGAGAACCTCTAGCCCTTTCCCAGCGCTCTGCTTCATCCGCAAGGTCAAATGGCTCAGACAATCCACACCCCAACAGGTGTTGGCGCAACCCCGGCACACAACAACTGAGCAGGTGTTCTTTGAGAACCAGATCAAACAGTTTATCAAAATCAGTTTCTGCGGGAATTCTTATCCAATCAGCCAGTGCATCCTCACATTTATCCACAAACTCCTCCCAAGACTGGTGAGACAGTTTCCTACTGCCCCTGAATTTCAACCTTAACTCCTCCTCCTGGGAAACAGGTACCAGACTGGGGGAACTGGGACTGGGATTTCCTACACTGGAATCTATCTGGCTGCTACCACTGGACTCAACCCTCCCTGGGGAGTCCAGAAAATTAAAACTGCGCGCAGGGGATAGTCTACCCTCCAGAGCTACTTTGCCTCTGGTGGAGGCCCTCTCAGCCTCCTCTACCCTCTCCCGCGCCAAGACCCACTCAGTCTCTCGCTGTTGCTTCCTGGCCTCCAGCTGCGCCATAGCCTGAGCATGCTCTAACCTGAGCTTCTCTAACGCCAGCTGGTGCTCCCTTTCTTTCCTCCTATCTTCCCACTCCTCTGGGGACAGGGAAAGGGATGAGGCGCTGCCTCCTACGCTGGACCCAGCAAGGGACGCCCTACCTATGGGGTCCTCACTCTCTACTGGCGTCCAGGTATTGTCATCCTCTACCTCCTCTTCTGAATCTTCAGGGCTCCCCACAGACCCACCACCCTCCAGGTGTGAGGCCCGGGCCCTTTCCATACTGTGCTCAAGATCCCATGGACCCTTTTGCCATAGGACCAGGTGGTCCTGAAGTTCGTACCGAGTGTCGGACTCTCTCCCTGTACAGGACCTTTCTAACTCCTGCCTCTGCCGCCAAGCTAGCTCATAGGGATCACAAGCATGCTCCATTCTGGCGGACGTTATGGTAAAAAGATTCTACAGGGAACCTAGGGGTCTGAGCCTAACAGGAGCACACGATTCACAAAAAGATTCAGCAAGCTCTCTAACCCAGAGAACTCACACTCACTTGCCTAGTGCCACACACCATCCATCCACACACAACCCTCCCCTCGGACTGGTAAGGCAGTTTCTACCACCCCTGATTCCTCAACCTGACCACCACGTGACACAGGTACCAACTCTGGGCGCAGGGCGGGGGACAAATGTACAGGACACTATTACGCTGCCACCACTGGATCCCACCCTCTGGTGAATCCAGAAACACAATGCACTAAGGGGGATGATCTACCCTCCCGAGCTAGGGACACCTAACTCACAGTGCACAAAACCACATTTCCAAAGAAATGACAATTAAAAACAAACTTAGAACAATAATCCCTATAACATGTGATTTATCTAAATGCAGAGTTTTGTAGTGCGGCCAGTTGCCGCTGCGGTACAGCGCAAACGCAAGTCCAAATCCCACCGCTGATCACCAATGTTAGAAATGGGATTTCTGGTTGGCTAAGGCTTGCGCCAAAGTCAGGCAGAAACCACCACTCTAGTCAGGGCAAGGAAGGTACACGCCAAAGATAACCCCTGCTCACCCCCTTGGTAGCTTGGCACGAGCAGACAGGCTTATCCCTGAGGCGATGTGTAAAGCGTTTGCGCGCGCACCCAGCAACAACACCCAAGGCCCACCACAAAGGAAACTCCACACAAGGTATTCTATAAAAATAGCCTTTGTATTATACACAACACATTAGATAAAAACACACACTACAATGTGCCAACAGGCACGGGCAGAATTTACAAGGGATTATATATACAGGGGACAGGGCCACCTGGACCACTGTCCGGAATTAGCACTCTTAGAACATAGGAATAATACTGTAGTATAAAATAACATATGTAGCACACAACCAGTAACTACTGGTATCAGGTAAGTACCACCTACACAACCCTAACCACCTTAGGAAAATATTGCGCAGGGAATCAGGACCTCACTAGCACCACCTGTACTAGGGAGAAAACAACCACCTAAGTATCACAATACCTGTAGGGGTCTAAGCACATAAACACATGATGCATAACATTCAGAGGTGTAAAGCAAAGCACATGACGCATAAACACATTCAGAGGTGCAGAAAAGGTACAATGGCGCCAAAACTCACATTAGCCACTACTGTGGCAGTCCCTAGGCCAACTGGCCTCTCATGGGCTCAAGCGCCCGTTGTCCACAGAGTCAGGGCAAGATTGCGCAGGCTGCGCAATCTAGAGCGTAAAGCAACAGGGCACAACCTAAACGTTGCAGCTGCCCACTAAGTGCTGGGCAGCTGGGAAAAAGAACCTGGCACCGGCGTGCCTCTTGAGCCCTCTCTGGGCTCTGGATGATAAAGCAATGCCCCCGTTAGAGCCTCACAGGCTCAATAAACAAATGTGCCCCTCTAAATAACGTCGGAGCGGCCCACTGCCTTCCGGGGCCGCTCTGGTCATGGACGAAATGCCCCCGTCGTTGGAGCCCTCGCAGGCTCTGTAAACAAGGTGGGGGCGACGTTGGAGCGGCCCGCTGCCTTTCGGGGCCGCTCTTCTATGCACCCGAATGCCCCCGTAGGTTTAGAGCCTCCCTGGGCTCTTTTAGAAACAAGGAGTGCCTCGTTGGAGCCCCTCGGGGCTCGGAACCACTGTCCCCTTCGCTGGAGTCCCTCGGGACTCGGGGGAATCTTGACGGACGCTGATGCCCCCCCTGAGCCTTGCCGGCTCTGAAATAGCTGGGGGGGTCGCGTTGGAGCGCACACGCGCTCAGCAACCACCTAGGCTGCCTTGCACACCCTCCCGGCCAGAGCCCCACTTACCGGGAAGGAGGCGCCGGTCTCTGGTCGCGGCGGGAGGCTCTCTGCTCCCTGCCGGCGGTGCTGCTCCAGTCCTCTTCTCGGGCAAGGGCACCGGGGCGCAGGGTCGGCTCCTGCCTGCTCCCGGGGCCCAGAAAAACAGCTGCGAGTCCTTCGGAAGGAGGCGGGGTAGGCTCCCGCCCTCCTACTTCCGGTTGTCCCGGAGTCCCGCCTGCAGCCTGCCTGACTTCCTGTGAGCCGCGGCTCGGGCCGCTGCGGTGATTTCTCCTGCCGTAAGAGGGGTGGGCTCCCTCGAGATAATAACAACAATATCCCGCGGGGTGGGCACCCGCTTACAGCCTCAGCAATGTCCCTGGCAGGGTGGGCACCTGCCAGGAGACCCTAGAATCGGCAGAAAACGGGGCAAACGCCGGGTGGGCACCGGCTAGCAGAAATAAAGCGCTCCTAGCGCTAGGGATCAAAAGTGAAAGCGCTCTCAGCGCTAAAGCATAAAAAGCACCACAAAGTCCAGCAAGTTCTTCCCTGCATGCAGCAGGGCAGTGGTGGGGGGCAAGGCTGGACCCAGAGCCAGCTCACTGGGCCTCCAGGCAGGGAGGTAGTCCAGGTGGCGGTCCTCTGGTCCAGCAGCAGCAGCAGCCCCCCTCAGGTAAGATCCTGGCAGAGAACAGTTTCTGTGGGGACACAGCCCCATTTTTATACAGTCAAACCCTTTGTTCTGGGTTCAGGGTGAGGGGGAAAACCAGTCGCAGCTGGTTGGGGAGCACCCTTGATGTGCTCAGCCCCTCACTCTATTCACTGGCAGGGCTAGGGTCGTCAGTCGCACCACAGGGGGCGGGGCCAGCATTGTGTGTGGAAAACCCTGTCCTATTCAGGACCCAGGTGTACTCCTCCCACCCATCTAGCTGCTGATCTCCCCATTCACCACTGGGTGACTCATCCTGACTCTGGGGAATCCCTAGCCCGTCACATGACATGACCAGCCAATCACGCGACAGACACACTGCACACAGAAGTGCCCACTTCTAGAAGTGGCACTTCCACACTAGGTACATGCACGCCGCACACATCATCGCGCAGCATTCACTCCCACGAGTCCACACATACCAAACTCGGGCCTGCACACCCCACGCATCAGGAACTACTAGGGACACATACATTCCCCATGCATTCCTATGGGAGGGCAGGCCTATCTCACCACATGCACTCAGAGCACGCACGCACTTTACCCTGGGACACAGGGAAAGTGCGCAGAGACCAAACAATTACCACACCAAGTCATCAGTAAAAAGCAAAAAAGTTCAGGGGTGAACCTGCCAGAAGGGCCAAGTCCAACAGGGGTCCTCTGCACCCACCCCTCACATGTCCGGGCACTGCTGGGAGTGATAGGCACCCACCCCTCATATGTCTGGGCACTGCTGGAAGTCCTCTGCACCCACCCCTCATATGTCTGGGCACTGCTGGGGGTCCTCTGCACCCACCCCTCATATGTCTGGGCACTGCTGGGAGTGATAGGCACCCACCCCTCATATGTCTGGGCACTGCTGCGAGTCCTCTGCACCCACCCCTTATATGTCTGGGCACTGCTGGGGGTCCTCTGCACCCACCTCCATATGTCTGGGCACTGCTGGGAGTGATAGGCACCCACCCCTCATATGTCTGGGCACTGCTGGGAGTGATAGGCACCCACCCCTCATATGCCTGGGCACTGCTGAGAGTCCTCTGCGCCCACCCCTTATATGTCTGGGTACTGCTGGGAGTGATAAGCACACACCCCTCATATGTCTGGGCACTGCTGGGAGTGATAGGCACCCACCCTCATATGTCTGGGCACTGCTGGAAGTCCTCTGCACCCTCCCCTCATATGTCTGGGCACTGCTGGGGGTCCTCTGCACCCACCGCTCATATGTCTGGGCACTGCTGGGGGTCCTCTGCACCCACCCCTCATATGTCTGGCCATTGCTGGGAGTGATAGGCACCTACCCCTCATATGTCTGGGCACTGCTGGGAGTCCTCTGCACCCACCCCTCATATGTCTGGGCACTGCTGGGGGTCCTCTGCACCCACCCCTCATATATCTGGGCACTGCTGGGAGTGATAGGCACCCACCCCTCATATGTCTGGGCACTGCTGGGAGTGATAGGCACCCACCCCTCATATGTCTGGCCTCTGCTGGGAGTGATAGGCACCCACCCCTCATATGTCTGGGCACTGCTGGAAGTCCTCTGCACCCACCCCTCATATGTCTGGGCACTGCTGTGGGTCCTCTGCACCACCCCTCATATGTCTGGGCACTGCTGGGGGTCCTCTGCACCCACCCCTCATATGTCTGGCCACTGCTGGGAGTGATAGGCACCCACCCCTCATATGTCTGGGCACTGCTGGGAGTCCTCTGCACTCACCCTTCATATGTCTGGGCACTGCTGGGGGTCCTCTGCACCCACCCCTCATATGTCTGGGCACTGCTGGGGGTCCTCTGCATCCACCCCTCATATGTCTGGGCACTGCTGGGAGTGATAGGCACCCACCCCTCATATGTCTGGGCACTGCTGAGAGTGATAGGCACCCACCCCTCATATGTCTGGGCACTGCTGGGAGTCCTCTGCACCCACCCCTCAAATGTCTGGGCACTGCTGGAAGTCCTCTGCACCCACCCCTCAAATGTCTGGGCACTGCTGGGGGTCCTCTGCTTCCACCCCTAATATGTCTGGGCACTGCTGGGAGTGATAGGCACCCACCCCTAATGAGTCTGGGCACTGCTGGGAGTCCTCTGCACCCACCCCTCATATGTCTGGGCACTGCTGGGAGTGATAGGCACACACCCCTCATATGTCTGGGCACTGCTGGGAGTGATAGGCACCCACCCCTCATATGTCTGGCCACTGCTGGGAGTGATAGGCACCCACCCCTCATATGTCTGGGCACTGCTGGGAGTCCTCTGCACCCACCCCTCATATGTCTGGGCACTACTGGGGGTCCTCTGCACCCAACCCTCATATGTCTGGGCACTGCTGGGAGTGATAGGCACCCACCCCTCATATGTCTGGGCACTGCTGGGAGTGATAGGCACCCACCCCTCATATGTCTGGGCACTGCTGGGAGTCCTCTGCACCCTTATATGTCTGGGCACTGCTAGGAGTGATAGGCACACACCCCTCATATGTCTGGGCACTGCTGGGAGTGATAGGCATCCACCCCTCATATGTCTGGGCACTGCTGGGAGTGATAGTCACCCACCCCTCATATGTCTGGGCACTGCTGGGAGTCCTCTGCACCCACCCCTCATATGTCTGGGCACTGCTGGGCGTTCTCTGCACCCACCCCTCATTTGTCTGGGCACTGCTGGGAGTGATAGGCACACAACCCTCATATGTCTGGGCACTGCTGAGAGTGATAGGCACCCACCCCTCATATGTCTGGGCACTGCTGGGGGTCCTCTGCACCCACCCCTCATATGTCCTTGCACTGTTGGCAGTGATAGGCACCCACCCCTCCTATGTCTGGGCATTGCTGGGAGTGATAGGCACCCACCCCTCATATGTCTGGGCACTGCTGGGAGTCCTCTGCACCCACCCCTCATATGTCTGGGCACTGCTGGGAGTGATAGGCGCTCACTCCTCATATGTCTGGGCACTGCTGGGAGTGATAGGCACCCACCCCTCATATGTCTGGGCACTGCTGGGAGTCCTCTGCACCCACCCCTCATATGTCTGGGCACTGCTGGGAGTCCTCTGCACCCACCCCTCATATGTCTTGGCACTGCTGGGAGTGATAGGCACCCACCCCTCATATGTCTGGGCACTGCTGGGAGTCCTCTGCACCCACCCCTCATATGTCTGGGCACTGCTGGGGGTCCTCTGCACCCACCCCTCATATGTCTGGGCACTGCTGGGAGTGATAGGCACCCACCCCTCATATGTCTGGGCACTGCTGGGAGTGATAGGCACCCACCCCTCATATGTCTGGGCACTGCTGGGAGTCCTCTGCATCCACCCTTCATATGTCTGGGCAATGCTGGGAGTGATAGGCACACACCCCTCATATGTCTGGGCACTGCTGGGAGTGATAGGCACCCACCCCTCATATGTCTGGGCACTGCTGGGAGTCCTCTGCACCCACCCCTCATATGTCTGGGCACTGCTGGGAGTGATAGGCACACACCCATCATATGTCTGGGCACTGCTGGGAGTGATAGGCACCCACCCCTCATATGACTGGGCACTGCTGGGAGTGATAGGCACCCACCCCTTATATGTCTGGCCACTGCTGGGAGTGATAGGCACCCACCCCTCATATGTCTGGGCACTGCTGGGAGTCCTCTGCACCCTCCCATCATATGTCTGGGCACTGCTGAGGGTCCTCTGCACCCACCCCTCATATGTCTAGGCACTGCCTGGAGTGATAGGCACACACCCCTCATATGTCTGGGCACTGCTGGGAATCCTCTGCACCCACCCCTCATATGTCTAGGCACTGCTGGGGGTCCTCTGCACCCACCCCTCATATGTCTGGGCACTGCTGGGAGTGATAGGCACCCACCCCTCATATGTCTGGGCACTGCTGGGAGTGATAGGCACACACCCCTCATATGTCTGGGCACTGCTGGGAGTCCTCAGCACTCACCCTTCATATGTCTGGGCACTGCTGGGAGTGATAGGCACACACCCCTCATATGTCTGGGCACTGCTGGGAGTGATAGGCACCCACCCCTCATATGTCTGGGCACTGCTGGGAGTCCTCTGCACCCACCCCTCATATGTCTGGGCACTGCTGGGGGTCCTCTGCACCCACTCCTCATATGTCTGGGCACTGCTGAGAGTGACAGGCACCCACCCCTCATATGGGTGGGCACTGCTGGAAGTCCTCTGCACCCACCCCTCATATGTCTGGGCACTGCTGGGGGTCCTCTGCACCCACCCCTCATATGTCTGGGCACTGCTGGGAGTGATAGGCACCCACCCCTCATATGTCTGGGCACTGCTGGGAGTCCTCTGCACGCACCCCTTAAATGTCTGGGCACTGCTGGGGGTCCTCTGCACCCACCTCTCATATGTCTGGGCACTGCTGGGAGTGATAGTCACCCACCCCTCATATGTCTGGGCACTGCTGGGAGTGATAGGCACCCACCCCTCATATGCCTGGGCACTGCTGGGAGTCCTCTGCACCCACCCCTCATATGTCTGGGCACTGCTGGGAGTGATAGGCACACACCCCTCATATGTCTGGGCACTGCTGGGAGTGATAGGCACCCACCCCTCATATGTCTGGCCACTGCTGGTAGTAATGGGCACCCACCCCTCATATGTCTGGGCACTGCTGGGAGTCCTCTACACCCTCCCCTCATATGTCTAGGCACTGCTGGGAGTCCTCTACACCCTCCCCTCATATGTCTGGGCACTGCTGGGGGTCCTCTGCACCAACCCCTTATATGTCTGGGCACTGCTGGGAGTGATAGGCACCCACCCCTCATATGTCTGGGCACTGATGGGAGTGATAGGCACCCACCCCTCATATGTCTGGGCACTGCTGGGAGTGATAGGCACCCACCCCTCATATGCCTGGGCACTGCTGGGAGTGATAAGCACCCACCCCTCATATGCCTGGGCACTGCTGGGAGTCCTCTGCACCCACCCCTCATATGTCTGGGCACTGCTGGGAGTGATAGGCACCCACCCCTCATATGTCTGGGCACTGCTGGAAGTGATAGGCACCCACCCCTCATATGTCTGGCCACTGCTGGGAGTGATAGGCACCCACCCCTCACATGTCTGGGCACTGCTGGGAGTCCTCTGCACCCACCCCTCATATGTCTGGGCACTGCTGGGAGTGATAGGCACCCACCCCTCATATGTCTGGGCACTGCTGGGAGTCCTCTTCACCCACCCCCTCATATGTCTGGGCACTGCTGGGGGTCCTCTGCACCCACCCCTCATATGTCTGGGCACTGCTGGGGGTCCTCTGCACCCACCCCTCATATGTCTGGGCACTGTTGGGAGTGATAGGCACCCACCCCTCATATGTCTGGGCACTGCTGGAAGTGCTCTGCACCCACCCCTCATATGTCTGGGCACTGCTGGGGGTCCTCTGCACCCACCCCTCATATGTCTGGGCACTGTTGGGAGTGATAGGCACCCACCCCTCATATTTCTGGGCACTGCTGGGAGTGATAGGAACCCACCCCTCATATGTCTGGGCACTGCTGGGAGTGATAGGCACCCACCCCTCATATGTCTGGCCACTGCTGGGAGTGATAGGCACCCACCCTTATATGTCTGGGCACTGCTGGGAGTGATAGGCACCCACCCTTATATGTCTGGGCACTGCTTGGAGTGATAGCCACCCACCCCTCATATGTCTGGCCACTGCTGGGAGTGATAGGCACCCACCCTTATATGTTTGGGCACTGCTGGGAGTCCTCTGCACCCACCCCTCATATGCCTGGGCACTGCTGGGAGTCCTCTGCACCCACCCCTCATATGTCTGGGCACTGCTGGGAGTGATAGGCACCCACCCCTCATATGTCTGGGCACTGCTGGGAGTCCTCTGCACCCACCCCTCATATGTCTGGGCACTGCTGGGAGTGATAGGCACCCACCCCTAATATGTCTGGGCACTGCTGGGAGTGATAGGCACACACACCTCATATGTCTGGGGACTGCTGGGAGTGATAGGCACCCTCCCCTCATATGTCTGGGCACTGCTGGGAGTGATAGGCACCCACCCCTCATATGTCTGGGCACTGCTGTGAGTCCTCTGCACCCACCCCTCATATGCCTGGGCACTGCTGGGGGTCCTCAGCACCCACCCCTCATATGTCTGTGCACTGCTGGGAGTGATAGGCACCCACCCCTCATATGTCTGGGCACTGCTGGGAGTGATAGGCACACACCCCTCATATGTCTGGGCACTGCTGGGAGTGATAGGCACCCAACCCTCATATGTCTGGGCACTGCTGGGAGTCCTCTGCACCCACCCCTCAAATGTCTGGGCACTGCTGGAAGTCCTCCGCACCCACCCCTCATATGTCTGGGCACTGCTGGGGGTCCTCTGCTTCCACCCCTCATATGTCTGGGCACTGCTGGGAGTGATAGGCACCCAACCCTCATATGTCTGGGCACTGCTGGGAGTCCTCTGCACCCACCCCTCATATGTCTGGGCACTGCTGGGAGTGATAGGCACACACCCCTCATATGTCTGGGCACTGCTGGGAGTGATAGGCACCCACCCCTCATATGTCTGGCCACTGCTGGGAGTGATAGGCACCCACCCCTCATATGTCTGGGCACTGCTGGGAGTCCTCTGCACCCACCCCTCATATGTCTGGGCACTGCTGGGGGTCCTCTGCACCCACCCCTCATATGTCTGGGCACTGCTGGGAGTGATAGGCACCCACCCCTCATATGTCTGGGCACTGCTGGGAGTGATAGGCACCCACCCCTCATATGTCTGGGCACTGCTGGGAGTCCTCTGCACCCACCCCTCATATGTCTGGGCACTGCTAGGAGTGATAGGCACCCACCCCTCATATGTCTGGGCACTGCTGGGAGTCCTCTGCACCAAACCCCTCATATGTCTGGGCACTGCTGGGGGTTCTCTGCACCCACCCCTCATATGTCTGGGGACTGCTGGGAGTGATAGGCACACACCCCTCATATGTCTGGGCACTGCTGCGAGTGATAGGCACCCACCCCTCATATGTCTGGGCACTGCTGGGGGTCCTCTGCACCCACCCCTCATATGTCTGGGCACTGTTGGCAGTGATAGTCACCCACCCCTCCTATGTCTGGGCATTGCTGGGAGTGATAGGCACCCACCCCTCATATGTCTGGGCACTGCTGGGAGTCCTCTGCACCCACCCCTCATATGTCTGGGCACTGCTGGGAGTGATAGGCGCTCACTCCTCATATGTCTGGGCACTGCTGGGAGTCCTCTGCACCCACCCCTCATATGTCTGGGCACTGCTGGGAGTGATAGGCACCCACCCCTCATATGTCTGGGCACTGCTGGGAGTGATAGGCACCCACCCCTCATATGTCTGGGCACTGCTGGGAGTCCTCTTCACCCACCCCCTCATATGTCTAGGCACTGCTGGGGGTCCTCTGCACCCACCCCTCATATGTCCGGGCACTGCTGGGAGTGATAGGCACCCACCCCTCATATGTCTGGGCACTGCTGGAAGTCCTCTGCACCCACCCCTCATATGTCTGGGCACTGCTGGGGGTCCTCTGCACCCACCCCCTCATATGTCTGGGCACTGCTGGGAGTGATAGGCACCCACCCCTCATATGTCTGGGCACTGCTGGGAGTCCTCTGCACCCACCCCTTATATGTCTGGGCACTGCTGGGGGTCCACTGCACCCACCCCTCATATGTCTGGGCACTGCTGGGAGTGATAGGCACCCACACCTCATATGTCTGGCCACTGCTGGGAGTGATAGGCACCCACCCTTATATGTCTGGGCACTGCTGGGAGTGATAGGCACCCACCCTTATATGTTTGGGCACTGCTGGGAATGATAGCCACCCACCCCTCATATGTCTGGCCACTGCTGGGAGTGATAGGCACCCACCCTTATATGTCTGGGCACTGCTGGGAGTCCTCTGCACCCACCCCTCATATGTCTGGGCACTGCTGGGGGTCCTCTGCACCCACCCCTCATATGTCTGGGCACTGCTGGGAGTCCTCTGCACCCACCCCTTATATGTCTGGGCACTGCTGGGGGTCCACTGCACCCACCCCTCATATGTCTGGGCACTGTTGGGAGTGCTAGGCACCCACCCCTCATATGTCTGGGCACTGCTGGGAGTGATAGGCACCCACCCCTCATATGCCTGGGCACTGCTGGGAGTCCTCAGCACCCACCCCTCATATGTCTGGGCACTGCTGGGAGTGATAGGCACCCACCCCTCATATGTCTGGGCACTGCTGGGAGTCCTCTGCACCCACCCCTCATATGTCTGGGCACTGCTGGGAGTGATAGGCACCCACCCCTCATATGTCTGGGCACTGCTGGGAGTGATAGGCACACACCCCTCATATGTCTGGGGACTGCTGGGAGTGATAGGCACCCACCCCTCATATGTCTGGGCACTGCTGGGAGTGATAGGCACCCACCCCTCATATGTCTGGGCACTGCTGTGAGTCCTCTGCACCCACCCCTCATATGCCTGGGCACTGCTGGGGGTCCTCAGCACCCACCCCTCATATGTCGGTGCACTGCTGGGAGTGATAGGCACCCACCCCTCATATGTCTGGGCACTGCTGGGAGTGATAGGCACACACCCCTCATATGTCTGGGCACTGCTGGGAGTGATAGGCACCCAACCCTCATATGTCTGGGCACTGCTGGGAGTCCTCTGCACCCACCCCTCAAATGTCTGGGCACTGCTGGGCGTCCTCTGCTTCCACCCCTCATATGTCTGGGCACTGCTGGGAGTGATAGGCACCCACCCCTCATATGTCTGGGCACTGCTGGGAGTCCTCTGCACCCACCCCTCATATGTCTGGGCACTGCTGGGAGTGATAGGCACACACCCCTCATATGTCTGGGCACTGCTGGGAGTGATAGGCACCCACCCCTCATATGTCTGGCCACTGCTGGGAGTGATAGGCACCCACCCCTCATATGTCTGGGCACTGCTGGGAGTCCTCTGCACCCACCCCTCATATGTCTGGGCACTGCTGGGGGTCCTCTGCACCCACCCCTCATATGTCTGGGCACTGCTGGGAGTGATAGGCACCCACCCCTCATATGTCTGGGCACTGCTGGGAGTGATAGGCACCCACCCCTCATATGTCTGGGCACTGCTGGGAGTCCTCTGCACCCACCCCTCATATGTCTGGGCACTGCTAGGAGTGATAGGCACACACCCCTCATATGTCTGGGCACTGCTGGGAGTCCTCTGCACCAAACCCCTCATATGTCTGGGCACTGCTGGGGGTTCTCTGCACCCACCCCTCATATGTCTGGGCACTGCTGGGAGTGATAGGCACACACCCCTCATATGTCTGGGCACTGCTGCGAGTGATAGGCACCCACCCATCATATGTCTGGGCACTGCTGGGGGTCCTCTGCACCCACCCCTCATATGTCTGGGCACTGTTGGCAGTGATAGGCACCCACGCCCCTCCTATGTCTGGGCATTGCTGGGAGTGATAGGCACCCACCCCTCATATGTCTGGGCACTGCTGGGAGTCCTCTGCACCCACCCCTCATATGTCTGGGCACTGCTGGGAGTGATAGGCGCTCACTCCTCATATGTCTGGGCACTGCTGGGAGTCCTCTGCACCCACCCCTTATATGTCTAGGCACTGCTGGGAGTCCTCTGCACCCACCCCTCATATGTCTGGGCACTGCAGTGAGTGATAGGCACACACCCCTCATATGTCTGGGCACTGCTGGGAGTGATAGGCACCCACCCCTCATATGTCTGGCCACTGCTGGGAGTGATAGGCACCCACCCCTCATATGTTTGGGCACTGCTGGGAGTCCTCTACACCCTCCCCTCATATGTCTGGGCACTGCTGGGAGTCCTCTACACCCTCCCCTCATATGTCTGGGCACTGCTGGGGGTCCTCTGCACCCACCCCTCATATGTCTGGGCACTGCTGGGAGTGATAGGCACCCACCCCTCATATGTCTGGGCACTGCTGGGAGTCCTCTGCACCCACCCCTTATATGTCTGGGCACTGCTGGGTGTCCTCTGCACCGACCCCTCATATGTCTGGGCACTGCTGGGAGTGATAGGCACCCACCCCTCATATGTCTGGGCACTGCTGGGAGTGATAGGCACCCACCCCTCATATGTCTGGGCACTGCTGGGAGTGATAGGCACACACCCCTCATATGTCTGGCCACTGCTGGGAAAGATAGGCACAAACCCCTCATATGTCTGGGCACTGCTGGGAGTCCTCTGCACCCACCCCTCATATGTCTGGGCACTGCTGGGAGTGATAGGCACCCACCCCTCATATGTCTGGGCACTGCTGGGAGTGATAGGCACCCACCCCTCATATGTCTGGGCACTGCTGGGAGTCCTCTGCACCCACCCCTCATATGCCTGGGCACTGCTGGGGGTCCTCTGCACCCACCCCTCATATGTCTGTGCACTGCTGGGAGTGATAGGCACCCACCCCTCATATGTCTGGGCACTGCTGGGAGTGATAGGCACACACCCCTCATATGTCTGGGCACTGCTGGGAGTGATAGGCACCCAACCCTCATATGTCTGGGCACTGCTGGGAGTCCTCTGCACCCACCCCTCAAATGTCTGGGCACTGCTGGAAGTCCTCTGCACCCACCCCTCATATGTCTGGGCACTGCTGGGGGTCCTCTGCTTCCACCTCTCATATGTCTGGGCACTGCTGGGAGTGATAGGCACCCACCCCTCATATGTCTGGGCACTGCTGGGAGTCCTCTGCACCCACCCCTCATATGTCTGGGCACTGCTGGGAGTGATAGGCACACACCCCTCATATGTCTGGGCACTGCTGGGAGTGATAGGCACCCACCCCATATATGTCTGGCCACTGCTGGGAGTGATAGGCACCCACCCCTCATATGTCTGGGCACTGCTGGGAGTGATAGGCACCCACCCCTCATATGTCTGGGCACTGCTGGGAGTGATAGGCACCCACCCCTCATATGTCTGGGCACTGCTGGGAGTCCTCTGCACCCACCCCTCATATGTCTGGGCACTGCTAGGAGTGATAGGCACACACCCCTCATATGTCTGGGCACTGCTGGGAGTGATAGGCGCTCACTCCTCATATGTCTGGGCACTGCTGGGAGTGATAGTCACCCACCCCTCATATGTCTGGGCACTGCTGGGAGTCCTCTGCACCCACCCCTCATATGTCTGGGCACTGCTGGGGGTTCTCTGCACCCACCCCTCATATGTCTGGGCACTGCTGGGAGTGATAGGCACACACCCCTCATATGTCTGGGCACTGCTGGGAGTGATAGGCACCCACCCCATATATGTCTGGCCACTGCTGGGAGTGATATGCACCCACCCCTCCCTCATATGTCTGGGCACTGCTGGGAGTGATAGGCACCCACCCCTCATATGTCTGGGCACTGCTGGGAGTGATAGGCACCCACCCCTCATATGTCTGGGCACTGCTGGGAGTCCTCTGCACCCACCCCTCATATGTCTGGGCACTGCTAGGAGTGATAGGCACACACCCCTCATATGTCTGGGCACTGCTGGGGGTCCTCTGCACCCACCCCTCATATGTCTGGGCACTGCTGGGAGTGATAGGCGCTCACTCCTCATATGTCTGGGCACTGCTGGGAGTGATAGGCACCCACCCCTCATATGTCTGGGCACTGCTGGGAGTCCTCTGCACCCACCCCTCATGTGTCTGGGCACTGCTGGGGGTCCTCTGCACCCACCCCTCATAAGTCTGGGCACTGCTGGGAGTGATAGGCACCCACCCCTCATATGTCTGGGCACTGCTGGGAGTGATAGGCACCCACCCCTCATATGTCTGGGCACTGCTTGGAGTCCTCTTCACCCACCCCTCATATGTCTGGGCACTGCTGGGAGTGATAGGCACTCACCCCTCATATGTCTGGGCACTGCTGGGGGGATAGGCACCCACCACTCATATGTCTGGGCACTGCTGGGAGTGATAGGCACCCACCCCTCATATGTCTGGGCAATGCTGGGAGTCCTCTGCACCCACCCCTCATATGTCTGGGCACTGCTGTGCGTCCTCTGCACCCACCCCTCATATGTCTGGGCACTGCTGGGGGTCCTCTGCACCCACCCCTCATATGTCTGGGCAGTGCTGGGAGTGATAGGCACCACCCCTCATATGTCTGGGCACTGCTGGGAAAGATAGGCACCCACCCCTCATATGTCCGGGCACTGCTGGGAGTGATAGGCACACACCCATCATATGTCTGGGCACTGCTGGGAGTGATAGGCACCCACCCCTCATATGTCTGGGCACTGCTGGAAGTGATAGGCACACACCCATCATATGTCTGGGCACTGCTGGGAGTGATAGGCACCCACCCCTCATATGTCTGGGCACTGCTGAGAGTCCTCTGCACCCACCCCTCATATGTCTGGGCACTACTGGGGATCCTCTGCACCCACCCCTCATATGTCTGGGCACTGCTGGGAGTCCTCTGCACCCACCCCTCATATGTCTGGGCACTGCTGGGGGTCCTCTGCACCCACCCCTCATATGTCTGGGCACTGTTGGGAGTGATAGGCACCCACCCCTCATATGTCTGGGCACTGCTGGGAGTGATAGGCACCCACCCCTCATATGTCTGGCCACTGCTGGGAGTGATAGGCACCCACCCTTATATGTCTGGGCACTGCTGGGAGTGATAGGCACCCACCCTTATATGTCTGGGCACTGCTGGGAGTGATAGCCACCCACCCCTCATATGTCTGGCCATTGCTGGGAGTGATAGCCACCCACCCTTATATGTCTGGGCACTGCTGGGAGTCCTCTGCACCCACCCCTCATATGTCTGGGCACTGCTGGGTGTCCTCTGCACCCACCCCTCATATGTCTAGGCACTGTTGGGAGTGATAGGCACCCACCCCTCATATGTCTGGGCACTGCTGGGAGCGATAGGCACCAACCCCTCATATGCCTGGGCACTGCTGGGAGTCCTCTGCACCCACCCATCACATGTCTGGGCACTGCTGGGAGTGATAGGCACCCACCCCTCATATGTCTGGGCACTGCTGGGAGTCCTCTGCACCCACCCCTCATATGTCTGGGCACTGCTGGGAGTGATAGGCACACACCCCTCATATGTCTGGGGACTGCTGGGAGTGATAGGCACCCACCCCTCATATGTCTGGGCACTGCTGGGAGTGATAGGCACCCACCCCTCATATGTCTGGGCACTGCTGGGAGTCCTCTGCACCCAACCCTCATATGCCTGGGCACTGCTGGGGGTCCTCTGCACCCACCCCTCATGTGTCTGTGCACTGCTGGGAGTGATAGGCACCCACCCCTCATATGTCTGGGCACTGCTGGGGGTCCTCTGCACCCACCCCTCATATGTCTGTGCACTGCTGGGAGTGATAGGCACCCACCCCTCATATGTCTGGGCACTGCTGGGAGTGATAGGCACACACCCCTCATATGTCTGGGCACTGCTGGGAGTGATAGGCACCCAACCCTCATATGTCTGGGCACTGCTGGGAGTCCTCTGCACCCACCCCTCAGATGTCTGGGCACTGCTGGAAGTCCTCTGCACCCACCCCTCATATGTTTGGGCACTGCTGGGGGTCCTCTGCTTCCACCCCTCATATGTCTGGGCACTGCTCGGAGTGATAGGCACCCACCCCTCATATGTCTGGGCACTGCTGGGAGTCCTCTGCACCCACCCCTCATATGTCTGGGCACTGCTGGGAATGATAGGCACACACCCCTCATATGTCTGGGCACTGCTGGGAGTGATAGGCACCCACCCCTCATATGTCTGGCCACTGCTGGGAGTGATAGGCACCCACCCCTCATATGTCTGGGCACTGCTGGGAGTCCTCTGCATCCACCCCTCACATGTATGGGCACTGCTGGGAGTGATAGGCACCCACCCCTCATATGTCTGGGCACTGCTGGGAGTGATAGGCACCCACCCCTCATATGTCTGGGCACTGCTGGGAGTCCTCTGCACCCACCCCTCATATGTCTGGGCACTGCTGAGAGTGATAGGCACACACCCCTCATATGTCTGGGCACTGCTGGGAGTGATAGGCACCCACCCCTCATATGACTGGGCACTGCTGGGAGTGATAGGCACCCACCCCTCATATGTCTGGCCACTGCTGGGAGTGATAGGCACCCACCCCTCATATGTCTGGGCACTGCTGGGAGTCCTCTGCACCCTCCCCTCATATGTCTGGGCACTGCTGGGGGTCCTCTGCACCCACCCCTCATATGTCTGGGCACTGCTTGGAGTGATAGGCACACACCCCTCATATGTCTGGGCACTGCTGGGAATCCTCTGCACCCACTCCTCATATGTCTGGGCACTGCTGGGGGTCCTCTGCACCCACCCCTCATATGTCTGGGCACTGCTGGGAGTGATAGGCACACACCCCTCATATGTCTGGGCACTGCTGGGAGTGATAGGCACACACCCCTCATATGTCTGGGCACTGCTGGGAGTCCTCTGCACTCACCCTTCATATGTCTGGGCACTGCTGGGAGTGATAGGCACACACCCCTCATATGTCTGGGCACTGCTGGGAGTGATAGGCACCCACCCCTCATATGTCTGGGCACTGCTGGGAGTCCTCTGCACCCACCCCTCATATGTCTGGGCACTGCTGGGGGTCCTCTGCACCCACCCCTCATATGTCTGGGCACTGCTGGGAGTGACAGGCACCCACCCCTCATATGACTGGGCACTGCTGGAAGTCCTCTGCACCCACCCCTCATATGTGTGGGCACTGCTGGGGGTCCTCTGCACCCACCCCTCATATGTCTGGGCACTGCTGGGAGTGATAGGCACCCACCCCTCATATGTCTGGGCACTGCTGGGAGTCCTCTGCACGCACCCCTTATATGTCTGGGCACTGCTAGGGGTCCTCTGCACCCACCCCTCATATGTCTGGGCACTGCTGGGAGTGATAGGCACCCACCCCTCATATGTCTGGGCACTGCTGGGAGTGATAGCCACCCACCCCTCATATGCCTGGGCACTGCTGGGAGTCCTCTGCACCCACCCCTCATATGTCTGGGCACTGCTGGGAGTGATAGGCACACACCCCTCATATGTCTGGGCACTGCTGGGAGTGTTAGGCACCCACCCCTCATATGTCTGGCCACTGCAGGGAGTGATAGGCACCCACACCTCATATGTCTGGGCACTGCTGGGAGTCCTCTACACCCTCCCCTCATATGTCTGGGCACTGCTGGGAGTCCTCTACACCCTCCCCTCATATGTCTGGGCACTGCTGGGGGTGCTCTGCACCCACCCCTCATATGTCTGGGCACTGCTGGGAGTGATAGGCACCCACACCTCATATGTCTGGGCACTGCTGGGAGTCCTCTGCACCCACCCCTCATATGTCTGGGGACTGCTGGGAGTGATAGGCACCCACCCCTCATATGTCTGGGCACTGCTGGGAGTGATAGGCACCCACCCCTCATATGCCTGGGCACTGCTGGGAGTGATAGGCACCCACCCCTCATATGCCTCGGCACTGCTGGGAGTCCTCTGCACCCACCCCTCATATGTCTGGGCACTGCTGGGAGTGATAGGCACCCACCCCTCATATGTCTGGGCACTGCTGGGAGTGATAGGCACCCACCCCTCATATGTCTGGCCACTGCTGGGAGTGATAGGCACCCACCCCTCATATGTCTGGGCACTGCTGGGAGTCCTCTGCACCCACCCCTCATATGTCTGGGCACTGCTGGGAGTGATAGGCACCCACCCCTCATATGTCTGGGCACTGCTGGGAGTGATAGGCACCCACCCCTCATATGTCTGGGCACTGCTGGGAGTCCTCTTCACCCACCCCCTCATATGTCTGGGCACTGCTGGGGGTCCTCTGCACCCACCCCTCTTATGTCCGGGCACTGCTGGGAGTGATAGGCACCCACCCCTCATATGTCTGGGCACTGCTGGAAGTCCTCTGCACCCACCCCTCATATGTCTGGGCACTGCTGGGGGTCCTCTGCACCCACCCCTCATATGTCTGGGCACTGCTAGGAGTGATAGGCACCCACCCCTCATATGTCTGGACACTGCTGGGAGTCCTCTGCACCCACCCCTTATATGTCTGGGCACTGCTGGGGGTCCTCTGCACCCACCCCTCATATGTCTGGGCACTGCTGGGAGTGATAGACATCCACCCCTCATGTGTCTGGGCACTGCTGGGAGTCCTCTGCACGCACCCCTTATATGTCTGGGCACTGCTGGGGGTCCTCTGCACCCACCCCTCATATGTCTGGGCACTGCTGGGAGTGATAGGCACCCACCCCTCATATGTCTGGGCACTGCTGGGAGTGATAGGCACCCACCCCTCATATGCCTGGGCACTGCTGGGAGACCTCTGCACCCACCCCTCATATGTCTGGGCACTGCTGGGAGTGATAGGCACACACCCCTCATATGTCTGGGCACTGCTGGGAGTGATAGGCACCCACCCCTCATATGTCTGGGCACTGCTGGGAGTGATAGGCACCCACCCCTCATATGTCTGGGCACTGCTGGGAGTCCTCTGCACCCACCCCTCATATGCCTGGGCACTGCTGGGGGTCCTCTGCACCCACCCCTCATATGTCTGGGCACTGCTGGGGGTACTCTGCACCCACCCCTCATATGTCTGGGCAGTGCTGGGAGTGATAGGCACCACCCCTCATATGTCTGGGCACTGCTGGGAAAGATAGGCACCCACCCCTCATATGTCCGGGCACTGCTGGGAGTGATAGGCACACACCCATCATATGTCTGGGCACTGCTGGGAGTGATAGGCACCCACCCCTCATATGTCTGGGCACTGCTGGAAGTGATAGGCACACACCCATCATATGTCTGGGCACTGCTGGGAGTGATAGGCACCCACCCCTCATATGTCTGGGCACTGCTGGGAGTCCTCTGCACCCACCCCTCATATGTCTGGGCACTACTGGGGATCCTCTGCACCCACCCCTCATATGTCTGGGCACTGCTGGGAGTCCTCTGCACCCACCCCTCATATGTCTGGGCACTGCTGGGGGTCCTCTGCACCCACCCCTCATATGTCTGGGCACTGTTGGGAGTGATAGGCACCCACCCCTCATATGTCTGGGCACTGCTGGGAGTGATAGGCACCCACCCCTCATATGTCTGGGCACTGCTGGGAGTGATAGGCACCCACCCTTATATGTCTGGGCACTGCTGGGAGTGATAGCCACCCACCCCTCATATGTCTGGCCATTGCTGGGAGTGATAGCCACCCACCCTTATATGTCTGGGCACTGCTGGGAGTCCTCTGCACCCACCCCTCATATGTCTGGGCACTGCTGGGGGTCCTCTGCACCCACCCCTCATATGTCTAGGCACTGTTGGGAGTGATAGGCACCCACCCCTCATATGTCTGGGCACTGCTGGGAGTGATAGGCACCAACCCCTCATATGCCTGGGCACTGCTGGGAGTCCTCTGCACCCACCCATCACATGTCTGGGCACTGCTGGGAGTGATAGGCACCCACCCCTCATATGTCTGGGCACTGCTGGGAGTCCTCTGCACCCACCCCTCATATGTCTGGGCACTGCTGGGAGTGATAGGCACACACCCCTCATATGTCTGGGGACTGCTGGGAGTGATAGGCACCCACCCCTCATATGTCTGGGCACTGCTGGGAGTGATAGGCACCCACCCCTCATATGTCTGGGCACTGCTGGGAGTCCTCTGCACCCAACCCTCATATGCCTGGGCACTGCTGGGGGTCCTCTGCACCCACCCCTCATGTGTCTGTGCACTGCTGGGAGTGATAGGCACCCACCCCTCATATGTCTGGGCACTGCTGGGGGTCCTCTGGACCCACCCCTCATATGGCTGTGCACTGCTGGGAGTGATAGGCACCCACCCCTCATATGTCTGGGCACTGCTGGGAGTGATAGGCACACACCCCTCATATGTCTGGGCACTGCTGGGAGTGATAGGCACCCAACCCTCATATGTCTGGGCACTGCTGGGAGTCCTCTGCACCCACCCCTCAAATGTCTGGGCACTGCTGGAAGTCCTCTGCACCCACCCCTCATATGTTTGGGCACTGCTGGGGGTCCTGTGCTTCCACCCCTCATATGTCTGGGCACTGCTCGGAGTGATAGGCACCCACCCCTCATATGTCTGGGCACTGCTGGGAGTCCTCTGCACCCACCCCTCATATGTCTGGGCACTGCTGGGAATGATAGGCACACACCCCTCATATGTCTGGGCACTGCTGGGAGTGATAGGCACCCACCCCTCATATGTCTGGCCACTGCTGGGAGTGATAGGCACCCACCCCTCATATGTCTGGGCACTGCTGGGAGTCCTCTGCATCCACCCCTCATATGTATGGGCACTGCTGGGAGTGATAGGCACCCACCCCTCATATGTCTGGGCACTGCTGGGAGTGATAGGCAACCACCCCTCATATGTCTGGGCACTGCTGGGAGTCCTCTGCACCCACCCCTCATATGTCTGGGCACTGCTGAGAGTGATAGGCACACACCCCTCATATGTCTGGGCACTGCTGGGAGTGATAGGCACCCACCCCTCATATGACTGGGCACTGCTGGGAGTGATAGGCACCCACCCCTCATATGTCTGGCCACTGCTGGGAGTGATAGGCACCCACCCCTCATATGTCTGGGCACTGCTGGGAGTCCTCTGCACCCTCCCTTCATATGTCTGGGCACTGCTGGGGGTCCTCTGCACCCACCCCTCATATGTCTGGGCACTGCTTGGAGTGATAGGCACACACCCCTCATATGTCTGGGCACTGCTGGGAATCCTCTGCACCCACTCCTCATATGTCTGGGCACTGCTGGGGGTCCTCTGCACCCACCCCTCATATGTCTGGGCACTGCTGGGAGTGATAGGCACCCACCCCTCATATGTCTGGGCACTGCTGGGAGTGATAGGCACACACCCCTCATATGTCTGGGCACTGCTGGGAGTCCTCTGCACTCACCCTTCATATGTCTGGGCACTGCTGGGAGTGATAGGCACACACCCCTCATATGTCTGGGCACTGCTGGGAGTGATAGGCACCCACCCCTCATATGTCTGGGCACTGCTGGGAGTCCTCTGCACCCACCCCTCATATGTCTGGGCACTGCTGGGGGTCCTCTGCACCCACCCCTCATATGTCTGGGCACTGCTGGGAGTGACAGGCACCCACCCCTCATATGACTGGGCACTGCTGGAAGTCCTCTGCACCCACCCCTCATATGTGTGGGCACTGCTGGGGGTCCTCTGCACCCACCCCTCATATGTCTGGGCATTGCTGGGAGTGATAGGCACCCACCCCTCATATGTCTGGGCACTGCTGGGAGTCCTCTGCACGCACCCCTTATATGTCTGGGCACTGCTGGGGGTCCTCTGCACCCACCCCTCATATGTCTGGGCACTGCTGGGAGTGATAGGCACCCACCCCTCATATGTCTGGGCACTGCTGGGAGTGATAGCCACCCACCCCTCATATGCCTGGGCACTGCTGGGAGTCCTCTGCACCCACCCCTCATATGTCTGGGCACTGCTGGGAGTGATAGGCACACACCCCTCATATGTCTGGGCACTGCTGGGAGTGATAGGCACCCACCCCTCATATGTCTGGCCACTGCTGGGAGTGATAGGCACCCACACCTCATATGTCTGGGCACTGCTGGGAGTCCTCTACACCCTCCCCTCATATGTCTGGGCACTGCTGGGAGTCCTCTACACCCTCCCCTCATATGTCTGGGCACTGCTGGGGGTGCTCTGCACCCACCCCTCATATGTCTGGGCACTGCTGGGAGTGATAGGCACCCACCCCTCATATGTCTGGGCACTGCTGGGAGTCCTCTGCACCCACCCCTTATATGTCTGGGCACTGCTGGGTGTCCTCTGCACCCACCCCTCATATGTCTGGGCACTGCTGGGAGTGATAGGCACCCACCCCTCATATGTCTGGGCCCTGCTGGGAGTGATAGGCACCCACCCCTCATATGCCTGGGCACTGCTGGGAGTGATAGGCACCCACCCCTCATATGCCTCGGCACTGCTGGGAGTCCTCTGCACCCACCCCTCATATGTCTGGGCACTGCTGGGAGTGATAGGCACCCACCCCTCATATGTCTGGGCACTGCTGGGAGTGATAGGCACCCACCCCTCATATGTCTGGCCACTGCTGGGAGTGATAGGCACCCACCCCTCATATGTCTGGGCACTGCTGGGAGTCCTCTGCACCCACCCCTCATATGTCTGGACACTGCTGGGAGTGATAGGCACCCACCCCTCATATGTCTGGGCACTGCTGGGAGTGATAGGCACCCACCCCTCATATGTCTGGGCACTGATGGGAGTCCTCTTCACCCACCCCCTCATATGTCTGGGCACTGCTGGGGGTCCTCTGCACCCACCCCTCTTATGTCCGGGCACTGCTGGGAGTGATAGGCACCCACCCCTCATATGTCTGGGCACTGCTGGAAGTCCTCTGCACCCACCCCTCATATGTCTGGGCACTGCTGGGGGTCCTCTGCACCCACCCCTCATATGTCTGGGCACTGCTGGGAGTGATAGGCACCCACCCCTCATATGTCTGGACACTGCTGGGAGTCCTCTGCACCCACCCCTTATATGTCTGGGCACTGCTGGGGGTCCTCTGCACCCACCCCTCATATGTCTGGGCACTGCTGGGAGTGATAGACATCCACCCCTCATGTGTCTGGGCACTGCTTGGAGTCCTCTGCACGCACCCCTTATATGTCTGGGCACTGCTGGGGGTCCTCTGCACCCACCCCTCATATGTCTGGGCACTGCTGGGAGTGATAGGCACCCACCCCTCATATGTCTGGGCACTGCTGGGAGTGATAGGCACCCACCCCTCATATGCCTGGGCACTGCTGGGAGACCTCTGCACCCACCCCTCATATGTCTGGGCACTGCTGGGAGTGATAGGCACACACCCCTCATATGTCTGGGCACTGCTGGGAGTGATAGGCACCCACCCCTCATATGTCTGGGCACTGCTGGGAGTGATAGGCACCCACCCCTCATATGTCTGGGCACTGCTGGGAGTCCTCTGCACCCACCCCTCATATGCCTGGGCACTGCTGGGGGTCCTCTGCACCCACCCCTCATATGTCTGTGCACTGCTGGGATTGATAGGCACCCACCCCTCATATGTCTGGGCACTGCTGGGAGTGATAGGCACACACCCCTCATATGTCTGGGCACTGCTGGGAGTGATAGGCACCCAACCCTCATATGTCTGGGCACTGCTGGGAGTCCCCTGCACCCACCCCTCAAATGTCTGGGCACTGCTGGAAGTCCTCTGCACCCACCCCTCATATGTCTGGGCACAGCTGTGGGTCCTCTGCTTCCACCTCTCATATGTCTGGGCAATGCTGGGAGTGATAGGCACCCACCCCTCATATGTCTGGGCACTGCTGGGAGTCCTCTGCACCCACCCCTCATATGTCTGGGCACTGCTGGGAGTGATAGGCACACACCCCTCATATGTTTGGGCACTGCTGGGAGTGATAGGCACCCACCCCATATATGTCTGGCCACTGCTGGGAGTGATAGGCACCCACCCCTCATATGTCTGGGCACTGCTGGGAGTGATAGGCACCCACCCCTCATATGTCTGGGCACTGCTGGGAGTCCTCTGCACCCACCCCTCATATGTCTGGGCACTGCTAGGAGTGATAGGCACACACCCCTCATATGTCTGGGCACTGCTGGGAGTGATAGGCGCTCACTCCTCATATGTCTGGGCACTGCTGGGAGTGATAGTCACCCACCCCTCATATGTCTGGGCACTGCTGGGAGTCCTCTGCACCCACCCCTCATATGTCTGGGCACTGCTGGGGGTTCTCTGCACCCATCCCTCATATGTCTGGGCACTGCTGGGAGTGATAGGCACACACCCCTCATATGTCTGGGCACTGCTGGTAGTGATAGGCACTCACCCCATATATGTCTGGCCACTGCTGGGAGTGATAGGCACCCACCCCTCATATGTCTGGGCACTGCTGGGAGTGATAGGCACCCACCCCTCATATGTCTGGGCACTGCTGGGAGTGATAGGCACCCACCCCTCATATGTCTGGGCACTGCTGAGAGTCCTCTGCACCCACCCCTCATATGTCTGGGCACTGCTAGGAGTGATAGGCACACACCCCTCATATGTCTGGGCACTGCTGGGGGTCCTCTGCACCCACCCCTCATATGTCTGGGCACTGCTGGGAGTGATAGGCGCTCACTCCTCATATGTCTGGGCACTGCTGGGAGTGATAGGCACCCACCCCTCATATGTCTGGGCACTGCTGGGAGTCCTCTGCACCCACCCCTCATGTGTCTGGGCACTGCTGGGGGTCCTCTGCACCCACCCCTCATAAGTCTGGGCACTGCTGGGAGTGATAGGCACCCACCCCTCATATGTTTGGGCACTGCTGCGAGTGATAGGCACCCACCCCTCATATGTCTGGGCACTGCTTGGAGTCCTCTGCACCCACCCCTCATATGTCTGGGCACTGCTGGGAGTGATAGGCACCCACCCCTCATATGTCTGGGCACTGCTGGGGGGATAGGCACCCACCACTCATATGTCTGGGCACTGCTGGGAGTGATAGGCACCCACCCCTCATATGTCTGGGCAATGCTGGGAGTCCTCTGCACCCACCCCTCATATGTCTGGGCACTGCTGTGGGTCCTCTGCACCCACCCCTCATATGTCTGGGCACTGCTGGGGGTCCTCTGCACCCACCCCTCATATGTCTGGGCAGTGCTGGGAGTGATAGGCACCACCCCTCATATGTCTGGGCACTGCTGGGAAAGATAGGCACCCACCCCTCATATGTCCGGGCACTGCTGGGAGTGATAGGCACACACCCATCATATGTCTGGGCACTGCTGGGAGTGATAGGCACCCACCCCTCATATGTCTGGGCACTGCTGGAAGTGATAGGCACACACCCATCATATGTCTGGGCACTGCTGGGAGTGATAGGCACCCACCCCTCATATGTCTGGGCACTGCTGGGAGTCCTCTGCACCCACCCCTCATATGTCTGGGCACTACTGGGGATCCTCTGCACCCACCCCTCATATATCTGGGCACTGCTGGGAGTCCTCTGCACCCACCCCTCATATGTCTGGGCACTGCTGGGGGTCCTCTGCACCCACCCCTCATATGTCTGGGCACTGTTGGGAGTGATAGGCACCCACCCCTCATATGTCTGGGCACTGCTGGGAGTGATAGGCACCCACCCCTCATATGTCTGGGCACTGCTGGGAGTGATAGGCACCCACCCCTCATATGTCTGGCCACTGCTGGGAGTGATAGGCACCCACCCTTATATGTCTGGGCACTGCTGGGAGTGATAGGCACCCACCCTTATATGTCTGGGCACTGCTGGGAGTGATAGCCACCCACCCCTCATATGTCTGGCCATTGCTGGGAGTGATAGCCACCCACCCTTATATGTCTGGGCACTGCTGGGAGTCCTCTGCACCCACCCCTCATATGTCTGGGCACTGCTGGGGGTCCTCTGTACCCACCCCTCATATGTCTAGGCACTGTTGGGAGTGATAGGCACCCACCCCTCATATGTCTGGGCACTGTTGGGAGTGATAGGCACCCACCCCTCATATGCCTGGGCACTGCTGGGAGTCCTCTGCACCCACCCATCACATGTCTGGGCACTGCTGGGAGTGATAGGCACCCACCCCTCATATGTCTGGGCACTGCTGGGAGTCCTCTGCACCCACCCCTCATATGTCTGGGCACTGCTGGGAGTGATAGGCACCCACCCCTCATATGTCTGGGCACTGCTGGGAGTGATAGGCACACACCCCTCATATGTCTGGGCACTGCTGGGAGTGATAGGCACCCACCCCTCATATGTCTGGGCACTGCTGGGAGTGATAGGCACACACCCCTCATATGTCTGGGGACTGCTGGGAGTGATAGGCACCCACCCCTCATATGTCTGGGCACTGCTGGGAGTGATAGGCACCCACCCCTCATATGTCTGGGCACTGCTGTGAGTCCTCTGCACCCACCCCTCATATGCCTGGGCACTGCTGGGGGTCCTCAGCACCCACCCCTCATATGTCTGTGCACTGCTGGGAGTGATAGGCACCCACCCCTCATATGTCTGGGCACTGCTGGGAGTGATAGGCACACACCCCTCATATGTCTGGGCACTGCTGGGAGTGATAGGCACCCAACCCTCATATGTCTGGGCACTGCTGGGAGTCCTCTGCACCCACCCCTCAAATGTCTGGGCACTGCTGGAAGTCCTCCGCACCCACCCCTCATATGTCTGGGCACTGCTGGGCGTCCTCTGCTTCCACCCCTCATATGTCTGGGCACTGCTGGGAGTGATAGGCACCCACCCCTCATATGTCTGGGCACTGCTGGGAGTCCTCTGCACCCACCCCTCATGTCTGGGCACTGCTGGGAGTGATAGGCACACACCCCTCATATGTCTGGGCACTGCTGGGAGTGATAGGCACCCACCCCTCATATGTCTGGGCACTGCTGGGAGTCCTCTGCACCCACCCCTCATATGTCTGGGCACTGCTGGGGGTCCTCTGCACCCACCCCTCATATGTCTGGGCACTGCTGGGAGTGATAGGCACCCACCCCTCATATGTCTGGGCACTGCTGGGAGTGATAGGCACCCACCCCTCATATGTCTGGGCACTGCTGGGAGTCCTCTGCACCCACCCCTCATATGTCTGGGCACTGCTAGGAGTGATAGGCACACACCCCTCATATGTCTGGGCACTGCTGGGAGTGATAGGCACCCACCCCTCATATGTCTGGGCAGTGCTGGGAGTGATAGTCACCCACCCCTCATATGTCTGGGCACTGCTGGGAGTCCTCTGCACCAAACCCCTCATATGTCTGGGCACTGCTGGGGGTTCTCTGCACCCACCCCTCATATGGCTGGGCACTGCTGGGAGTGATAGGCACACACCCCTCATATGTCTGGGCACTGCTGCGAGTGATAGGCACCCACCCCTCATATGTCTGGGCACTGCTGGGGGTCCTCTGCACCCACCCCTCATATGTCTGGGCACTGTTGGCAGTGATAGGCACCCACCCCTCCTATGTCTGGGCATTGCTGGGAGTGATAGGCACCCACCCCTCATATGTCTGGGCACTGCTGGGAGTCCTCTGCACCCACCCCTCATATGTCTGGGCACTGCTGGGAGTGATAGGCGCTCACTCCTCATATGTCTGGACACTGCTGGGAGTCCTCTGCACCCACCCCTCATATGTCTAGGCACTGCTGGGAGTCCTCTGCACCCACCCCTCATATGTCTGGGCACTGCAGTGAGTGATAGGCCTACACCCCTCATATGTCTGGGCACTGCTGGGAGTGATAGGCACCCACCCCTCATATGTCTGGCCACTGCTGGGAGTGATAGGCACCCACCCCTCATATGTTTGGGCACTGCTGGGAGTGCTCTACACCCTCCCCTCATATGTCTGGGCACTGCTGGGAGTCCTCTACACCCTCCCCTCATATGTCTGGGCACTGCTGGGGGTCCTCTGCACCCACCCCTCATATGTCTGGGCACTGCTGGGAGTGATAGGCACCCACCCCTCATATGTCTGGGCACTGCTGGGAGTCCTCTGCACCCACCCCTTATATGTCTGGGCACTGCTGGGTGTCCTCTGCACCCACCCCTCATATGTCTGGGCACTGCTGGGAGTGATAGGCACCCACCCCTCATATGCCTGGGCACTGCTGGGAGTGATAGGCACCCACCCCTCATATGCCTGGGCACTGCTGGGAGTCCTCTGCACCCACCCCTCATATGTCTGGGCACTGCAGGGAGTGATAGGCACCCACCCCTCATATGTCTGGGCACTGCTGGGAGTGATAGGCACACACCCCTCATATGTCTGGCCACTGCTGGGAGTGATAGGCACAAACCCCTCATATGTCTGGGCACTGCTGGGAGTCCTCTGCACCCACCCCTCATATGTCTGGGCACTGCTGGGAGTGATAGGCACCCACCCCTCATATGTCTGGGCACTGCTGGGAGTGATAGGCACCCACCCCTTATATGTCTGGGCACTGCTGGGAGTCCTCTGCACCCACCCCTCATATGCCTGGGCACTGCTGGGGGTCCTCTGCACCCACCCCTCATATGTCTGTGCACTGCTGGGAGTGATAGGCACCCACCCCTCATATGTCTGGGCACTGCTGGGAGTGATAGGCACACACCACTCATATGTCTGGGCACTGCTGGGAGTGATAGGCACCCACCCCACATATGTCTGGGCACTGCTGGGAGTCCTCTGCACCCACCCCTCAAATGTCTGGGCACTGCTGGAAGTCCTCTGCACCCACCCCTCATATGTCTGGGCACTGCTGGGGGTCCTCTGCTTCCACCTCTCATATGTCTGGGCACTGCTGGGAGTGATAGGCACCCACCCCTCATATGTCTGGGCACTGCTGGGAGTCCTCTGCACCCACCCCTCATATGTCTGGGCACTGCTGGGAGTGATAGGCACACACCCCTCATATGTCTGGGCACTGCTGGGAGTGATAGGCACCCACCCCATATATGTCTGGCCACTGCTGGGAGTGATAGGCACCCACCCCTCATATGTCTGGGCACTGCTGGGAGTGATAGGCACCCACCCCTCATATGTCTGGGCACTGCTGGGAGTGATAGGCACCCACCCCTCATATGTCTGGGCACTGCTGGGAGTCCTCTGCACCCACCCCTCATATGTCTGGGCACTGCTAGGAGTGATAGGCACACACCCCTCATATGTCTGGGCACTGCTGGGAGTGATAGGCGCTCACTCCTCATATGTCTGGGCACTGCTGGGAGTGATAGTCACCCACCCCTCATATGTCTGGGCACTGCTGGGAGTCCTCTGCACCCACCCCTCATATGTCTGGGCACTGCTGGGGGTTCTCTGCACCCACCCCTCATATGTCTGGGCACTGCTGGGAGTGATAGGCACACACCCCTCATATGTCTGGGCGCTGCTGGGAGTGATAGGCACCCACCCCATATATGTCTGGCCACTGCTGGGAGTGATATGCACCCACCCCTCCCTCATATGTCTGGGCACTGCTGGGAGTGATAGGCACCCACCCCTCATATGTCTGGGCACTGCTGGGAGTGATAGGCACCCACCCCTCATATGTCTGGGCACTGCTGGGAGTCCTCTGCACCCACCCCTCATATGTCTGGGCACTGCTAGGAGTGATAGGCACACACCCCTCATATGTCTGGGCACTGCTGGGGGTCCTCTGCACCCGACCCTCATATGTCTGGGCACTGCTGGGAGTGATAGGCGCTCACTCCTCATATGTCTGGGCACTGCTGGGAGTGATAGGCACCCACCCCTCATATGTCTGGGCACTGCTGGGAGTCCTCTGCACCCACCCCTCATGTGTCTGGGCACTGCTGGGGGTCCTCTGCACCCACCCCTCATAAGTCTGGGCACTGCTGGTAGTGATAGGCACCCACCCCTCATATGTCTGGGCACTGCTGGGAGTGATAGGCACCCACCCCTCATATGTCTGGGCACTGCTTGGAGTCCTCTGCACCCACCCCTCATATGTCTGGGCACTGCTGGGAGTGATAGGCACCCACCCCTCATATGTCTGGGCACTGCTGGGGGGATAGGCACCCACCACTCATATGTCTGGGCACTGCTGGGAGTGATAGGCACCCACCCCTCATATGTCTGGGCAATGCTGGGAGTCCTCTGCACCCACCCCTCATATGTCTGGGCACTGCTGTGCGTCCTCTGCACCCACCCCTCATATGTCTGGGCACTGCTGGGGGTCCTCTGCACCCACCCCTCATATGTCTGGGCAGTGCTGGGAGTGATAGGCACCACCCCTCATATGTCTGGGCACTGCTGGGAAAGATAGGCACCCACCCCTCATATGTCCGGGCACTGCTGGGAGTGATAGGCACACACCCATCATATGTCTGGGCACTGCTGGGAGTGATAGGCACCCACCCCTCATATGTCTGGGCACTGCTGGAAGTGATAGGCACACACCCATCATATGTCTGGGCACTGCTGGGAGTGATAGGCACCCACCCCTCATATGTCTGGGCACTGCTGGGAGTCCTCTGCACCCACCCCTCATATGTCTGGGCACTACTGGGGATCCTCTGCACCCACCCCTCATATGTCTGGGCACTGCTGGGAGTCCTCTGCACCCACCCCTCATATGTCTGGGCACTGCTGGGGGTCCTCTGCACCCACCCCTCATATGTCTGGGCACTGTTGGGAGTGATAGGCACCCACCCCTCATATGTCTGGGCACTGCTGGGAGTGATAGGCACCCACCCCTCATATGTCTGGCCACTGCTGGGAGTGATAGGCACCCACCCTTATATGTCTGGGCACTGCTGGGAGTGATAGGCACCCACCCTTATATGTCTGGGCACTGCTGGGAGTGATAGCCACCCACCCCTCATATGTCTGGCCATTGCTGGGAGTGATAGCCACCCACCCTTATATGTCTGGGCACTGCTGGGAGTCCTCTGCACCCTCCCCTCATATGTCTGGGCACTGCTGGGGGTCCTCTGCACCCACCCCTCATATGTCTGGGGACTGTTGGGAGTGATAGGCACCCACCCCTCATATGTCTGGGCACTGCTGGGAGTCATAGGCACCCACCCCTCATATGCCTGGGCACTGCTGGGAGTCCTCTGCACCCACCCATCACATGTCTGGGCACTGCTGGGAGTGATAGGCACCCACCCCTCATATGTCTGGGCACTGCTGGGAGTCCTCTGCACCCACCCTTCATATGTCTGGGCACTGCTGGGAGTGATAGGCACCCACCCCTCATATGTCTGGGCACTGCTGGGAGTGATAGGCACACACCCCTCATATGTCTGGGGACTGCTGGGAGTGATAGGCACCCACCCCTCATATGTCTGGGCACTGCTGGGAGTGATAGGCACCCACCCCTCATATGTCTGGGCACTGCTGGGAGTCCTCTGCACCCAACCCTCATATGCCTGGGCACTGCTGGGGGTCCTCTGCACCCACCCCTCATATGTCTGTGCACTGCTGGGAGTGATAGGCACCCACCCCTCATATGTCTGGGCACTGCTGGGGGTCCTCTGCACCCACCCCTCATATGTCTGTGCACTGCTGGGAGTGATAGGCACCCACCCCTCATATGTCTGGGCACTGCTGGGAGTGATAGGCACACACCCCTCATATGTCTGGGCACTGCTGGGAGTGATAGGCACCCAACCCTCATATGTCTGGGCACTGCTGGGAGTCCTCTGCACCCACCCCTCAAATGTCTGGGTACTGCTGGAAGTCCTCTGCACCCACCCCTCATATGTCTGGGCACTGCTGGGGGTCCTCTGCTTCCACCCCTCATATGTCTGGGCACTGCTCGGAGTGATAGGCACCCACCCCTCATATGTCTGGGCACTGCTGGGAGTCCTCTGCACCCACCCCTCATATGTCTGGGCACTGCTGGGAATGATAGGCACACACCCCTCATATGTCTGGGCACTGCTGGGAGTGATAGGCTCCCACCCCTCATATGTCTGGCCACTGCTGGGAGTGATAGGCACCCACCCCTCATATGTCTGGGCACTGCTGGGAGTCCTCTGCATCCACCCCTCATATGTCTGGGCACTGCTGGGAGTGATAGGCACCCACCCCTCATATGTCTGGGCACTGCTGGGAGTGATAGGCGCCCACCCCTCATATGACTGGGCACTGCTGGGAGTGATAGGCACCCACCCCTCATATGTCTGGCCACTGCTGGGAGTGATAGGCACCCACCCCTCATATGTCTGGGCACTGCTGGGAGTCCTCTGCACCCACCCCTCATATGTCTGGGCACTGCTAGGAGTGATAGGCACACACCCCTCATATGTCTGGGCACTGCTGGGAGTGATAGGCGCTCACTCCTCATATGTCTGGGCACTGCTGGGAATCCTCTGCACCCTCCCCTCATATGTCTGGGCACTGCTGGGGGTCCTCTGCACCCACCCCTCATATGTCTGGGCACTGCTTGGAGTGATAGGCACACACCCCTCATATGTCTGGGCACTGCTGGGAATCCTCTGCACCCACTCCTCATATGTCTGGGCACTGCTGGGGGTCCTCTGCACCCACCCCTCATATGTCTGGGCACTGCTGGGAGTGATAGGCACCCACCCCTCATATGTCTGGGCACTGCTGGGAGTGATAGGCACACACCCCTCATATGTCTGGGCACTGCTGGGAGTCCTCTGCACTCACCTTTCATATGTCTGGGCACTGCTGGGAGTGATAGGCACACACCCCTCATATGTCTGGGCACTGCTGGGAGTGATAGGCACCCACCCCTCATATGTCTGGGCACTGCTGGGAGTCCTCTGCACCCACCCCTCATATGTCTGGGCACTGCTGGGGGTCCTCTGCACCCACCCCTCATATGTCTGGGCACTGCTGGGAGTGATAGGCACCCACCCCTCATATGTCTGGGCACTGCTGGGAGTCCTCTGCACGCACCCCTTATATGTCTGGGCACTGCTGGGGGTCCTCTGCACCCACCCCTCATATGTCTGGGCACTGCTGGGAGTGATAGGCACCCACCCCTCATATGTCTGGGCACTGCTGGGAGTGATAGCCACCCACCCCTCATATGCCTGGGCACTGCTGGGAGTCCTCTGCACCCACCCCTCATATGTCTGGGCACTGCTGGGAGTGATAGGCACACACCCCTCATATGTCTGGGCACTGCTGGGAGTGATAGGCACCCACCCCTCATATGTCTGGCCACTGCTGGGAGTGATAGGCACCCACACCTCATATGTCTGGGCACTGCTGGGAGTCCTCTACACCCTCCCCTCATATGTCTGGGCACTGCTGGGAGTCCTCTACACCCTCCCCTCATATGTCTGGGCACTGCTGGGGGTGCTCTGCACCCACCCCTCATACGTCTGGGCACTGCTGGGAGTGATAGGCACCCACCCCTCATATGTCTGGGCACTGCTGGGAGTCCTCTGCACCCACCCCTTATATGTCTGGGCACTGCTGGGTGTCCTCTGCACCCACCCCTCATATGTCTGGGCACTGCTGGGAGTGATAGGCACCCACCCCTCATATGTCTGGGCACTGCTGGGAGTGATAGGCACCCACCCCTCATATGCCTGGGCACTGCTGGGAGTGATAGGCACCCACCCCTCATATGCCTCGGCACTGCTGGGAGTCCTCTGCACCCACCCCTCATATGTCTGGGCACTGCTGGGAGTGATAGGCACCCACCCCTCATATGTCTGGGCACTGCTGGGAGTGATAGGCACCCACCCCTCATATGTCTGGCCACTGCTGGGAGTGATAGGCACCCACCCCTCATATGTCTGGGCACTGCTGGGAGTCCTCTGCACCCACCCCTCATATGTCTGGGCACTGCTGGGAGTGATAGGCACCCACCCCTCATATGTCTGGGCACTGCTGGGAGTGATAGGCACCCACCCCTCATATGTCTGGGCACTGCTGGTAGTCCTCTTCACCCACCCCCTCATATGTCTGGGCACTGCTGGGGGTCCTCTGCACCCACCCCTCATATGTCCGGGCACTGCTGGGAGTGATAGGCACCCACCCCTCATATGTCTGGGCACTGCTGGAAGTCCTCTGCACCCACCCCTCATATGTCTGGGCACTGCTGGGGGTCCTCTGCACCCACCCCTCATATGTCTGGGCACTGCTGGGAGTGATAGGCACCCACCCCTCATATGTCTGGACACTGCTGGGAGTCCTCTGCACCCACCCCTTATATGTCTGGGCACTGCTGGGGGTCCTCTGCACCCACCCCTCATATGTCTGGGCACTGCTGGGAGTGATAGGCACCCACCCCTCATATGTCTGGGCACTGCTGGGAGTCCTCTGCACCCACCCCTCATATGTCTGGGCACTGCTGGGAGTTATAGGCACCCACCCCTCATATGTCTGGGCACTGCTGGGAGTGATAGGCACACACCCCTCATATGTCTGGGGACTGCTGGGAGTGATAGGCACCCACCCCTTATATGTCTGGGCACTGCTGGGAGTGATAGGCACCCACCCCTCATATGTCTGGGCACTGCTGGGAGTCCTCTGCACCCACCCCTCATATGCCTGGGCACTGCTGGGGGTCCTCAGCACCCACCCCTCATATGTCTGTGCACTGCTGGGAGTGATAGGCACCCACCCCTGATATGTCTGGGCACTGCTGGGAGTGATAGGCACACATCCCCTCATATGTCTGGGCACTGCTGGGAGTGATAGGCACCCAACCCTCATATGTCTGGGCACTGCTGGGAGTCCTCTGCACCCACCCCTCAAATGTCTGGGCACTGCTGGGAGTCCTCTGCACCCACCCCTCAAATGTCTGGGCACTGCTGGAAGTCCTCCGCACCCACCCCTCATATGTCTGGGCACTGCTGGGGGTCCTCTGCTTCCACCCCTCATATGTCTGGGTACTGCTGGGAGTGATAGGCACCCACCCCTCATATGTCTGGGCACTGCTGGGAGTCCTCTGCACCCACCCCTCATATGTCTGGGCACTGCTGGGAGTCATAGGCACACACCCCTCATATGTCTGGGCACTGCTGGGAGTGATAGGCACCCACCCCTCATATGTCTGGCCACTGCTGGGAGTGATAGGCACCCACCCCTCATATGTCTGGGCACTGCTGGGAGTCCTTTGCACCCACCTCTTATATGTCTGGGCACTGCTGGGTGTCCTCTGCACCCACCCCTCATATGTCTGGGCACTGCTGGGAGTGATAGGCACACACCCCTCATATGTCTGGGCACTGCTGGGAGTGATAGGCACCCACCCCTCATATGTCTGGGCACTGCTGGGAGTGATAGGCACCCACCCCTCATATGTCTGGGCACTGCTGGGAGTCCTCTGCACCCACCCCTCATATGCCTGGGCACTGCTGGGGGTCCTCTGCACCCACCCCTCATATGTCTGTGCACTGCTGGGATTGATAGGCACCCACCCCTCATATGTCTGGGCACTGCTGGGAGTGATAGGCACACACCCCTCATATGTCTGGGCACTGCTGGGAGTGATAGGCACCCAACCCTCATATGTCTGGGCACTGCTGGGAGTCCCCTGCACCCACCCCTCAAATGTCTGGGCACTGCTGGAAGTCCTCTGCACCCACCCCTCATATGTCTGGGCACAGCTGGGGGTCCTCTGCTTCCACCTCTCATATGTCTGGGCAATGCTGGGAGTGATAGGCACCCACCCCTCATATGTCTGGGCACTGCTGGGAGTCCTCTGCACCCACCCCTCATATGTCTGGGCACTGCTGGGAGTGATAGGCACACACCCCTCATATGTTTGGGCACTGCTGGGAGTGATAGGCACCCACCCCATATATGTCTGGCCACTGCTGGGAGTGATAGGCACCCACCCCTCATATGTCTGGGCACTGCTGGGAGTGATAGGCACCCACCCCTCATATGTCTGGGCACTGCTGGGAGTCCTCTGCACCCACCCCTCATATGTCTGGGCACTGCTAGGAGTGATAGGCACACACCCCTCATATGTCTGGGCACTGCTGGGAGTGATAGGCGCTCACTCCTCATATGTCTGGGCACTGCTGGGAGTGATAGTCACCCACCCCTCATATGTCTGGGCACTGCTGGGAGTCCTCTGCACCCACCCCTCATATGTCTGGGCACTGCTGGGGGTTCTCTGCACCCATCCCTCATATGTCTGGGCACTGCTGGGAGTGATAGGCACACACCCCTCATATGTCTGGGCACTGCTGGGAGTGATAGGCACCCACCCCATATATGTCTGGCCACTGCTGGGAGTGATAGGCACCCACCCCTCATATGTCTGGGCACTGCTGGGAGTGATAGGCACCCACCCCTCATATGTCTGGGCACTGCTGGGAGTGATAGGCACCCACCCCTCATATGTCTGGGCACTGCTGAGAGTCCTCTGCACCCACCCCTCATATGTCTGGGCACTGCTAGGAGTGATAGGCACACACCCCTCATATGTCTGGGCACTGCTGGGGGTCCTCTGCACCCACCCCTCATATGTCTGGGCACTGCTGGGAGTGATAGGCGCTCACTCCTCATATGTCTGGGCACTGCTGGGAGTGATAGGCACCCACCCCTCATATGTCTGGGCACTGCTGGGAGTCCTCTGCACCCACCCCTCATGTGTCTGGGCACTGCTGGGGGTCCTCTGCACCCACCCCTCATAAGTCTGGGCACTGCTGGGAGTGATAGGCACCCACCCCTCATATGTTTGGGCACTGCTGCGAGTGATAGGCACCCACCCCTCATATGTCTGGGCACTGCTTGGAGTCCTCTGCACCCACCCCTCATATGTCTGGGCACTGCTGGGAGTGATAGGCACCCACCCCTCATATGTCTGGGCACTGCTGGGGGGATAGGCACCCACCACTCATATGTCTGGGCACTGCTGGGAGTGATAGGCACCCACCCCTCATATGTCTGGGCAATGCTGGGAGTCCTCTGCACCCACCCCTCATATGTCTGGGCACTGCTGTGGGTCCTCTGCACCCACCCCTCATATGTCTGGGCACTGCTGGGGGTCCTCTGCACCCACCCCTCATATGTCTGGGCAGTGCTGGGAGTGATAGGCACCACCCCTCATATGTCTGGGCACTGCTGGGAAAGATAGGCACCCACCCCTAATATGTCCAGGCACTGCTGGGAGTGATAGGCACACACCCATCATATGTCTGGGCACTGCTGGGAGTGATAGGCACCCACCCCTCATATGTCTGGGCACTGCTGGAAGTGATAGGCAAACACCCATCATATGTCTGGGCACTGCTGGGAGTGATAGGCACCCACCCCTCATATGTCTGGGCACTGCTGGGAGTCCTCTGCACCCACCCCTCATATGTCTGGGCACTACTGGGGATCCTCTGCACCCACCCCTCATATATCTGGGCACTGCTGGGAGTCATCTGCACCCACCCCTCATATGTCTGGGCACTGCTGGGGGTCCTCTGCACCCACCCCTCATATGTCTGGGCACTGTTGGGAGTGATAGGCACCCACCCCTCATATGTCTGGGCACTGCTGGGAGTGATAGGCACCCACCCCTCATATGTCTGGGCACTGCTGGGAGTGATAGGCACCCACCCCTCATATGTCTGGCCACTGCTGGGAGTGATAGGCACCCACCCTTATATGTCTGGGCACTGCTGGGAGTGATAGGCACCCACCCTTATATGTCTGGGCACTGCTGGGAGTGATAGCCACCCACCCCTCATATGTCTGGCCATTGCTGGGAGTGATAGCCACCCACCCTTATATGTCTGGGCACTGCTGGGAGTCCTCTGCACCCACCCCTCATATGTCTGGGCACTGCTGGGGGTCCTCTGCACCCACCCCTCATATGTCTAGGCACTGTTGGGAGTGATAGGCACCCACCCCTCATATGTCTGGGCACTGCTGGGAGTGATAGGCACCCACCCCTCATATGCCTGGGCACTGCTGGGAGTCCTCTGCACCCACCCATCACATGTCTGGGCACTGCTGGGAGTGATAGGCACCCACCCCTCATATGTCTGGGCACTGCTGGGAGTCCTCTGCACCCACCCCTCATATGTCTGGGCACTGCTGGGAGTGATAGGCACCCACCCCTCATATGTCTGGGCACTGCTGGGAGTGATAGGCACACACCCCTCATATGTCTGGGGACTGCTGGGAGTGATAGGTTCCCACCCCTCATATGTCTGGGCACTGCTGGGAGTGATAGGCACCCACCCCTCATATGTCTGGGCACTGCTGGGAGTCCTCTGCACCCACCCTCATATGCCTGGGCACTGCTGGGGGTCCTCTGCACCCACCCCTCATATGTCTGTGCACTGCTGGGAGTGATAGGCACCCACCCCTGATATGTCTGGGCACTGCTGGGAGTGATAGGCACACACCCCTCATATGTCTGGGCACTGCTGGGAGTGATAGGCACCCAACCCTCATATGTCTGGGCACTGCTGGGAGTCCTCTGCACCCACCCCTCAAATGTCTGGGCACTGCTGGAAGTCCTCTGCACCCACCCCTCATATGTCTGGGCACTGCTGGGGGTCCTCTGCTTCCACCCCTCATATGTCTGGGCACTGCTCGGAGTGATAGGCACCCACCCCTCATATGTCTGGGCACTGCTGGGAGTCCTCTGCACCCATCCCTCATATGTCTGGGCACTGCTGGGAGTGATAGGCACACACCCCTCATATGTCCGGGCACTGCTGGGAGTGATAGGCACCCACCCCTCATATGTCTGGCCACTGCTGGGAGTGATAGGCACCCACCCCTCATATGTCTGGGCACTGCTGGGAGTCCTCTGCATCCACCCCTCATATGTCTGGGCACTGCTGGGGGTCCTCTGCACCCACCCCTCATATGTCTGGGCACTGCTGGGAGTGATAGGCACCCACCCCTCATATGCCTGGGCACTGCTGGGAGTGATAGGCACACACCCCTCATATGTCTGGGCACTGCTGGGAGTCCTCTGCACCCACCCCTCATATGTCTGGGCACTGCTGGGAGTGATAGGCACACACCCCTCATATGTCTGGGCACTGCTGGGAGTGATAGGCACCCACGCCTCATATGACTGGGCACTCCTGGGAGTGATAGGCACCCACCCCTCATATGTCTGGCCACTGCTGGGAGTGATAGGCACCCACCCCTCATATGTCTGGGCACTGCTGGGAGTCCTCTGCGCCCTCCCCTCATATGTCTGGGCACTGCTGGGGGTCCTCTGCACCCACCCCTCATATGTCTGGGCACTGCTTGGAGTGATAGGCACACACCCCTCATATGTCTGGGCACTGCTGGGAATCCTCTGCACCCACCCCTCATATGTCTGGGCACTGCTGGGGGTCCTCTGCACCCACCCCTCATATGTCTGGGCACTGCTGGGAGTGATAGGCACTCACCCCTCATATGTCTGGGCACTGCTGGGAGTGATAGGCACACACCCCTCATATGTCTGGGCACTGCTGGGAGTCCTCTGCACTCACCCTTCATATGTCTGGGCACTGCTGGGAGTGATAGGCACACACCCCTCATATGTCTGGGCACTGCTGGGAGTGATAGGCACCCACCCCTCATATGTCTGGGCACTGCTGGGAGTCCTCTGCACCCACCCCTCATATGTCTGGGCACTGCTGGGGGTCCTCTGCACCCACCCCTCATATGTCTGGGCACTGCTGGGAGTGACAGGCACCCACCCCTCATATGACTGGGCACTGCTGGAAGTCCTCTGCACCCACCCCTCATATGTCTGGGCACTGCTGGGGGTCCTCTGCACCCACCCCTCATATGTCTGGGCACTGCTGGGAGTGATAGGCACCCACCCCTCATATGCCTGGGCACTGCTGGGAGTCCTCTGCACGCACCCCTTATATGTCTGGGCACTGCTGGGGGTCCTCTGCACCCACCCCTCATATGTCTGGGCACTGCTGGGAGTGATAGGCACCCACCTCTCATATGTCTGGGCACTGCTGGGAGTGATAGGCACCCACACCTCATATGCCTGGGCACTGCTGGGAGTCCTCTGCACCCACCCCTCATATGTCTGGGCACTGCTGGGAGTGATAGGCACACACCCCTCATATGTCTGGGCACTGCTGGGAGTGATAGGCACCCACCCCTCATATGTCTGGCCACTGATGGGAGTGATAGGCACCCACACCTCATATGTCTGGGCACTGCTGGGAGTCCTCTACACCCTCCCCTCATATGTCTGGGCACTGCTGGGGGTCCTCTGCACCCACCCCTCATATGTCTGGGCACTGCTGGGAGTGATAGGCACCCACCCCTCATATGTCTGGGCACTGCTGGGAGTCCTCTGCACCCACCCCTTATATGTCTGGGCACTGCTGGGTGTCCTCTGCACCCACCCCTCATATGTCTGGGCACTGCTGGGAGTGATAGGCACCCACCCCTCATATGTCTGGGCACTGCTGGGAGTAATAGGCACCCACCCCTCATATGCCTGGGCACTGCTGGGAGTGATAGGCACCCACCCCTCATATGCCTCGGCACTGCTGGGAGTCCTCTGCACCCACCCCTCATATGTCTGGGCACTGCTGGGAGTGATAGGCACCCACCCCTCCTATGTCTGGGCACTGCTGGGAGTGATAGGCACCCACCCCTCATATGTCTGGCCACTGCTGGGAGTGATAGGCACCCACCCCTCATATGTCTGGGCACTGCTGGGAGTCCTCTGCACTCACCCCTCATATGTCTGGGCACTGCTGGGAGTGATAGGCACCCACCCCTCATATGTCTGGGCACTGCTGGGAGTGATAGGCACCCACCCCTCATATGTCTGGGCACTGCTGGGAGTCCTCTTCACCCACCCCCTCATATGTCTGGGCACTGCTGGGGGTCCTCTGCACCCACCCCTCATATGTCGGGGCACTGCTGGGAGTGATAGGCACCCACCCCTCATATGTCTGGGCACTGCTGGAAGTCCTCTGCACCCACCCCTCATATGTCTGGGCACTGCTGGGGGTCCTCTGCACCCACCCCTCATATGTCTGGGCACTGCTGGGAGTGATAGGCACCCACCCCTCATATGTCTGGACACTGCTGGGAGTCCTCTGCACCCACCCCTTATATGTCTGGGCACTGCTGGGGGTCCTCTGCACCCACCCCTCATATGTCTAGGCACTGCTGGGAGTGATAGGCACCCACCCCTCATGTGTCTGGGCACTGCTGGGAGTCCTCTGCACGCACCCCTTATATGTCTGGGCACTGCTGGGGGTCCTCTGCACCCACCCCTCATATGTCTGGGCACTGCTGGGAGTGATAGGCACCCACCCCTCATATGTCTGGGCACTGCTGGGAGTGATAGGCACCCACCCCTCATATGCCTGGGCACTGCTGGGAGACCTCTGCACCCACCCCTCATATGTCTGGGCACTGCTGGGAGTGATAGGCACACACCCCTCATTTGTCTGGGCACTGCTGGGAGTTATAGGCACCCACCCCTCATATGTCTGGCCACTGCTGGGAGTGATAGGCACCCACCCCTCATATGTCTGGGCACTGCTGGGAGTCCTCTGCACCCTCCCCTCATATGTCTGGGCACTGCTGGGGGTCCTCTGCACCCACCCCTCATATGTCTGGGCCCTGCTGGGAGTGATAGGCACCCACCCCTCATATGTCTGGGCACTGCTGGGAGTCCTCTGCACCCACCCCTTATATGTCTGGGCACTGCTGGGTGTCCTCTGCACCCACCCCTCATATGTCTGGGCACTGCTGGGAGTGATAGGCACCCACCCCTCGTATGCCTGGGCACTGCTGGGAGTCCTCTGCACCCACCCCTCATATGTCTGGGCACTGCTGGGAGTGATAGGCACCCACCCCTCATATGTCTGGGCACTGCTGGGAGTGATAGGCACCCACCCCTCATATGTCTGGCCACTGCTGGGAGTGATAGGCACCCACCCCTCATATGTCTGGGCACTGCTGGGAGTCCTCTGCACCCACCCCTCATATGTCTGGGCACTGCTGGGAGTGATAGGCACCCACCCCTCATATGTCTGGGCACTGCTGGGAGTGATAGGCACCCACCCCTCATATGTCTAGGCACTGCTGGGAGTCCTCTTCACCCATCCCCTCATATGTCTGGGCACTGCTGGGGGTCCTCTGCACCCACCCCTCATATGTCCGGGCACTGCTGGGATTGTTAGGCACCCACCCCTTATATGTCTGGGCACTGCTGGAAGTCCTCTGCACCCACCCCTCATATGTCTGGGCACTGCTGGGAGTGATAGGCACCCACCCCTCATATGTCTGGCCACTGATGGGAGTGATAGGCACCCACACCTCATATGTCTGGGCACTGCTGGGAGTCCTCTACACCCTCCCCTCATATGTCTGGGCACTGCTGGGAGTCCTCTACACCCTCCCCTCATATGTCTGGGCACTGCTGGGGGTCCTCTGCACCCACCCCTCATATGTCTGGGCACTGCTGGGAGTGATAGGCACCCACCCCTCATATGTCTGGGCACTGCTGGGAGTCCTCTGCACCCACCCCTTATATGTCTGGGCACTGTTGGGGGTCCTCTGCACCCACCCCTCATATGTCTGGGCACTGCTGGGAGTGATAGGCACCCACCCCTCATATGCCTGGGCACTGCTGAGAGTCCTCTGCGCCCACCCCTTATATGTCTGGGCACTGCTGGGAGTGATAAGCACACACCCCTCATATGTCTGGGCACTGCTGGGAGTGATAGGCACCCACCCCTCATATGTCTGGCCACTGCTGGGAGTGATAGGCACCCACCCCTCATATGTATGGGCACTGCTGGGAGTGATAGGCACACACCCCTCATATGTCTGGGCACTGCTGGGAGTGATAGGCACTCACCCCTCATATGTCTGGCCACTGCTGGGAGTGATAGGCACCCACCCCTCATATGTCTGGGCACTGCTGGGAGTCCTCGGCACCCTCCCCTCATATGTCTGGGCACTGCTGGGGGTCCTCTGCACCCACCCCTCCTATGTCTGGGCACTGCTGGGAGTGATAGGCACCCACCCCTCATATGTCTGGGCACTGCTGGGAGTCCTCTGCACCCACCCCTTATATGTCTGGGCACTGCTGGGTGTCCTCTGCACCCACCCCTCATATGTCTGGGCACTGCTGGGAGTGATAGGCACCCACCCCTCATATGTCTGGGCACTGCTGGGAGTGATAGGCACCCACCCCTCATATGCCTGGGCACTGCTAGGAGTCCTCTGCACCCACCCCTCATATGTCTGGGCACTGCTGGGAGTGATAGGCACCCACCCCTCATATGTCTGGGCACTGCTGGGAGTGATAGGCACCCACCCCTCATATGTCTGGGCACTGCTGGGAGTGATAGGCACCCACCCCTCATATGTCTGGGCACTGCTGGGAGTCCTCTTCACCCACCCCCTCATATGTCTGGGCACTGCTGGGGGTCCTCTGCACCCACCCCTCATATGTCTGGGCACTGCTGGGAGTGATAGGCACCCACCCCTCATATGTCTGGGCACTGCTGGGAGTCCTCTGCACCCACCCCTTATATGTCTGGGCACTGCTGGGGGTCCTCTGCACCCACCTCCATATGTCTGGGCACTGCTGGGAGTGATAGGCACCCACCCCTCATATGTCTGGGCACTGCTGGGAGTGATAGGCACCCACCCCTCATATGCCTGGGCACTGCTGAGAGTCCTCTGCGCCCACCCCTTATATGTCTGGGTACTGCTGGGAGTGATAAGCACACACCCCTCATATGTCTGGGCACTGCTGGGAGTGATAGGCACCCACCCCTCATATGTCTGGGCACTGCTGGGAGTGATAGGCACCCACCCCTCATATGTCTGGGCACTGCTGGGAGTCCTCTGCACCCACCCCTCATATGTCTGGGCACTGCTGGGGGTCCTCTGCACCCACCCCTCATATGGCTGGGCACTGCTGGGAGTGATAGGCACCCACCCCTCATATGTCTGGGCACTGCTGGGAGTGATAGGCACCCACCCCTCATATGTCTGGCCTCTGCTGGGAGTGATAGGCACCCACCCCTCATATGTCTGGGCACTGCTGGAAGTCCTCTGCACCCACCCCTCATATGTCTGGGCACTGCTGGGGGTCCTCTGCACCCACCCCTCATATGTCTGGGCACTGCTGGGGGTCCTCTGCACCCACCCCTCACATGTCTGGCCACTGCTGGGAGTGATAGGCACCCACCACTCATATGTCTGGGCACTGCTGGGAGTCCTCTGCACCCACCCCTCATATGTCTGGGCACTGCTGGGGGTCCTCTGCTTCCACCCCTCATATGTCTGGGCACTGCTGGGAGTGATAGGCACCCACCCCTCATATGTCTGGGCACTGCTGGGAGTCCTCTGCACCCACCCCTCATATGTCTGGGCACTGCTGGGAGTGATAGGCACACACCCCTCATATGTCTGGGCACTGCTGGGAGTGATAGGCACCCACCCCTCGTATGTCTGGGTACTGCTGGGAGTGATAGGCACCCACCCCTCAAATGTCTGGGCACTGCTGGAAGTCCTCTGCACCCACCCCTCATATGTCTGGGCACTGCTGGGGGTCCTCTGCTTCCACCCCTCATATGTCTGGGCACTGCTGGGAGTGATAGGCACCCACCCCTCATATGTCTGGGCACTGCTGGGGGTCCTCTGCACCCACCCCTCATATGTCTGGGCACTGCCGGGAGTGATAGGCACCCACCCCTCATATGTCTGGGTACTGCTGGGAGTGATAGGCACCCACCCCTCAAATGTCTGGGCACTGCTGGAAGTCCTCTGCACCCACCCCTCATATGTCTGGGCACTGCTGGGGGTCCTCTGCTTCCACCCCTCATATGTCTGGGCACTGCTGGGAGTGATAGGCACCCACCCCTCATATGTCTGGGCACTGCTGGGAGTCCTCTGCACCCACCCCTCATATGTCTGGGCACTGCTGGGAGTGATAGGCACACACCCCTCATATGTCTGGGCACTGCTGGGAGTGATAGGCACCCACCCCTCGTATGTCTGGCCACTGCTGGGAGTGATAGGCACCCACCCCTCATATGTCTGGGCACTGCTGGGAGTCCTCTGCACCCACCCCTCATATGTCTGGGCACTGCTGGGGGTCCTCTGCACCCAACCCTCATATGTCTGGGCACTGCTGGGAGTGATAGGCACCCACCCCTCATATGTCTGGGCACTGCTGGGAGTGATAGGCACCCACCCCTCATATGTCTGGGCACTGCTGGGAGTCCTCTGCACCCACCCCTCATATGTCTGGGCACTGCTAGGAGTGATAGGCACACACCCCTCATATGTCTGGGCACTGCTGGGAGTGATAGGCACCCACCCCTCATATGTCTGGGCACTGCTGGGAGTGATAGTCACCCACCCCTCATATGTCTGGGCACTGCTGGGAGTCCTCTGCACCCACCCCTCATATGTCTGGGCACTGCTGGGGGTTCTCTGCACCCACCCCTCATTTGTCTGGGCACTGCTGGGAGTGATAGGCACACACCCCTCATATGTCTGGGCACTGCTGAGAGTGATAGGCACCCACCCCTCATATGTCTGGGCACTGCTGGGGGTCCTCTGCACCCACCCCTCATATGTCTGGGCACTGTTGGCAGTGATAGGCACCCACCCCTCCTATGTCTGGGCATTGCTGGGAGTGATAGGCACCCACCCCTCATATGTCTGGGCACTGCTGGGAGTCCTCTGCACCCACCCCTCATATGTCTGGGCACTGCTGGGAGTGATAGGCGCTCACTCCTCATATGTCTGGGCACTGCTGGGAGTGATAGGCACCCACCCCTCATATGTCTGGGCACTGCTGGGAGTCCTCTGCACCCACCCCTCATATGTCTGGGCACTGCTGGGGGTCCTCTGCACCCACCCCTCATATGTCTGGGCACTGCTGGGAGTGATAGGCACCCACCCCTCATATGTCTGGGCACTGCTGGGAGTCCTCTGCACCCACCCCTCATATGTCTGGGCACTGCTGGGGGTCCTCTGCACCCACCCCTCATATGTCTGGGCACTGCTGGGAGTGATAGGCACCCACCCCTCATATGTCTGGGCACTGCTGGGAGTGATAGGCACCCACCCCTCATATGTCTGGGCACTGCTGGGAGTCCTCTGCACCCACCCTTCATATGTCTGGGCAATGCTGGGAGTGATAGGCACACACCCCTCATATGTCTGGGCACTGCTGGGAGTGATAGGCACCCACCCCTCATATGTCTGGGCACTGCTGGGAGTCCTCTGCACCCACCCCTCATATATCTGGGCACTGCTGGGAGTGATAGGCACACACCCCTCATATGTCTGGGCACTGCTGGGAGTGATAGGCACCCTCCCCTCATATGACTCGGCACTGCTGGGAGTGATAGGCACCCACCCCTCATATGTTTGGGCACTGCTGGGAGTCCTCTGCACCCACCCCTCATATGTCTGGCCACTGCTGGGAGTGATAGGCACCCACCCCTCATATGTCTGGGCACTGCTGGGAGTCCTCTGCACCCACCCCTCATATGTCTGGGCACTGCTGGGGGTCCTCTGCACCCACCCCTCATATGTCTGGGCACTGCTGGGAGTGACAGGCACCCACCCCTCATATGACTGGGCACTGCTGGAAGTCCTCTGCACCCACCCCTCATATGTCTGGGCACTGCTGGGGGTCCTCTGCACCCACCCCTCATATGTCTGGGCACTGCTGGGAGTGATAGGCACCCACCCCTCATATGCCTGGGCACTGCTGGGAGTCCTCTGCATGCACCCCTTATATGTCTGGGCACTGCTGGGGGTCCTCTGCACCCACCCCTCATATGTCTGGGCACTGCTGGGAGTGATAGGCACCCACCTCTCATATGTCTGGGCACTGCTGGGAGTGATAGGCACCCACCCCTCATATGCCTGGGCACTGCTGGGAGTCCTCTGCACCCACCCCTCATATGTCTGGGCACTGCTGGGAGTGATAGGCACACACCCCTCATATGTCTGGGCACTGCTGGGAGTGATAGGCACCCACCCCTCATATGTCTGGCCACTGATGGGAGTGATAGGCACCCACACCTCATATGTCTGGGCACTGCTGGGAGTCCTCTACACCCTCCCCTCATATGTCTGGGCACTGCTGGGAGTCCTCTACACCCTCCCCTCATATGTCTGGGCACTGCTGGGGGTCCTCTGCACCCACCCCTCATATGTCTGGGCACTGCTGGGAGTGATAGGCACCCACCCCTCATATGTCTGGGCACTGCTGGGAGTCCTCTGCACCCACCCCTTATATGTCTGGGCACTGCTGGGTGTCCTCTGCACCCACCCCTCATATGTCTGGGCACTGCTGGGAGTGATAGGCACCCACCCCTCATATGTCTGGGCACTGCTGGGAGTGATAGGCACCCACCCCTCATATGCCTTGGCACTGCTGGGAGTGATAGGCACCCACCCCTCATATGCCTCGGCACTGCTGGGAGTCCTCTGCACCCACCCCTCATATGTCTGGGCACTGCTGGGAGTGATAGGCACCCACCCCTCATATGTCTGGGCACTGCTGGGAGTGATAGGCACCCACCCTTCATATGTCTGGCCACTGCTGGGAGTGATAGTCACCCACCCCTCATATGTCTGGGCACTGCTGGGAGTCCTCTGCACCCACCCCTCATATGTCTGGGCACTGCTGGGAGTGATAGGCACCCACCCCTCATATGTCTGGGCACTGCTGGGAGTGATAGGCACCCACCCCTCATATGTCTGGGCACTGCTGGGAGTCCTCTTCACCCACCCCCTCATATGTCTGGGCACTGCTGAGGGTCCTCTGTACCCACCCCTCATATGTCGGGGCACTGCTGGGAGTGATAGGCACCCACCCCTCATATGTCTGGGCACTGCTGGAAGTCCTCTGCACCCACCCCTCATATGTCTGGGCACTGCTGGGGGTCCTCTGCACCCACCCCTCATATGTCTGGGCACTGCTGGGAGTGATAGGCACCCACCCCTCATATGTCTGGACACTGCTGGGAGTCCTCTGCACCCACCCCTTATATGTCTGGGCACTGCTGGGGGTCCTCTGCACCCACCCCTCATATGTCTAGGCACTGCTGGGAGTGATAGGCACCCACCCCTCATGTGTCTGGGCACTGCTGGGAGTCCTCTGCACGCACCCCTTATATGTCTGGGCACTGCTGGGGGTCCTCTGCACCCACCCCTCATATGTCTGGGCACTGCTGGGAGTGATAGGCACCCACCCCTGATATGTCTGGGCACTGCTGGGAGTGATAGGCACCCACCCCTCATATGCCTGGGCACTGCTGGGAGACCTCTGCACCCACCCCTCATATGTCTGGGCACTGCTTGGAGTGATAGGCACACACCCCTCATATGTCTGGGCACTGCTGGGAGTGATAGGCACCCACCCCTCATATGTCTGGCCACTGCTGGGAGTGATAGGCACCCACCCCTCATATGTCTGGGCACTGCTGGGAGTCCTCTGCACCCTCCCCTCATATGTCTGGGCACTGCTGGGGGTCCTCTGCACCCACCCCTCATATGTCTGGGCCCTGCTGGGAGTGATAGGCACCCACCCCTCATATGTCTGGGCACTGCTGGGAGTCCTCTGCACCCACCCCTTATATGTCTGGGCACTGCTGGGTGTCCTCTGCACCCACCCCTCATATGTCTGGGCACTGCTTGGAGTGATAGGCACCCACCCCTCATATGTCTGGGCACTGCTGGGAGTGATAGGCACCCACCCCTCATATGCCTGGGCACTGCTGGGAGTCCTCTGCACCCACCCCTCATATGTCTGGGCACTGCTGGGAGTGATAGGCACCCACCCCTCATATGTCTGGGCACTGCTGGGAGTGATAGGCACCCACCCCTCATATGTCTGGCCACTGCTGGGAGTGATAGGCACCCACCCCTCATATGTCTGGGCACTGCTGGGAGTCCTCTGCACCCACCCCTCATATGTCTTGGCACTGCTGGGAGTGATAGGCACCCACCCCTCATATGTCTGGGCACTGCTGGGAGTGATAGGCACCCACCCCTCATATGTCTGGGCACTGCTGGGAGTCCTCTTCACCCATCCCCTCATATGTCTGGGCACTGCTGGGGGTCCTCTGCACCCACCCCTCATATGTCTGGGCACTGCTGGGAGTGATAGGCACCCACCCCTCATATGTCTGGGCACTGTTGGGAGTCCTCTGCACCCACCCCTTATATGTCTGGGCACTGCTGGGGGTCCTCTGCACCCACCCCTCATATGTCTGGGCACTGCTGGGAGTGATAGGCACCCACCCCTCATATGCCTGGGCACTGCTGAGAGTCCTCTGCGCCCACCCCTTATATGTCTGGGCACTGCTGGGAGTGATAAGCACACACCCCTCATATGTCTGGGCACTGCTGGGAGTGATAGGCACCCACCCCTCATATGTCTGGCCACTGCTGGGAGTGATAGGCACCCACCCCTCATATGTATGGGCACTGCTGGGAGTGATAGGCACACACCCCTCATATGTCTGGGCACTGCTGGGAGTGATAGGCACCCACCCCTCATATGTCTGGCCACTGCTGGGAGTGATAGGCACCCACCCCTCATATGTCTGGGCACTGCTGGGAGTCCTCGGCACCCTCCCCTCATATGTCTGGGCACTGCTGGGGGTCCTCTGCACCCACCCCTCCTATGTCTGGGCACTGCTGGGAGTGATAGGCACCCACCCCTCATATGTCTGGGCACTGCTGGGAGTCCTCTGCACCCACCCCTTATATGTCTGGGCACTGCTGGGTGTCCTCTGCACCCACCCCTCATATGTCTGGGCACTGCTGGGAGTGATAGGCACCCACCCCTCATATGTCTGGGCACTGCTTCGAGTGATAGGCACCCACCCCTCATATGCCTGGGCACTGCTAGGAGTCCTCTGCACCCACCCCTCATATGTCTGGGCACTGCTGGGAGTGATAGGCACCCACCCCTCATATGTCTGGGCACTGCTGGGAGTGATAGGCACCCACCCCTCATATGTCTGGCCACTGCTGGGAGTGATAGGCACCCACCCCTCATATGTCTGGGCACTGCTGGGAGTCCTCTGCACCCACCCCTCATATGTCTGGGCACTGCTGGGAGTGATAGGCACCCACCCCTCATATGTCTGGGCACTGCTGGGAGTGATAGGCACCCACCCCTCATATGTCTGGGCACTGCTGGGAGTCCTCTTCACCCACCCCCTCATATGTATGGGCACTGCTGGGTGTCCTCTGCACCCACCCCTCATATGTCTGGGCACTGCTGGGAGTGATAGGCACCCACCCCTCATATGTCTGGGCACTGCTTCGAGTGATAGGCACCCACCCCTCATATGCCTGGGCACTGCTAGGAGTCCTCTGCACCCACCCCTCATATGTCTGGGCACTGCTGGGAGTGATAGGCACCCACCCCTCATATGTCTGGGCACTGCTGGGAGTGATAGGCACCCACCCCTCATATGTCTGGCCACTGCTGGGAGTGATAGGCACCCACCCCTCATATGTCTGGGCACTGCTGGGAGTCCTCTGCACCCACCCCTCATATGTCTGGGCACTCCTGGGAGTGATAGGCACCCACCCCTCATATGTCTGGGCACTGCTGGGAGTGATAGGCACCCACCCCTCATATGTCTGGGCACTGCTGGGAGTCCTCTTCACCCACCCCCTCATATGTCTGGGCACTGCTGGGGGTCCTCTGCACCCACCCCTCATATGTCTGGGCACTGCTGGGAGTGATAGGCACCCACCCCTCATATGTCTGGGCACTGCTGGGAGTCCTCTGCACCCACCCCTTATATGTCTGGGCACTGCTGGGGGTCCTCTGCACCCACCTCCATATGTCTGGGCACTGCTGGGAGTGATAGGCACCCACCCCTCATATGTCTGGGCACTGCTGGGAGTGATAGGCACCCACCCCTCATATGCCTGGGCACTGCTGAGAGTCCTCTGCGCCCACCCCTTATATGTCTGGGTACTGCTGGGAGTGATAAGCACACACCCCTCATATGTCTGGGCACTGCTGGGAGTGATAGGCACCCACCCCTCATATGTCTGGGCACTGCTGGGAGTCCTCTGCACCCACCCCTCATATGTCTGGGCACTGCTGGGGGTCCTCTGCACCCACCCCTCATATGTCTGGGCACTGCTGGGAGTGATAGGCACCCACCCCTCATATGTCTGGGCACTGCTGGGAGTGATAGGCACCCACCCCTCATATGTCTGGCCTCTGCTGGGAGTGATAGGCACCCACCCCTCATATGTCTGGGCACTGCTGGAAGTCCTCTGCACCCACCCCTCATATGTCTGGGCACTGCTGGGGGTCCTCTGCACCCACCCCTCATATGTCTGGGCACTGCTGGGGGTCCTCTGCACCCACCCCTCACATGTCTGGCCACTGCTGGGAGTGATAGGCACCCACCCCTCATATGTCTGGGCACTGCTGGGAGTCCTCTGCACCCACCCCTCATATGTCTGGGCACTGCTGGGGGTCCTCTGCACCCACCCCTCATATGTCTGGGCACTGCTGGGAGTGATAGGCACCCACCCCTCATATGTCTGGGCACTGCTTCGAGTGATAGGCACCCACCCCTCATATGCCTGGGCACTGCTAGGGGTCCTCTGCACCCACCCCTCATATGTCTGGGCACTGCTGGGAGTGATAGGCACCCACCCCTCATATGTCTGGGCACTAATGGGAGTGATAGGCACCCACCCCTCATATGTCTGGCCACTGCTGGGAGTGATAGGCACCCACCCCTCATATGTCTGGGCACTGCTGGGAGTCCTCTGCACCCACCCCTCATATGTCTGGGCACTGCTGGGAGTGATAGGCACCCACCCCTCATATGTCTGGGCACTGCTGGGAGTGATGGGCACCCACCCCTCATATGTCTGGGCACTGCTGGGAGTCCTCTTCACCCACCCCCTCATATGTCTGGGCACTGCTGGGGGTCCTCTGCACCCACCCCTCATATGTCTGGGCACTGCTGGGAGTGATAGGCACCCACCGCTCATATGTCTGGGCACTGCTGGGAGTCCTCTGCACCCACCCCTTATATGTCTGGGCACTGCTGGGGGTCCTCTGCACCCACCTCCATATGTCTGGGCACTGCTGGGAGTGATAGGCACCCACCCCTCATATGTCTGGGCACTGCTGGGAGTGATAGGCACCCACCCCTCATATGCCTGGGCACTGCTGAGAGTCCTCTGCGCCCACCCCTTATATGTCTGGGTACTGCTGGGAGTGATAAGCACACACCCCTCATATGTCTGGGCACTGCTGGGAGTGATAGGCACCCACCCCTCATATGTCTGGGCACTGCTGGGAGTGAGAGGCACCCACCCCTCATATGTCTGGGCACTGCTGGGAGTCCTCTGCACCCACCCCTCATATGTCTGGGCACTGCTGGGGGTCCTCTGCACCCACCCCTCATATGTCTGGGCACTGCTGGGAGTGATAGGCACACACCCCTCATATGTCTGGGCACTGCTGGGAGTGATAGGCACCCACCCCTCATATGTCTGGGCACTGCTGGGAGTCCTCTGCACCCACCCCTCATATGTCTGGGCACTGCTGGGGGTCCTCTGCACCCACCCCTCATATGTCTGGGCACTGCTGGGAGTGATAGGCACCCACCCCTCATATGTCTGGGCACTGCTGGGAGTGATAGGCACCCACCCCTCATATGTCTGGCCTCTGCTGGGAGTGATAGGCACCCACCCCTCATATGTCTGGGCACTGCTGGAAGTCCTCTGCACCCACCCCTCATATGTCTGGGCACTGCTGGGGGTCCTCTGCACCCACCCCTCATATGTCTGGGCACTGCTGGGGGTCCTCTGCACCCACCCCTCACATGTCTGGCCACTGCTGGGAGTGATAGGCACCCACCCCTCATATGTCTGGGCACTGCTGGGAGTCCTCTGCACCCACCCCTCATATGTCTGGGCACTGCTGGGGGTCCTCTGCACCCACCCCTCATATGTCTGGGCACTGCTGGGAGTGATAGGCACCCACCCCTCATATGTCTGGGCACTGCTTCGAGTGATAGGCACCCACCCCTCATATGCCTGGGCACTGCTAGGAGTCCTCTGCACCCACCCCTCATATGTCTGGGCACTGCTGGGAGTGATAGGCACCCACCCCTCATATGTCTGGGCACTGCTGGGAGTGATAGGCACCCACCCCTCATATGTCTGGCCACTGCTGGGAGTGATAGGCACCCACCCCTCATATGTCTGGGCACTGCTGGGAGTCCTCTGCACCCACCCCTCATATGTCTGGGCACTGTGGGAGTGATAGGCACCCACCCCTCATATGTCTGGGCACTGCTGGGAGTGATGGGCACCCACCCCTCATATGTCTGGGCACTGCTGGGAGTCCTCTTCACCCACCCCCTCATATGTCTGGGCACTGCTGGGGGTCCTCTGCACCCACCCCTCATATGTCTGGGCACTGCTGGGAGTGATAGGCACCCACCCCTCATATGTCTGGGCACTGCTGGGAGTCCTCTGCACCCACCCCTTATATGTCTGGGCACTGCTGGGGGTCCTCTGCACCCACCTCCATATGTCTGGGCACTGCTGGGAGTGATAGGCACCCACCCCTCATATGTCTGGGCACTGCTGGGAGTGATAGGCACCCACCCCTCATATGCCTGGGCACTGCTGAGAGTCCTCTGCGCCCACCCCTTATATGTCTGGGTACTGCTGGGAGTGATAAGCACACACCCCTCATATGTCTGGGCACTGCTGGGAGTGATAGGCACCCACCCCTCATATGTCTGGGCACTGCTGGGAGTGATAGGCACCCACCCCTCATATGTCTGGGCACTGCTGGGAGTCCTCTGCACCCACCCCTCATATGTCTGGGCACTGCTGGGGGTCCTCTGCACCCACCCCTCATATGTCTGGGCACTGCTGGGAGTGATAGGCACCCACCCCTCATATGTCTGGGCACTGCTGGGAGTGATAGGCACCCACCCCTCATATGTCTGGCCTCTGCTGGGAGTGATAGGCACCCACCCCTCATATGTCTGGGCACTGCTGGAAGTCCTCTGCACCCACCCCTCATATGTCTGGGCACTGCTGGGGGTCCTCTGCACCCACCCCTCATATGTCTGGGCACTGCTGGGGGTCCTCTGCACCCACCCCTCACATGTCTGGCCACTGCTGGGAGTGATAGGCACCCACCCCTCATATGTCTGGGCACTGCTGGGAGTCCTCTGCACCCACCCCTCATATGTCTGGGCACTGCTGGGGGTCCTCTGCACCCACCCCTCATATGTCTGGGCACTGCTGGGAGTGATAGGCACCCACCCCTCATATGTCTGGGTACTGCTGGGAGTGATAGGCACCCACCCCTCAAATGTCTGGGCACTGCTGGAAGTCCTCTGCACCCACCCCTCATATGTCTGGGCACTGCTGGGGGTCCTCTGCTTCCACCCCTCATATGTCTGGGCACTGCTGGGAGTGATAGGCACCCACCCCTCATATGTCTGGGCACTGCTGGGAGTCCTCTGCACCCACCCCTCATATGTCTGCGCACTGGTGGGAGTGATAGGCACACACCCCTCATATGTCTGGGCACTGCTGGGAGTGATAGGCACCCACCCCTCATATGTCTGGCCACTGCTGGGAGTGATAGGCACCCACCCCTCATATGTCTGGGCACTGCTGGGAGTCCTCTGCACCCACCCCTCATATGTCTGGGCACTGCTGGGGGTCCTCTGCACCCAACCCTCATATGTCTGGGCTCTGCTGGGAGTGATAGGCACCCAGCCCTCATATGTCTGGGCACTTCTGGGAGTGATAGGCACCCACCCCTCATATGTCTGGGCACTGCTGGGAGTCCTCTGCACCCACCCCTCATATGTCTGGGCACTGCTAGGAGTGATAGGCACACACCCCTCATATGTCTGGGCACTGCTGGGAGTGATAGGCACCCACCCCTCATATGTCCGGGCACTGCTGGGAGTGATAGTCACCCACCCCTCATATGTCTGGGCACTGCTGGGAGTCCTCTGCACCCACCCCTCATATGTCTGTGCACTGCTGGGGGTTCTCTGCACCCACCCCTCATTTGTCTGGGCACTGCTGGGAGTGATAGGCACACACCCCTCATATGTCTGTGCACTGCTGAGAGTGATAGGCACCCACCCCTCATATGTCTGGGCACTGCTGGGGGTCCTCTGCACCCACCCCTCATATGTCTGGGCACTGTTGGCAGTGATAGGCACCCACCCCTCCTATGTCTGGGCATTGCTGGGAGTGATAGGCACCCACCCCTCATATGTCTGGGCACTGCTGGGAGTCCTCTGCACCCACCCCTCATATGTCTGGGCACTGCTGGGAGTGATAGGCGCTCACTCCTCATATGTCTGGGCACTGCTGGGAGTGATAGGCACCCACCCCTCATATGTCTGGGCAATGCTGGGAGTCCTCTGCACCCACCCCTCATATGTCTGGGCACTGCTGGGGGTCCTCTGCACCCACCCCTCATATGTCTGGGCACTGCTGGGAGTGATAGGCACCCACCCCTCATATGTCTGGGCACTGCTGGGAGTCCTCTGCACCCACCCCTCATATGTCTGGGCACTGCTGGGGGTCCTCTGCACCCACCCCTCATATGTCTGGGCACTGCTGGGAGTGATAGGCACCCACCCCTCATATGTCTGGGCACTGCTGGGAGTGATAGGCACCCACCCCTCATATGTCTGGGCACTGCTGGGAGTCCTCTGCACCCACCCTTCATATGTCTGGGCAATGCTGGGAGTGATAGGCACACACCCCTCATATGTCTGGGCACTGCTGGGAGTGATAGGCACCCACCCCTCATATGTCTGGGCACTGCTGGGAGTCCTCTGCACCCACCCCTCATATATCTGGGCACTGCTGGGAGTGATAGGCACACACCCCTCATATGTCTGGGCACTGCTGGGAGTGATAGGCACCCACCCCTCATATGACTGGGCACTGCTGGGAGTGATAGGCACCCACCCCTCATATGTCTGGGCACTGCTGGGAGTCCTCTGCACCCACCCCTCATATGTCTGGCCACTGCTGGGAGTGATAGGCACCCACCCCTCATATGTCTGGGCACTGCTGGGAGTCCTCCGCACCCTCCCGTCATATGTCTGGGCACTGCTGGGGGTCCTCTGCACCCACCCCTCATATGTCTGGGCACTGCTTGGAGTGATAGGCACACACCCCTCATATGTCTGGGCACTGCTGGGAATCCTCTGCACCCACCCCTCATATGTCTGGGCACTGCTGGGGGTCCTCTGCACCCACCCCTCATATGTCTGGGCACTGCTTGGAGTGATAGGCACACACCCCTCATATGTCTGGGCACTGCTGGGAATCCTCTGCACCCACCCTTCATATGTCTGTGCAATGCTGGGAGTGATAGGCACACACCCCTCATATGTCTGGGCACTGCTGGGAGTGATAGGCACCCACCCCTCATATGTCTGGGCACTGCTGGGAGTCCTCTGCACCCACCCTTCATATGTCTGGGCAATGCTGGGAGTGATAGGCACACACCCCTCATATGTCTGGGCACTGCTGGGAGTGATAGGCACCCACCCCTCATATGTCTGGGCACTGCTGGGAGTCCTCTGCACCCACCCCTCATATGTCTGGGCACTGCTGGGAGTGATAGGCACACACCCCTCATATGTCTGGGCACTGCTGGGAGTGATAGGCACCCACCCCTTATATGTCTGGCCACTGCTGGGAGTGATAGGCACCCACCCCTCATATATCTGGGCACTGCTGGGAGTCCTCTGCACCCTCCCATCATATGTCTGGGCACTGCTGGGGGTCCTCTGCACCCACCCCTCATATGTCTGGGCACTGCTTGGAGTGATAGGCACACACCCCTCATATGTCTGGGCACTGCTGGGAATCCTCTGCACCCACCCCTCATATGTCTAGGCACTGCTGGGGGTCCTCTGCACCCACCCCTCATATGTCTGGGCACTGCTGGGAGTGATAGGCACCCACCCCTCATATGTCTGGGCACTGCTGGGAGTGATAGGCACACACCCCTCATATGTCTGGGCACTGCTGGGAGTCCTCTGCACTCACCCTTTGTTAGATGGCGACCTCAGAGGAGCCTGGAAGGGGTTCTGACTACCCTGAGACCCACCCTCGAAGTATCGTAGCCGGGCACTGGCGGGAGACTCCCCAGGGGGAAGAATCTCGTATCTAGGATCGTACTTCTGGCACCACACGACACAGAGTGACCACACCGGGTATTCTTAGAAATCAATCTTTATCAAGTAGGTTATCACTGCAAATATGTACAAGGTGAGCACGGGCTCAATGAGTCTCGGAAGGGGTAGGGGGTAGCGGGACAGTCTCTGGTAAAGGTTCAAGGCAGGGACGTATCCGGCGCACAGCTCACAATCCTCGAGCTGGGGGATACGTTGTTGTAGTCGGGGTCCGGCGGGACCATGAGAGTCTGTTGGAGCCGCGAGTCACTCAGCGGGCTCAGGTACAGGTTCGGAGGTCTTACGAGCTTCAAGGAGCCGCGAGTCACTCAGCAGGCTCAGGCACAAGTTCGGAGGTCTTACGATCTTCAGGGAGCCGCGAGTCACTCAGCAGGCTCAGGTACAAGTTCGGAGGTCTTATGATCTTCAGGGAGCCGCGAGTCACTCAGCAGGCTCAGGAGGGTCCAAGTTTCAGGAGCCGCGACCACGTCGGCAGGCTCTTGTTGTTCCAGCGTCGAATCTGCGGACAGACCCAGAGCACCCCTTGTTATAGGTCGACCCCTCTTTGATGTCCGGAGTCTGTGCAGGCAGGGGTCTTGTCACCTGGGGGTCGCTTGTCGGGATTTCCTGCTATTGTCTTTTGATCCTTTCAGGGCCGGGTCGGGAGGAGTCCCAGACACCCAGCAGGCACGGAGCCAGCCCTCAGGGAGGCCGGAGGGCCGATCGAAACCCATCGTCCCAGGGGAGTTCAGAGGTGCGATAGAAACTGCTCCTCCCTCTCTCATCCCCTGGAAGCGTGATTTCCTCCAGCCGGAGTGGCGCCTCTAGGCCCGGGTCGCGCTGGGGCCGGGCGGCCATCTTGGTGCATGAAGTGGGCACGCGGGCCCGGGGTGACCGAAAGGGGAGAGGCCATGGACGGGGATGTCCGGGTCGGTGCGTGTGTCCTGGTGGGGAGGGTCGGCTGGGCCTTGTGCTTGGGGCTGCAGGTACCAGGTTTCGGTGGTGCGGGGGCACGTCGGGCCATTCTACGAGGCCGGGTCCAACACGCGTCCCCCCCAGCTGAAAGCCGGAGAGAACTGCCCATCATCTTGGGGGGTTCTCTTCGCTGAGGCGGAAGAACCGGGAGAGGCCGTCAGCGTTGGCGTGGTCCGTACCAGGGCGGTGTTCTACGGTGAAATCCATCCCCTGGAGGGAGATTGACCACCGCAGTAGCTTGGGGTTTTCTCCTCGCATCTGCATGAGCCATCGCAAGGGCCGATGGTCAGCTTGGACTCTGAAATGGGTGCCGAACAGGTAGGGTCGTAGCTTTTTGAGTGCCCAGACCACGGCAAAGGCTTCGCGCTCTATGGTGCTCCATCTCTGTTCTCGGGGCAACAGCCGCCGACTGAGGAAGGCGACGGGCTGGTCTAGGCCTTGGTCATTCACTTGGGACAGGACGGCCCCAATGCCATGCTCGGAGGCATCGGTCTGGACTATGAACTCCTTGGCGTAGTCGGGAGCCTGGAGGACGGGGGCAGTACACATGGCCTTTTTTAGGGCATCGAAAGCTTCCTGGCAGGCAGCCGTCCACTGCACTTTCTTTGGCTGTCTTTTAGACGTGAGTTCTGTGAGAGGGCCGACAAGGCTGCCATACCCCCGAATGAATCTTCGGTAGTAGCCAGTGAGTCCCAGAAAGGCTCGGACCTCCGTTTGGGTGATGGGTGGTTCCCAGGCCAGGATGGCGTCGATCTTTGGCTGTAGAGGGGCGACCTGGCCGCTCCCGACCTGGTGCCCCAGGTAGACTACGCAGAATCGGAGCTCGGGGGCGACACCGGGGGCCGCTGCCTTCGGGACCAGGACCACGGGGCAGGCCCAGGGACTGTCAGAGGGCTCGATCACCCCCAGGGTCAACATCTTCGAGACTTCAGCTTGAATGCAGGACCGGACCCGGTCAGGAACCCGCTAGGCTCGGTGTCTCACCGGCGGGCTGTCCCCGGTGTCCACGTCATGAACACACCAGTTGGTGACCCGGGGGGTCAGGGAGAAGAGGTCGGAAAATTGTCTTAGGAGCTGGCGGCAGTCCGCTTGTTGCTGGGCAGTGAGGGCTGGGGAGAGGTTCACTCCTTCCACGGAGCCATCCTGCTCCTTGACACACAGGAGGTCCGGGAGGGGATCCGACTCATCTTCGGCCCCGTCATCGGTGGCCAGCAGGAGGCTCAGTTCTGTCCGCACGAAGTGAGGCTTGAGGCGGTTCACGTGCAGGACCCGGAGGGGATCCCGAGGCGACTGGACGTCCACCAAGTATGTGACTTGACTCTTCCGCTCAACCACTTTGTAGGGCCCAGTTCATCGGTCCTGGAGGGCGCCAGGCTTCACGGGGGCCATGACCCACACCTGCTGGCCCGGCTGGAACTCGACCAGAGTGGCATTCTGGTCGTACCAGCGCTTCATCTCTTCTTGACTTGCCTCCAGGTTGGCCTCGGCCAGTTCTCGGAACTTCCTGGTCTGGTTCCGGAGGGCCAGGACGTACTGGAACACATCTCGGGGGGTGGTCTGGGGTGCTGCCTCCCACCCTTCCTTAACCAAACTGAGGGGACCTCGGACGGGGTGCCCATAGAGTAATTCAAACGGGCTAAACCCTAAGGACTTCTGGGGGACCTCCCGGTAAGCGAACAAGAGGCAGGGGAGCAGGACGTCCCACTTACGCCGGAGGGGCTCTTCTAGGCCAGCGATCCTCCCTTTCAAAGTCCTATTAAACCTTTCTACTAGGCCGTTCCCTTGGGGATGGTACGGGGTGGTGAACTTATAGGACACCCCACATTGTTGCCACAGGGACGTCATATATTTCGAGATACAATTAGTGCCGCGATCGCTCACGACCTCGCGGGGAAAACCCACCCTGGAAAAGATCCCCATCAGGGCCCGGCCCACCACGGGGGCCGTAATGGTGCGTGGGGGAATAGCCTCAGGATAGCGGGTGGCGTGGTCCACTAGGACCAAGATGAAACGGTGACCTTGGGAGGTGGGGGGGTCCAGTGGTCCCACGACGTCGATTCCGACTCGTTCAAAAGGGGTACTGATGACCGGGAAGGGTTGGAGGGGAGCCTTGCGCTTCCCCCCACTCTTCCCACTAGCCTGGCACGTGGGGCAGGACTTGCAGTGGGCTTCTACCGCTGCTCTCATTCTAGGCCAGTAAAAATGGGTCACAAGACGGCTGTAGGTCTTGTCCTGACCCAGGTGGCCGGCGAGGGTGTGGAAATATGGATTTTTATGATCAGTTATGTCCCCTATCTTGGACCCCAACGGTTTCATGTATAAATCACAAGTACATGTATGTTTCCTCCAGTTCCAGTTATGAAGACGCAAACACATGTGCGGCCACCGTCAACATGTCCTCTTTCAGATCAGCCATGAATGGGCCGGATATTCTATTCCTAAGTATGAAAGGCCACCGGCTTTATATGGTTCATTTATCCCATTTTACAATCCAAGCGAGTAGGCCCTGATTCTGCCATTAAGCCTTTTCCTGCCTTCTGCCTCTGAAAGCTCCAGTCTGAGCTCGCATCTGTATCCATGAACTTTGTCCTACTCCCTGCGCGGCTAACGGTGCCTGACTCGACCTGTCTGCCTGCCAAAAACTGTATTTCACCTTCAAGATTATCTGCTCTGCTCCGCTCCTCACCCAATGCATTCCTGTCTAGTAGTTTAAGTAAACATTCTTCCAGCTACCGAGCAAAAGGCCCGGCTTCTCTGTCTTTATGCAAGTAATTCATAGCCCTGTTACCATGGAATATTCCTACCCCCTCGCATCTAGTGTAGACACTTAGACGCTTGTACACGCACTAACAGTCAGTATAGTCAGTATAGAATAAGATTCTATCCTAAGAGACCTCTCTTTTTGGATAACATAGTTCTTTAAACATAGGATGTTAGATATGATTTGGGATTAGGTTGACATAACCCCAGACTTCTGTCTCCACATGTAGAGCTAAATGTCAAGTCCCCTTCACCCCCTAGTTGCACGTCAATCACACGTCATGCTGCTGCGCGCGCATCTCTGCCAAGTATTTCTGCTGACATTGCGAAATTCTTTCATGGAACCACCCTATTGTGACATCATACCTGATGACGTTCTTTAAGTTACGCCCAGTTACACCCACTTTAGTTACGCATGTATGTTTTATCTTTGTTATCAACTGTTACGCCTCCTGCATCTGTTTCACTGTAATGCCTATTGTATAAAAATGATTACTTATCAATAAAGTTAGTCCTTCACTTCCTGAACCTTCGCGGTGATGGAATATGGAGTCCATCAATTCGAATTGATTTTGGAATAAAGCCCGTTCCGAACCTCTAATACCACGGATTCTGCCTCTTATTTTACTGAGCTATTATTATAGATTTTCCGCATCAAATTAAGTTCCGGTAATTAAATTATTTACCACATATATGGCGCCCGAACAGGGACACTTTCTCATCTCACGCGCCGGAGGTGCGTTGCAGGCCCGGTCTCCTGCCACAGCTGGACGGACAACAACGCGTACCCACAGGATTTCCTGTATCTCCCTCCTGCCGAGCGGGGGTAACTGAGGCTGCGATCAACACCCAGACGAGGCGGTGAGAAGTGCGAAGTATCCCAACCAGAGCCTAGCTGAGAGAGCAAGATCCGAGGTATACAGAGGCCCACCAGTTCCGAGGTTCCGAAGTTTCGAGTCGAGTCCAGTCCGGTCCGAGTCCAGTTCAGTTCAGTTCCGAGGCCTTCCGTTCCGAGCTACCCGGTGAGTACCATTGCCGGGGAGGCGTTCCGACGTGCACATAGTTTGTGCCGGTCAAGACGGGTTTGGGTACACAAATCCGGTCTGCACTGTTTTAGCAGTGTATCTGTACTGTTTAGCAGTATATCAAGTATGTCTAGTATATAATTCAGAATTACCTAGTTAGTGCCGAGTATTATGCTTAGTGACTAGTTCCCTAAATGGCCATCATTGTTGTTCATTAAATGTTAAATGTTAAAATGTTTTAAATACGTTCTGCATATTGTGGTGTGAATGACTGTTCATTATTGTGTTTTGTTGTATTAAACGTGTTCAGAATTAGGTATCAGATCAGTTCTCAATATGCCGCTCTTTTCGAAATTAAGACAGATCAAAACTAGAAAAGGGGTACTCGAAGAAGCTGTTCCCATTCCTCCTAGGGACACTCCAGGGTACTTCATGTATCATAAACATGGCCTAGACGCCATATTATTTCTTGATTTATGGGTAGATTACACCAAGGAATTACCAGAAAGTCAGAGGTGGCCCGCAGCTGGGACCTGGGATGCAGATTGCATCATGAAAGTAGAGGAAGAATTATGGAAAAAGAAAGCTAGACAGTCACAGAAAGATGCCATTGAATTATGGCGTAAAGAATCATATAGACGTACAGAAAAAGCACTCAGACAGGAAGAGAAAAGTAAGGAGAATTCAAATAAAGTTCGAGAAAATCTATTAATTGAAGAAGGTACTCGAGTAAAATCAGAACAAATAGACAGACAAAGAAATGCCCTTATGAATGGTATGTATCCTCTTCTGGCCGAAGGATTACCTAAGGCTACTCCGGAGATACCAAAAGACTTGCCACCCCCATTGTTCCCGATAAAAGTACATCCCAAAGGGCATCCCAGAACCGCAGAAGATGTTTTTCTTTCCTCTTATTTAGACGACGCAGCTCCCGAGTATGCTAATGCTGCGCCACATAGACCGCCTGCCGAGGGGGTTCAACGCCAAGACCCTCCTCCGTCTGTACCTCCGCAACAACAAACTCCGACACAAGTTCCGGCAAGCACATCTGTTTCTACAGCTGTACCCACACCTATGGTTGCTATATCACGTTCAACGAATCCTTTCACATCCAGCACCCCAGGTGGTGCTACGGGAGGTACAGCAAACATTTTTTCCACGCCACCCAGAGTAAATAAACTTTCCTTTCAAGAATTAGCCCACCAACGTACGCCCAAACTAGTAACTCCCGACGCGCTTAAGGAACTTCTAATAGATTGTAGATATGACCCGGTGCCCGGAAAAGGGGACGAAATGCTGCTGGCATCATTACGTATCCGACGAGCTGCAATATATTTAGGGAGGCTACCAGGAATGACTACACATTTAGAAAATATATATCACTTTGTCCAGTCAGGACGAGATTCTGAAAGTATTAATAGAGCCTTGGAGTACCAGAAAGTGGAGATACAGGGGGAACTGTTACGTTTCCTCATAAATTGTGTGATCAGAAATCAAGACCGACCAGGGGTAAATCCGGAAGAAATGCAAATTCTTACCACATGGAGTCGGAATATATCAGAGGGGAGACATGATAAACGATCATGTATAGTAGCTATGTGCCGCAAGATCCGCAAAGAAGTAGAACGAATACACGAAGAAAGATTAGCAGTAGACGAGCCTGAACAAACCGAGGAGGAGGAAGAATTAGAACTGCCCACAGGACAGTTAGAAACCATGGCCTATGTAGGTAGAGGAAGATCTTGCAATAATACTAGATGCTTTACTGATCCGATACGTCCGATACGTCCAGATAATAGCAGAAATTTCCAAACTCCTATAATAAATATAAGGTCCCCCGAACATTCGTTCCAAGCCGCTGACAAATTACTCCGAGAACGAAGGGGTTATCATCTACTCGATTCTATGGACGAACAAGAATTAGCCAGGTCAGCCGTTCATTGGGTTGATAGCCCCGGAAAATATAGTGATGATACATTAGCGCACACGTTTTTGAACCTCACCCCAGATGAACAGCGTTTAGCTGGTATCTATATGGTTCAACAACTCCTTATATTATATAAAAGCCAACACTCCGATCCTGGTCCATTACCTGATATACTGACTGAATTACTCACGAATAAATGGAGAGGTTCAGGTACTGAGTTAATTAGAGAAATACTAGAATCCAGAAAGCAGTACATTCTTTTTGTATGTCCCGAACATGTCTCACTGCCCATAAAAGAAAGAACGACGTATTATATGGATAGACAGAATCCCTTACGCGAAGTGCACCCGATAAAGGGTGATGACAATCAGTTTAAACGTGTGTTTGTATACACACCCATATCTAAAATAGAACTATTAGAAATGAAGAAAGTGGTACCCAGTCATGACAAAGACCCAGCGGGTTTCCACCGTGAAATTAAAGACATGTTGCTCATGGGAGAGTATACCTATCCCGACATTATGACAATATTGAAGGTATTAATGCCTGCGGGCATTTACGAAAAACTCAAGGAAAAGGATTGGGAGGTGGGAGACCAGAAGATAGATTGGACAGCATTAGAAAACGAAGAAAAAGCTCGAGGTCCAGGTTCAGGGCTTGGGGAAAAGACCAAAACACTACCAGGTTTACTAGTACAGGTACTGCCACGTTTATTAACTACGAAAAAGGAAGACTGGGGTGCAATCTCAGCCTGTAAACAAAAGCACGATGAGGACACTAGTGATTTCTATGCCCGATTCGAAAAATGTTTTGGTATAAATAGTGGAATAAAAGCAAGTAGCGAATCGTATCCACATCTGTTTGTGACAAAATTAGTTGAAAATTCCTTGCCCCAAGTTAAGAATAGAGTATTGAAATTCGAGAGTACATGGCAAGGTAACACTCCGTCACAAATGTTACAAATGCTACAGTACCATCACAATAGAATTAGAGAGGAACAAGAACATGAACAAAGACGCATGAAAGACACGAAAATGAAAATGCTAGTTTCTCAGACAGTTCCAGCTGACGGTCATAAAAAGGGTATGACACAGTCCAGTGTTTCAGCAGGTCCTGTAAAAGGGACATGCAACTATTGTAAACAGCCAGGTCATTATGTACACGATTGTCCAGTTTTAAAACATAATATCGCCATAGGTAATACAAAAGAAAGACCACGGCCACTTAGACAGGATCAGAACCAACAAGGAGCTCCGCAGCATGCACAGTCCATGCCAGCTCCGCAACAATCTATGACAGCTCCACCATCGCAGCCTATTGCTGCCACACAAACAACGACACGACAGATGTACCAGACCGCACAGTATGATTATCCTGATTATCAACGATACTCATGAAACAGCCTAGAGAGGGAAGTTGGCTTACCCCTTATCGAGGTCCCTGTAGATCAAGAAGGACCTTATGTACACAGTGAACTATTAGGCCAAGATAGAAAATTTTTACTTGATACAGGGGCAAGCCGAACAACCATAAAACGAAGTGAAGTTCCAGGGGCACCCCTCTCAGGCTCACAGAATATTTCCCTTGGCTTTTCAGGAAAACCTATCGTTAACGAAGTATCACAGCCTCTTCCCCTTACGATTGGTCCCTTGACACGAACTACAGATTTATTGCTTACTAAATCATGTCCAGAAAACTTGTTAGGTATAAAAACTTTGAAAGCTCTAGGAGCTATAATATGTTGTTCTCCGGAAGGAGTAAGATTGTTTCTACGTGATTTCAAAGGGCACTATGTGTCCCGAGACATGGATCACCGACTGCAGACTTTACCCACACATTTATGGGCACAAGGCCCTACAGATGTTGGTTGCATGAACATTACACCATATCGAGTCACACTAAAGACAGGAGTGGTACTACCACGAATGCGACAATACAAGTTACCCCCAGATGCTGTAGTGGCTTTACTGCAAATCATTGACGAGCTTATTACCGAAGGAGTGGTTGTGGAAACCGACTCCAATGTATGTAATTCACCGATAATTCCGATTCTTAAACGAACTGATCCGAAAGCCCCGCCAGTATATCGATTGGTTATTGATCTGCGCGAATTAAATAAATGTATTGTACCACAATACCCCGTAGTCCCAGATATTTCTTCATTACTGACAGCCATTGATTCCGAAGCAACATTCTTTACTGTAATTGATCTCAAGAATGCCTTTTTCAGCGTCCCAATAGATCCGGAAAGCCAATACTTGTTCGGATTTAGTTTAAATGGACGAAGCTTTAAATTCACACGCGCACCTCAAGGATTCACAGAAAGCCCCAGCATCTATAGCCAAGCACTGAAACGAGAACTTGACAGTATACACATGCCAGTCAACACTGCCCTGCTTCAATATGTTGACGATCTGCTGATCACCGCTAGAAGCGAACCTGAATGTGAAAAAGCCTCACTGACGGTTTTACAATTTTTGGCCGAAAAGGGGCACAAGGTGTCCCCTTCTAAGCTGCAATTCTGTGTTCAGCGAGTTGTTTACCTTGGTCACTCGCTGTCCAAGGAGGGAAGGCAGCTTACACCCGATCGCATCCAGTTAATTGCTAACATGCCAATACCCAAGACACAAAAGGAGGTGCGGGCTTTTATAGGCCTCACTTCATATTGTAGGCAGTGGATCCCTCAGTATGCATTTCTAGCAAAACCACTCATTCAGTTGACAACACAGGAGGCAGCCACATCGACTGTCCTCCCTTGGACTCAGGAACATACACAAGCTTTTGAAAGCCTAAAGAAAGCTTTATGTCAAGCACCTGTTTTAGCAACACCATGTTATAATAAACAGTTTACACTCTTTGTTACAGAACGCGAAGGTACTGCTTTGTCAGTACTCACACAGGAACAAGCAGGATCACACAAACCATGTGCTTATTTTTCTAGTACATTAGATCCCGTAGCTCAGGCTCTGCCTGCGTGCCTGAAATCAGTGGCAGCGACAGCTTTAGCAATCAGACAAAGCGATGCCATAGTGTTAGGACATCAATTGACAGTACAAGTACCACACGCAGTAGAGGTTCTCTTGAACCGAACGCAAACACAACACTTGACTATAGCAAGACTCACTGGTTACGAATTGACATTGTTTCAGCCACACATAGAAATCAGACGTTGTAGTACATTGAATCCTGCCACACTGTTACCAGTAAACGGAACAGACCCATTAGCACATGATTGTATTGAAGTTATTACTATCACGACGAAACCTAGACAAGACTTGACAGACGTCCCATTGTCAGACCCAGACCTGACGTTGTATGTAGATGGTTCATGTAGGAGAACAAGTACAGGAGAGCTAGTGGCCGCGTATGCAGTCACAACAGACACTGAAGTCATTGAAACAAATCGTATTAATACCTTGTCAGCTCAAGCAGCAGAGCTCATCGCTCTGACACAAGCCTGTATTCAAGCCACAAATAAAAAAGTCAACATATACACTGATTCACGTTATGCATTCGGAGTTGTACATGACTTCGGCGTGCTGTGGCGAGAGAGAGGTTATTTAACTTCTCACGGTGCCCACATTCAGCACGGACCCCTCATTCATGCCTTATTAGATGCAATACATCTACCCGCTGCAATATCAATTATGAAATGTAAAGCTCATACGAAAGTTACTGATATCATTTCCCAAGGCAATGATCTAGCTGACAGAACAGCTAAACAGACTGCTCAAACTCACACATTTGACATGACAAAGACAATAGTTCCGACACCAACACATTGCATGATGGTTAAGGATCCCGCTCTTGACGTAATTGACATACAGACACATGCTACACCAGACGAAATAAAGAAATGGAATGAATTAGGAGGGATCCAAACGGATCAAGGATGGATGACGAAGGAAAAATCTGTATGGTTTCTTCCCGACTCAATGGTCCAAGTTATCATTAATACAATACATAGTCCAGCGCACCTAGGAGAAAAAGCTATGCTAGACAGCATTCAACACATTTGGTTCAACAAACATTTACGAGCAGCAGCTAAACAAAAAGTCCGTACCTGTATGATCTGCTGTCAGTTTAACCCAGGTAAAAGCATTCCCGTAGAACAGGGTGGATTTCAGCCTCCTGAGCACCCTTTTGAAGTCCTCCAGATGGATTATATCCAGATGGAACGATGTCGAGGATTCAAATATGTTCTTGTAGTTGTCTGTGCTCTTTCCCGTTGGACAGAGGCATACCCGGTTTCAGATTACACTGCCCCGACTACTGCCAAACAGTTAGTTCGAGAATTCTTCCCACGATACGGTTTACCACGTGTTGTCTACTCAGATAACGGCCAGCCGTTCTCATCCGAGCTAATGAAACACGTTTCACTTTTGTTAGGTTATCAATGGAGATTTCATTGTGTCCGACACCCCGAGGCAGCAGGTCTCGTGGAACGACATAATCAAACTCTGAAAATTAGATTGTCCAAAATATGTAGAGAGAAAGGTGTCGACTGGGTAGTAGCCTTACCAGTTGCACTCTTTTACATGAGAATGGTAGCGCACTCTCGAACAGGGCTATCCCCGTATGAGGTGATCTTCGGTAGACCACCAAATATGTGGGGGACGCCTATACCACGCAAAATAACTGATGTAGACTGTAATATGCTGACAGATTACTTGGCTTCCTTGATGTCTGCACTACAATCTTGTCGTTCACAGGTAGCTGCAGCCTTTCCCGACAACACCGAGGTGAAACCCCATGACGTAATTCCCGGGGACCTGGTGTTAGTGAGGAACTTTGACCGGAAGTCTCAGCTGGATCCTAGGTGGAAATCACCTCAACTCGTACTGTTAACCACGAGGACAGCTGTGAAGATCGAAGGTCGAAAAGGCTGGATACATTCAAGTCATATCAAGAAATTTCATGGATTACCATCCGATATAGAGATAAACCCTGTATTTCCTCAAAGACAGACTCAAAGCTCCCCTTGGTTGAGCAAACGAACTCAGAACTATATAGACTAAAATTGAGGTCCAATAAGTCAGACAATTTGATTGTTTAAGTCCTCTCCAAGGTGAATCGGTTGAATTTGTCTCTGACATGTATCCTCTGGACCGGAATAGAGAAAGAAATAATCAAATCCAGTTGAAAAAATATGCGTACTGTAAATCACTGCGTAGTCATTGCACAGTGGCGCTATTAATTTTGTTTTTCTTAAGTCTTTTAATAATAGCTGCAAGTATATTGTTGCACATATATTATCCTATTTCTAAACATGTTTACAATGTTACTGCTGAACATTCTTTTAGTGAATTACCCCCGCATGAGTTGTCCTATAGATTTGCGCTGCGCAATAACACTTTTATTAGTATGTTACATCATTCCCATCAGGCTAGCAATGCTACAAATTGTTGGATATGTGGCCGACTCCCTCCCTATCAGAACTATAAGGGAATTCTGCCTCTCTTTCCATATCCGTTCACACACAATGGCTCCTGTGGAGCATGGTTTAGTTTAATTAATTCCCTAGATTCGAATTCCGCAGTTTATCAAGACAACTGGGTATGGGGAAACCTGAACTTAGTCTTGCTTAAAGTCTGCTACCCTAACAAGGAGGGACTTCCCAAAAGAACAGGAACTGATCTAGAAAATGAGGTATATGGATTAGGGAATTTCACGCTTAATCTCATGATCCTGAATGTTGAATCCGAAGCTGCACCAATTCTGCCTGCTATGTCAGTATTTCCAGTTAAAGGTGAATTGTGTATAAGAAAGAATGGCTCCATACACATGGGCCATAGTAAATGCACCACTATAATAGAATTCAGTGATCAAGGCAAATCTACATTTAGAGCTTCTCGCCATTCCTACTTTGTATGTGGTCAGACTGCATATATACGTCTGCCTCTAGATTGGGATGGTACCTGCTACATCGGATTCCTTTTGCCACCTGTTTTCCTAGCTCCTCCTGATTATCATAGAAATACTCACTTAGTACACAATAGAGAACGGAGAGATCTCCCAATAGTCGACTACACTGAAACAGCATGGGAAAAATACACAGATTTCAATAAAGGTCTCTTTCCCTATATAGGTACAGTCACTAATAGTAAGCTGATACGTAGATTAACCAGAACCCTTGAAGCAGTAGTAAACGAAACTATTTACGCCTTAGGCAATTTAACAGAAGAGCAGTCTGCTATGCGGATTGTTGTGCTTCAAAATCGTCTTGTCCTTGACGTCATTCTGGCCGATAGGGGCGGAGCTTGTAGGGTCATCGGATCAAGTTGTTGCATTTTCATACCAGAAAATTCGCCATCTGTATATAAAGCCATAACTCGCCTTCATAAGATTGTAAGCCAGATACACCAGAATCCAGGCACCTGGACTTGGTCCGGTTGGTTTTGGAGTGTATTATCTACCTTTGGATGGAGGGTCCTATCCTTCCTAGGTATTGGCTTTCTCATACTATTCAGTTGCTGCTTATGCCTACAATGTGGACCAGCGATTTGTGGTCTGTGTGCCACATCGTGTATTCCACCACCAAGATTTCATTCATCCCGGAAGAAGAAAGAAGAACAAATGATGCTATATGAACAGATCAACGGATTGATGAAGATTGATATCTCTTAAGGGCAAGTAGGGGACAAGGAGGGAATGTGGAAATATGGATTTTTATGATCAGTTATGTCCCCTATCTTGGACCCCAACGGTTTCATGTATAAATCACAAGTACATGTATGTTTCCTCCAGTTCCAGTTATGAAGACGCAAACACATGTGCGGCCACCGTCAACATGTCCTCTTTCAGATCAGCCATGAATGGGCCGGATATTCTATTCCTAAGTATGAAAGGCCACCGGCTTTATATGGTTCATTTATCCCATTTTACAATCCAAGCGAGTAGGCCCTGATTCTGCCATTAAGCCTTTTCCTGCCTTCTGCCTCTGAAAGCTCCAGTCTGAGCTCGCATCTGTATCCATGAACTTTGTCCTACTCCCTGCGCGGCTAACGGTGCCTGACTCGACCTGTCTGCCTGCCAAAAACTGTATTTCACCTTCAAGATTATCTGCTCTGCTCCGCTCCTCAGCCAATGCATTCCTGTCTAGTAGTTTAAGTAAACATTCTTCCAGCTACCGAGCAAAAGGCCCGGCTTCTCTGTCTTTATGCAAGTAATTCATAGCCCTGTTACCATGGAATATTCCTACCCCCTCGCATCTAGTGTAGACACTTAGACGCTTGTACACGCACTAACAGTCAGTATAGTCAGTATAGAATAAGATTCTATCCTAAGAGACCTCTCTTTTTGGATAACATAGTTCTTTAAACATAGGATGTTAGATATGATTTGGGATTAGGTTGACATAACCCCAGACTTCTGTCTCCACATGTAGAGCTAAATGTCAAGTCCCCTTCACCCCCTAGTTGCACGTCAATCACACGTCATGCTGCTGCGCGCGCATCTCTGCCAAGTATTTCTGCTGACATTGCGAAATTCTTTCATGGAACCACCCTATTGTGACATCATACCTGATGACGTTCTTTAAGTTACGCCCAGTTACACCCACTTTAGTTACGCATGTATGTTTTATCTTTGTTATCAACTGTTACGCCTCCTGCATCTGTTTCACTGTAATGCCTATTGTATAAAAATGATTACTTATCAATAAAGTTAGTCCTTCACTTCCTGAACCTTCGCGGTGATGGAATATGGAGTCCATCAATTCGAATTGATTTTGGAATAAAGCCCGTTCCGAACCTCTAATACCACGGATTCTGCCTCTTATTTTACTGAGCTATTATTATAGATTTTCCGCATCAAATTAAGTTCCGGTAATTAAATTATTTACCACAAGGGGGACGTCATGGGCTAAGCCCAGGAGGAAGTCTCGGAAGCGGAGGGGTACCACCAGTACCCGTCCGGATCCCAGCTCCACCGACTTCTGCTCACTGTACAAGATGTTATTTTCCCAATAGATTCGGTGCGTCCCGGTCTGGTCACCTGCGGCTTGGCCCTCGGCCTGGCGCTGCAGCCCGACCAGGGAAGGACAAGTGGCTTGCTCCCGGCAAAATTCTTCCCGGGTGGGCCCGCCCTCGTGGCGCCAATGGGCCAACTCGGGTAGATCTCCCAACTCGGGGACCGGGGCGGGGTCGGATGGTACGGGTTCGTCGCGGGCGACGGACCCTTCTGATGGGGGGACGGGAGGACCCTCGGCGGGGACTGTTCTGATCTCTTCAATCGGGGTGCTTTCGACTTCTCTCCGGGGAGTGAGTCGGGCCGACATAGATCGGGTGGTGGCGCACACCCACTCGGGGAGTCCCATCCTTCCTAGGTGAGCCTTGCGCTCGACGTGCTTCCAGGGAGAACTCTCCAGGTCGTTCCCCAAGAGGCAGTCGACCGGCTGGGAGGTTCTTACGGCCACCTTGAGTTTACCTATCACCCCTCCCCACTCAAACGGCACCAGGGCTACCTGACACTTACTTTCTCTATTGTCTGCGGATATTACGGGGCAAATGACGTTGGGGAGGATCTGCTCCTCGGGGACTAGGTGCCTGAGGACACCGGTGATACTGGCCCCGGTGTCCCGCAGGGCCCCTACTTGGTGGCCATTGATTTTGACGAGCTGCCCGTATTTCTGTGTGTTGGAGGGTAGGAGGCTACCAGGGATCATCTCCCTATCTCCCAGGGATACTAGGGCCATCGCTGCGGGTTCCCACTCCTCGGCTTCCTCAACCTCCTCCCCCAGGGCTACGTTGGCTATCTGTCTCGCAGGGGTGGTAGGGGAGACTTGGGTGGCCATGGGGCACTCTGGGTCATTGGCGTAGTGCCCGGGTTTCTGGCAGCGGAAACATGTGACGGTCACCCGGTGTCCCCGTCTCCCAGGGGGCCCTGTCACTGGTGGGGGGGCGCCGGGAAAGGTGGAGGTTGTGTCTTCGGAGGGCTAGGCTGGGACTCTCTCGGCCCTCCCTGGTTCCCTCCCCCTCTCTGGCGGGGTGGTCCCTGACTGGCTCGGGGGTACTCTCCTACCATGCCCCGGGAGACCCGGGTGTTGGTCCAGCGGTCGGCCTCCACAGCTAGCTTCCGGGGATCTGTGAGCTTGCTGTCAAGCAGATGCTGACGTAGTTCTATGAAGCAGTTCGCAGCCAGGTGTTCCCACAACATGAGGTCAGTGAGTTCGGCAAGGGTGGTGACTTTGCTGCCCTTGATCCACCCATCGAAGGCCTGACTGAAAAAGTTTACATACTCCACCCAGGTGGTGCCCGGGATCTTCCTGCAGTCCCGGAATCGCTGACGGTACATTTCTGGGGTGAGGCCGTATCTTGTGAGTAGAGCCTCTTTCATGTGGCTGTAGGAGGTCTGCAGGGAGAGGGGTAGGTCGAGCAGGGTGTCCCTTCCTTCGCTCAGAAACCGCCCCCACAACCCCGCCCCCCAGTCCTTCTGCGGGATCCGATGGGAGGTCATGGCGACCTCGTAGGCCCTGAACCATTGCTGAATGTCATCGTTTTTATAATATTCCTTGACCACATCCTTAGGGATGTGGACCTTCTGTTCCGCTGGGGAGGCCGTCTCTCGGTTTCCCGGGGGCCTCCCTTCCTCGTTTCTGGCGTTGAGCTCGAGTTCCTTCAAGCTGCGTTCGTGCTCCAGTTGGAGCTTCCTTCCTTCGTGCTCCCGTTGGAGCTTCTTTTCTTCTAGTTCGCCTTGTACACGCATTTGCTCTACTGCTAGCTTTTTTTCCGCTAACTTCAATTCGCCCTCGATTTTGAGTTTGGCTACCTCGAGTTCATGATTGCGACTTCTCTCTCTGTCCGCGAGCTCTTCCGGGGATAGGCCCCCGTCTGGTACGATGCCTCGCACCTGATTGCTGCTGCTTTCACTTTGGGGGGGTTCGGCTTCGTCGGGGCGCTCCCCCGTGCCTTCTGGGCGGGAGGCCCCGGTCTCCACCCAAGTTTTCAGTGCTTTCTGCAAATCTTCTTTAGTGTTGAGACCAGTGGTAGCGATTTTAAGTTCTTTGCAAAATTGCTTTAGCTCTTTGTGTGTGTATTCTTCTAGATGCTCCACCTGGAACACCCTGTTGGCGTTGGTTTCTGCGGGGCTCACGGCGCTTCCTTCTGCCATGTTTGTCGGTAGTGCTTCCGTCGTTCACGGTACGATCTCTAGGTGATGGGCCCGAATCCCGTCGCTTGCCACCAATGTTAGATGGCGACCTCAGAGGAGCCTGGAAGGGGTTCTGACTACCCTGAGACCCACCCTCGAAGTATCGTAGCCGGGCACTGGCGGGAGACTCCCCAGGGGGAAGAATCTCGTATCTAGGATCGTACTTCTGGCACCACACGACACAGAGTGACCACACCGGGTATTCTTAGAAATCAATCTTTATCAAGTAGGTTATCACTGCAAATATGTACAAGGTGAGCACGGGCTCAATGAGTCTCGGAAGGGGTAGGGGGTAGCGGGACAGTCTCTGGTAAAGGTTCAAGGCAGGGACGTATCCGGCGCACAGCTCACAATCCTCGAGCTGGGGGATACGTTGTTGTAGTCGGGGTCCGGCGGGACCATGAGAGTCTGTTGGAGCCGCGAGTCACTCAGCGGGCTCAGGTACAGGTTCGGAGGTCTTACGAGCTTCAAGGAGCCGCGAGTCACTCAGCAGGCTCAGGCACAAGTTCGGAGGTCTTACGATCTTCAGGGAGCCGCGAGTCACTCAGCAGGCTCAGGAACAAGTTCGGAGGTCTTATGATCTTCAGGGAGCCGCGAGTCACTCAGCAGGCTCAGGTACAAGTTCGGAGGTCTTATGGTCTTCAGGGAGCCGCGAGTCACTCAGCAGGCTCAGGAGGGTCCAAGTTTCAGGAGCCGCGACCACGTCGGCAGGCTCTTGTTGTTCCAGCGTCGAATCTGCGGACAGACCCAGAGCACCCCTTGTTATAGGTCGACCCCTCTTTGATGTCCGGAGTCTGTGCAGGCAGGGGTCTTGTCACCTGGGGGTCGCTTGTCGGGATTTCCTGCTATTGTCTTTTGATCCTTTCAGGGCCGGGTCGGGAGGAGTCCCAGACACCCAGCAGGCACGGAGCCAGCCCTCAGGGAGGCCGGAGGGCCGATCGAAACCCATCGTCCCAGGGGAGTTCAGAGGTGCGATAGAAACTGCTCCTCCCTCTCTCATCCCCTGGAAGCGTGATGTCCTCCAGCCGGAGTCACGCCTCTAGGCCCGGGTCGCGCTGGGGCCGGGCGGCCATCTTGGTGCATGAAGTGGGCACGCGGGCCCGGGGTGGCCGAAAGGGAAGAGGCCATGGACGGGGATGTCCGGGTCGGTGCGTGTGTCCTGGTGGGGAGGGTCGGCTGGGCCTTGTGCTTGGGGCTGCAGGTACCAGGTTTCGGTGGTGCGGGGGCACGTCGGGCCATTCTACGAGGCCGGGTCCAACACCCTTCATATGTCTGGGCACTGCTAGGAGTGATAGGCACACACCCCTCACATGTCTGGGCACTGCTGGGAGTGATAGGCACCCACCCCTCATATGTCTGGGCACTGCTGGGAGTCCTCTGCACCCACCCCTCATATGTCTGGGCACTGCTGGGGGTCCTCTGCACCCACCCCTCATATGTCTGGGCACTGCTGGGAGTGACAGGCACCCACCCCTCATATGAGTGGGCACTGCTGGAAGTCCTCTGCACCCACCCCTCATATGTCTGGGCACTGCTGGGGGTCCTCTGCACCCACCCCTCATATGTCTGGGCACTGCTGGGAGTGATAGGCACCCACCCCTCATATGTCTGGGCACTGCTGGGAGTCCTCTGCACACACCCCTTATATGTCTGGGCACTGCTGGGGGTCCTCTGCACCCACCCCTCATATGTCTGGGCACTGCTGGGAGTGATAGGCACCCACCCCTCATATGTCTGGGCACTGCTGGGAGTGATAGGCACCCACCCCTCATATGCCTGGGCACTGCTGGGAGTCCTCTGCACCCACCCCTCATATGTCTGGGCACTGCTGGGAGTGATAGGCACACACCCCTCATATGTCTGGGCACTGCTGGGAGTGATAGGCACCCACCCCTCATATGTCTGGCCACTGCTGGGAGTGATAGGCACCCACCCCTCATATGTCTGGGCACTGCTGGGAGTCCTCTACACCCTCCCCTCATATGTCTGGGCACTGCTGGGAGTCCTCTACACCCTCCCCTCATATGTCTGGGCACTGCTGGGGGTCCTCTGCACCCACCCCTTATATGTCTGGGCACTGCTGGGAGTGATAGGCACCCACCCCTCATATGTCTGGGCACTGCTGGGAGTGATAGGCACCCACCCCTCATATGTCTGTGCATTGCTGGGAGTGATAGGCACCCACCCCTCATATGCCTGGGCACTGCTGGGAGTGATAGGCACCCACCCCTCATATGCCTGGGCACTGCTGGGAGTCCTCTGCACCCACCCCTCATATGTCTGGGCACTGCTGGGAGTGATAGGCACCCACCCCTCATATGTCTGGGCACTGCTGTGAGTGATAGGCACCCACCCCTCTTATGTCTGGCCACTGCTGGGAGTGATAGGCACCCACCCCTCATATGTCTGGGCACTGCTGGGAGTCCTCTGCACCCACCCCTCATATGTCTGGGCACTGCTGGGAGTGATAGGCACCCACCCCTCATATGTCTGGGCACTGCTGGGAGTGATAGGCACCCACCCCTCATATGTCTGGGCACTGCTGGGAGTCCTCTTCACCCACCCCCTCATATGTCTGGGCACTGCTGGGGGTCCTCTCCACCCACCCCTCATATGTCCGGGCACTGCTGGGAGTGATAGGCACCCACCCCTCATATGTCTGGGCACTGCTGGAAGTCCTCTGCACCCACCCCTCATATGTCTGGGCACTGCTGGGGGTCCTCTGCACCCACCCCTCATATGTCTGGGCACTGCTGGGAGTGATAGGCACCCACCCCTCATATGTCTGGGCACTGCTGGGAGTCCTCTGCACCCACCCCTTATATGTCTGGGCACTGCTGGGGGTCCTCTGCACCCACCTCCATATGTCTGGGCACTGCTGGGAGTGATAGGCACTCACCCGTCATATGTCTGGGCACTGCTGGGAGTGATGGGCACCCACCCCTCATATGCCTGGGCACTGCTGAGAGTCCTCTGCGCCCACCCCTTATATGTCTGGGTACTGCTGGGAGTGATAAGCACACACCCCTCATATGTCTGGGCACTGCTGGGAGTGATAGGCACCCAGCCCTCATATGTCTGGGCACTGCTGGAAGTCCTCTGCACCCTCCCCTCATATGTTGGGGCACTGCTGGGGGTCCTCTGCACCCACCCCTCATATGTCTGGGCACTGCTGGGGGTCCTCTGCACCCACCCCTCATATGTCTGGCCACTGCTGGGAGTGATAGGCACCCACCCCTCATATGTCTGGGCACTGCTGGGAGTCCTCTGCACCCACCCCTCATATGTCTGGGCACTGCTGGGGGTCCTCTGCACCCACCCCTCATATGTCTGGGCACTAATGGGAGTGATAGGCACCCACCCCTCATATGTCTGGGCACTGCTGGGAGTGATAGGCACCCACCCCTCATATGTCTGGCCTCTGCTGGGAGTGATAGGCACCCACCCCTCATATGTCTGGGCACTGATGGAAGTCCTCTGCACCCACCCCTCATATGTCTGGGCACTGCTGGGGGTCCTCTGCACCCACCCCTCATATGTCTGGGCACTGCTGGGGGTCCTCTGCACCCACCCCTCACATGTCTGGCCACTGCTGGGAGTGATAGGCACCCACCCCTCATATGTCTGGGCACTGCTGGGAGTCCTCTGCACCCACCCCTCATATGTCTGGGCACTGCTGGGGGTCCTCTGCACCCACCCCTCATATGTCTGGGCACTGCTGGGAGTGATAGGCACCCACCCCTCATATGTCTGGGCACTGCTGGTAGTGATAGGCACCCACCCCTCATATGTCTGGGCACAGCTGGGAGTCCTCTGCACCCACCCCTCAAATGTCTGGGCACTGCTGGAAGTCCTCTGCACCCACCCCTCATATGTCTGGGCACTGCTGGGGGTCCTCTGCTTCCACCCCTCATATGTCTGGGCACTGCTGGGAGTGATAGGCACCCACCCCTCATATGTCTGGGCACTGCTGGGAGTCCTCTGCACCCACCCCTCATATGTCTGGGCACTGCTGGGAGTGATAGGCACACACCCCTCATATGTCTGGGCACTGCTGGGAGTGATAGGCACCCACCCCTCATATGTCTGGCCACTGCTGGGAGTGATAGGCACCCACCCCTCATATGTCTGGGCACTGCTGGGAGTCCTCTGCACCCACCCCTCATATGTCTGGGCACTGCTGGGGGTCCTCTGCACCCAACCCTCATATGTCTGGGCACTGCTGGGAGTGATAGGCACCCACCCCTCATATGTCTGGGCACTGCTGGGAGTGATAGGCACCCACCCCTCATATGCCTGGGCACTGCTGGGAGTCCTCTGCACCCACCCCTCATATGTCTGGGCACTGCTGGGAGTGATAGGCACACACCCCTCATATGTCTGGGCACTGCTGGGAGTGATAGGCACCCACCCCTCATATGTCTGGCCACTGCTGGGAGTGATAGGCACCCACCCCTCATATGTCTGGGCACTGCTGGGAGTCCTCTACACCCTCCCCTCATATGTCTGGGCACTGCTGGGAGTCCTCTACACCCTCCCCTCATATGTCTGGGCACTGCTGGGGGTCCTCTGCACCCACCCCTTATATGTCTGGGCACTGCTGGGAGTGATAGGCACCCACCCCTCATATGTCTGGGCACTGCTGAGAGTGATAGGCACCCACCCCTCATATGTCTGTGCATTGCTGGGAGTGATTTTCACCCACCCCTCATATGCCTGGGCACTGCTGGGAGTGATAGGCACCCACCCCTCATATGCCTGGGCACTGCTGGGAGTCCTCTGCACCCACCCCTCATATGTCTGGGCACTGCTGGGAGTGATAGGCACCCACCCCTCATATGTCTGGGCACTGCTGTGAGTGATAGGCACCCACCCCTCTTATGTCTGGCCACTGCTGGGAGTGATAGGCACCCACCCCTCATATGTCTGGGCACTGCTGGGAGTCCTCTGCACCCACCCCTCATATGTCTGGGCACTGCTGGGAGTGATAGGCACCCACCCCTCATATGTCTGGGCACTGCTGGGAGTGATAGGCACCCACCCCTCATATGTCTGGGCACTGCTGGGAGTCCTCTTCACCCACCCCCTCATATGTCTGGGCACTGCTGGGGGTCCTCTCCACCCACCCCTCATATGTCCGGGCACTGCTGGGAGTGATAGGCACCCACCCCTCATATGTCTGGGCACTGCTGGAAGTCCTCTGCACCCACCCCTCATATGTCTGGGCACTGCTGGGGGTCCTCTGCACCCACCCCTCATATGTCTGGGCACTGCTGGGAGTGATAGGCACCCACCCCTCATATGTCTGGGCACTGCTGGGAGTCCTCTGCACCCACCCCTTATATGTCTGGGCACTGCTGGGGGTCCTCTGCACCCACCTCCATATGTCTGGGCACTGCTGGGAGTGATAGGCACCCACCCGTCATATGTCTGGGCACTGCTGGGAGTGATGGGCACCCACCCCTCATATGCCTGGGCACTGCTGAGAGTCCTCTGCGCCCACCCCTTATATGTCTGGGTACTGCTGGGAGTGATAAGCACACACCCCTCATATGTCTGGGCACTGCTGGGAGTGATAGGCACCCAGCCCTCATATGTCTGGGCACTGCTGGAAGTCCTCTGCACCCTCCCCTCATATGTTGGGGCACTGCTGGGGGTCCTCTGCACCCACCCCTCATATGTCTGGGCACTGCTGGGGGTCCTCTGCACCCACCCCTCATATGTCTGGCCACTGCTGGGAGTGATAGGCACCCACCCCTCATATGTCTGGGCACTGCTTGGAGTCCTCTGCACCCACCCCTCATATGTCTGGGCACTGCTGGGGGTCCTCTGCACCCACCCCTCATATGTCTGGGCACTGCTGGGAGTGATAGGCACCCACCCCTCATATGTCTGGGCACTGCTGTGAGTGATAGGCACCCACCCCTCTTATGTCTGGCCACTGCTGGGAGTGATAGGCACCCACCCCTCATATGTCTGGGCACTGCTGGGAGTCCTCTGCACCCACCCCTCATATGTCTGGGCACTGCTGGGAGTGATAGGCACCCACCCCTCATATGTCTGGGCACTGCTGGGAGTGATAGGCACCCACCCCTCATATGTCTGGGCACTGCTGGGAGTCCTCTTCACCCACCCCCTCATATGTCTGGGCACTGCTGGGGGTCCTCTCCACCCACCCCTCATATGTCCGGGCACTGCTGGGAGTGATAGGCACCCACCCCTCATATGTCTGGGCACTGCTGGAAGTCCTCTGCACCCACCCCTCATATGTCTGGGCACTGCTGGGGGTCCTCTGCACCCACCCCTCATATGTCTGGGCACTGCTGGGAGTGATAGGCACCCACCCCTCATATGTCTGGGCACTGCTGGGAGTCCTCTGCACCCACCCCTTATATGTCTGGGCACTGCTGGGGGTCCTCTGCACCCACCTCCATATGTCTGGGCACTGCTGGGAGTGATAGGCACCCACCCGTCATATGTCTGGGCACTGCTGGGAGTGATGGGCACCCACCCCTCATATGCCTGGGCACTGCTGAGAGTCCTCTGCGCCCACCCCTTATATGTCTGGGTACTGCTGGGAGTGATAAGCACACACCCCTCATATGTCTGGGCACTGCTGGGAGTGATAGGCACCCAGCCCTCATATGTCTGGGCACTGCTGGAAGTCCTCTGCACCCTCCCCTCATATGTTGGGGCACTGCTGGGGGTCCTCTGCACCCACCCCTCATATGTCTGGGCACTGCTGGGGGTCCTCTGCACCCACCCCTCATATGTCTGGCCACTGCTGGGAGTGATAGGCACCCACCCCTCATATGTCTGGGCACTGCTTGGAGTCCTCTGCACCCACCCCTCATATGTCTGGGCACTGCTGGGGGTCCTCTGCACCCACCCCTCATATGTCTGGGCACTAATGGGAGTGATAGGCACCCACCCCTCATATGTCTGGGCACTGCTGGGAGTGATAGGCACCCACCCCTCATATGTCTGGCCTCTGCTGGGAGTGATAGGCACCCACCCCTCATACGTCTGGGCACTGATGGAAGTCCTCTGCACCCACCCCTCATATGTCTGGGCACTGCTGGGGGTCCTCTGCACCCACCCCTCATATGTCTGGGCACTGCTGGGGGTCCTCTGCACCCACCCCTCACATGTCTGGCCACTGCTGGGAGTGATAGGCACCCACCCCTCATATGTCTGGGCACTGCTGGGAGTCCTCTGCACCCACCCCTCATATGTCTGGGCACTGCTGGGGGTCCTCTGCACCCACCCCTCATATGTCTGGGCACTGCTGGGAGTGATAGGCACCCACCCCTCATATGTCTGGGCACTGCTGGGAGTGATAGGCACCCACCCCTCATATGTCTGGGCACAGCTGGGAGTCCTCTGCACCCACCCCTCAAATGTCTGGGCACTGCTGGAAGTCCTCTGCACCCACCCCTCATATGTCTGGGCACTGCTGGGGGTCCTCTGCTTCCACCCCTCATATGTCTGGGCACTGCTGGGAGTGATAGGCACCCACCCCTCATATGTCTGGTGTTAGAAAAGGTAGACGGACCGGGAGGGTCGGCCGGGGTCAGGAGGAGAGGTCTCCGGGGAGAGCCGTCTCCAGCGATCGTACAGACAAGTAACTTCCCCCCCCCACAGACAGATATCACACACGGATAAGGTTCAGCGTTCTTTATAAGCACTTATTTAAGGTACGGTTAAATGGTACAAGGAGGTCTGGACTCAGGGGTCCCCTCGATTAGAGTCTCGCAAGGTAGGGAAGGGGGTAGCGGGGCAGTCTATTTACCAATCAGGTAGTTCTGATGAGATGATGATGAGCTCACAATCCTCGAGCTTGGTGGTTAGGTGGTACGGGCCGCGGCAGCGCCAGCAGGTCCCGGTGTGGATGGTCGATACAACGGGCCGCGGCAGCGCCAGCAGGTCCCCGGAAGATATACGGTCCGCGGCAGCGCCAGCAGGTCCCGGTGAGGATGGTCGTTACAACGGGCCGCGGCAGCGCCAGCAGGTCCCAGGAAGATGACTGTTGCAGAAGGCCGCGGCAGCGCCAGCAGGCAGGACGATGGTTCACAAGAGCGGGCTACGGCAGTGCCAGTAGACCGTCAAGGTTGAGTTCACTCGGTGTCTCTCGACTCCAGGATACAACTGCCTTCCTGCTCCGGAGCTGCCTCAGTTATAGGGCTGGTGCCCTTTGATGTCCGGACCCTCGCACTTGGAGGTCGGAGGGTCCGGGATGAAGGTGTCCAGACACCCAGCAGGGGGTGGAGCCAGTGCCTGGGGGAGCTGGGGGCGATCGGCACCTGGCGGGGGAGAGCCCTTGACAGTTCGTTCTCCCATTGACTTGCCAAGTGGTCCGCTCACCTCCTGGGTGGATGGTGGTGCCGGGATGTCGGGGCCGGCCAGGCCCGGGGTTAGGGTCGAGGGGAGGCCATGCGGCCGGAGTTCGGGCCCTGTCGAGCGGGGAGGGAGCAAGCCGTCTGTGAGGCCTGTCCAACATGCGTCCCCCCCAGCTGAAGGCGGGGAGAGTCACCCATCTCCTTGGGGACTCTCTTCGTCGAGGCGGAAAAAGCGGGACAGGCCATCCGCGTTGGCGTGGTCTTGGCCTGGTCGGTGCTCCACGGTGAAGTCCATTCCCTGCAGGGAAATGGACCAGCGCAAGAGTTTTGGGTTTTCCCCCCGCATCTGCATCAGCCATTGCAGGGGTCGATGGTCGGTTTGTACCCGGAAGTGGGTACCGAAGAGATAGGGTCGGAGCTTTTTGAGGGCCCACACTACTGCAAATGCCTCCCTCTCGATGGTGCTCCAACGCTGTTCTCGGGCCAGGAGACGTCGACTGATGAAGGCCACCGGCTGGTCATGACCTTCGGGGTTCAACTGAGAGAGGACGGCTCCGATGCCGTGGTCGGAGGCGTCGGTCTGCACCACAAATTCCCGACTGTAATCGGGGGCCTGGAGCACCGGGGCGGTGCACAGGGCGGCCTTCAGCTCCTCGAAGGCCGCTTGACAATCAGGAGTCCAGTTGACCCGCTTCGGTTGGTTCTTGGATGTGAGACCCGTGAGGGGCCCCACGATGCTGCCGTAGTCCTTCACGAACCGCCGGTAGTAGCCGGTGAGCCCCAGGAAGGCTCGGACTTCGGTCTGGGTAACGGGGGGCTGCCAGGACTGGATGGCAGCAATCTTAAGTTGTAGTGGGGCCACCAGCCCGCTCCCCACTTGGTGCCCAAGGTAGGTCACAGACCCTTGGCCAATCTGGCACTTGCCGGCCTTAATGGTGAGGCCGGCCCGCTGGAGGGCGTGTAGGACCTCCTGGAGGTGACGGAGGTGGTCGGACCAGTGGCGGCTGTATACAGCGATATCGTCCAGGTAGGCAGCGCTGAATTCTTCAAGTCCCGCCAAGACCTGGTTCACAAGGCGTTGGAACGTGGCGGGGGCATTCTTCATGCCAAAGGGCATGACCTTAAATTGATAGTGGCCATCGGGGGTAGAGAAGGCTGACCGTTCCTGGGCCCTGGGTGTGAGGCCGATCTGCCAGTAGCCCGCCGTTAGGTCGAAGATACTAAGGTAGCGGGCGGCACCCAGCCGGTCGATCAGCTCGTCTGCTCGGGGGATGGGATGAGCGTCGGTCCGGGTGACAGCGTTCAAGCCCCGGTAGTCGACGCAGAATCTCAGTTCAGGGACGGAGCCGGGGGCAGCGGCCTTGGGAACTAATACGACCGGACTGGCCCAGGGACTGTCCGAGGGCTTGATGACCCCGATCGTGAGCATCTTGGCCACTTCCTCCTGTATGCAGGCCCGTACCCGATCTGGTACGCGGTAGGCCCGGTGCCGGACAGGGGGACTGTCCCCGGTGTCTACGTCGTGCAGACACCAGGGGGTGACCCCGGGGGTGAGGGAGAACAGGGCAGCGAACTGCAGCAGGAGGTCCCGGCAGTCCTGGCGTTGCTCCGAAGTGAGGGCGTCAGAGAGCCGGACCCCGTCCACGGAGCCGTCCTTCTCCTGAGTCTTCAGGAGATCCGGGAGGGGCTCGGAGTCTTCTTCCGTGCCACTGTCTGTAGCCATCAAGAGGCTTAGTTCGGATCGCACAAAGTGTGGTTTGAGCCGGTTGGTGTGGAGGACCCGAAGGGGGTTCCGGGAAGACCCCATGTCGATGAGGTAAGTGACGGGGCTTTTGCGCTCGACCACTTTGAAGGGCCCCGTCCACTTATCCTGCAAGGCACATGGTTCGGTGGGGGACATCACCCATACTTGCTGCCCAGGCTCGAATTCAACGGAGGAGGCATTGTGATCATACCTCCTCTTCATGTCCTCCTGGCTGGCCTCGAGGTTCGCCTTGGCCATCTCCCTGAAGCGCCGGGTCTGGTTTCGTAAGGCCAGGATGTATTTGAAGACGTCTGGAGGGGTCGTGAGGGGGGCCATCTCCCAACCTTCCTTGACTAGGCTGAGGGGCCCTCGCACAGGGTGCCCGTAGAGGAGTTCAAAGGGGCTAAAACCGAGGGACTTCTGGGGAACTTCTCGGTAGGCGAAGAGGAGGCACGGGAGCAGTACATCCCACTGGCGACGGAGAGGCTCTTCCAATCCCCCAATCATCCCTTTGAGAGTGCGGTTAAAACGCTCCACTAGTCCGTTCCCTTGGGGGTGATAGGGGGTCGTGAATCTGTAGGTGACCCCGCATTGTTGCCAGAGGGACTTCATGTATTTGGATATGAAATTCGTACCTCGGTCGCTGACGACTTCTCGGGGGAAGCCTACCCGGGAGAAGATCCCCATCAGGGCCCGGCCAACCACCGGAGCGGTCACTGTCCGTAGGGGCACCGCCTCGGGGTAGCGGGTGGCATGGTCCACTAGTACCAAGATGAACCTGTGTCCTTGCGCCGTGCGGGGGTCCAGAGGTCCCACAATGTCTATCCCCACCCTCTCGAACGGGGTGGTGACCACAGGGAAGGGTTGCAGAGGGGCTTTCAGCTTCCGACCACTCTTCCCGCTGGCTTGGCACGTGGGGCAAGATCGGCAGTGGTTCAGGACGTCATTCCTCATTTTCGGCCAGAAAAAGTGGGTCACCAGGCGACTGTACGTTTTGTCCTGGCCCAGGTGTCCAGCCAGGGGGACGTCGTGGGCCAGGTTGAGCAGAAAGTCTCGGAAGCGGAGCGGTACCACCAGAACTCGACCGGCCCCCAGCTCGGCGATTCTTTGCTCGCTGTAGAGCAGGTCGTTATCCCAGTAGACCCAGTGGGTTCCGGTGGTGTCCCCGGCGTTTTGGGTGCTGGCTTGTTGGCGGAGTCCCTCGAGGGAGGGACAGGTCTTTTGTTCCTGGCGGAACTGTTCTTGGGTGGGCCCCCCTTCTTGCCGCCACTGAGCCAGATCCGGGAGGTCCTGGTGTTGCGCGTCTTCTTCGGTAGTCGGGTCCGGGAGGTCGGACTCGCCGTTGTCCTCTACGGGGGCAACCGGGGGCGGAGGTGCTGGCCATTCGGTTTCTTCTGATCGGGGGGCGGCACGGGCGGCCATGGATCGGGTGGTTACGCAGGCCCAGTCCGGGAGGCCCAGCATCCCCAAGTGCTCTCTTTTCTCGACGGTGGCCCACGGGGAACTCTCGAGGTCATTCCCCAGGAGGCAGTCCACGGGGGCATCGTCCCGGACCGTCACCTTCAGTAGGCCGGAGACCCCTCCCCATTCAAACGGGACGCAGGCCATCTTACACATGCTCTCAGAGTTATCCGCCGAGCGGACGGGGCAGAGAATGTTCGGCAGGATCTGCTCGGGCTTTACCAGGTGACAGCGGACGGCCGTCACGCTGGCGCCGGTGTCACGCAAGGCCTCGGCTCTCTGTCCATTGATGGTCACCCACTGACCGTATTTTCTGGTGTTGGCGGGTAGGGGAGCCCGCGGAACCATGTCTCTTCCCCCTAAGCATGCCAGGACCATGGCGGCCGGTTCCCACCCTTGCTGGGCCGGCTCATACTCTTCGGGTCCCTCCGATGATTGCTCTTCCCCGAGGGCAGCGGCAGCTACCTGGCGGGGCTTGGGTGTTTGGTTGTGCGGGCAGCTCGGGTCATTGGCGTAGTGGCCGACTCGCTGGCATCGGTGGCACGTGACGTTGGCCCGGAACCCAGGACGCAACGGGGGGTTGCTCCGGCCGGCCGGAGGCGGGGTGCTGGCCACGGGGGTTGCCGGCAAGGCGTCTCTCCCTCGCCTCTGGCCTCCTCCTCCACCCCGAGGACGGTGCTGGCTTTGGTTGCTTCGATTCTGCTCGTGTGGCCCTCTCCGGCCCACTCGGGTGCTTTCCCATCGGTCAGCTTCGGCGGCGAGCTGCCGGGGGTCAGTCAGCTTACTGTCGAGTAGGTGCTGCCTGAGCTCGACGAAACAGTTGTTTGACAGGTGCTCCCATACCATAAGGTTGAAGAGTTGTTCGTAGGTGGTGACCTGACTTCCCTTGATCCAACCCTCGAAGGCCCGGCTGAAATAGTTCACGTATTCTACCCAAGTTGTACCTGGGATCCGGGTGCAGTCTCGGAACCTCTGGCGGTACATCTCGGGCGTGAGGCCGTAGCGGGCGAGGAGGGCAGCCTTCATGTGGTCGTAGGACGACATTTGGTGATCGGGGAGCTGTAGTAGGGCATCGCGACCCTCGTTGATAAATCTCCCCCAAAGTCCGGCTCCCCAATCACTCCGGTCGATCCGGTGGGAGGTCATTGCGATCTCATAGGCTTTAAACCACTGTTGTATGTCGTCTTCTCGGACATACTCGCGGACCACATCCTTGGGGATGTGAACTTTTTTCTCAATTGGCCCCGGGGTGTGTGGTCGCTCAGGCACCCCCAGTTCCTTATTCTGTTTGCGCAGTTCTATTTCCGCCAGTCGGCGCTCATGCTCGAGCGTTATTTTTTTCTCTTCCAGCTCTCTCTGTCTCTGCTTTTCTTCTCGTTCCTCTCGAAGCCGCATATGCTCGAGGTTGAGTTTCTGTTCAGCTAACTTGAGTTCCCCATCCATCTTGAGTCGTGCCATCTCTAATTCGTGTAATCTGACTCTGTCTCTTTCTCGTATCTCCTCCTGCGAGAGGCCCGTTCCCCGTTCCTCGGGAGCCGTGGCGTTCCCCTCTGGTGTGATGCTGTTTTGGTCTGGTGTGACGCTGCTTTGGTCGGAGGGTCCTGCGACCCCAGTTTCTGTCCATGACTCAAGAGCGCGCTTTAGATCATCCTTGGTACTCAGGCCGGTGGTAGCAATGCCAAGTTCTATGCAAAATTGTCTCAGTTCGCGGTGGTTGTATTCTTCTAATTTCTCCATTTGGAACTTCTCGGTGGAGCTGCTATCTTTGGTCGACATCGTGTTTTGTCGTGGGGTGAGCTACTCTCTGTACGATTACGCGTTGATTCGGATCGCGCCGCTGGCCACCAATGTTAGAAAAGGTAGACGGACCGGGAGGGTCGGCCGGGGTCAGGAGGAGAGGTCTCCGGGGAGAGCCGTCTCCAGCGATCGTACAGACAAGTAACTTCCCCCCCCCACAGACAGATATCACACACGGATAAGGTTCAGCGTTCTTTATAAGCACTTATTTAAGGTACGGTTAAATGGTACAAGGAGGTCTGGACTCAGGGGTCCCCTCGATTAGAGTCTCGCAAGGTAGGGAAGGGGGTAGCGGGGCAGTCTATTTACCAATCAGGTAGTTCTGATGAGATGATGATGAGCTCACAATCCTCGAGCTTGGTGGTTAGGTGGTACGGGCCGCGGCAGCGCCAGCAGGTCCCGGTGTGGATGGTCGATACAACGGGCCGCGGCAGCGCCAGCAGGTCCCCGGAAGATATACGGTCCGCGGCAGCGCCAGCAGGTCCCGGTGAGGATGGTCGTTACAACGGGCCACGGCAGCGCCAGCAGGTCCCAGGAAGATGACTGTTGCAGAAGGCCGCGGCAGCGCCAGCAGGCAGGACGATGGTTCACAAGAGCGGGCTACGGCAGCGCCAGTAGACCGTCAAGGTTGAGTTCACTCGGTGTCTCTCGACTCCAGGATACAACTGCCTTCCTGCTCCGGAGCTGCCTCAGTTATAGGGCTGGTGCCCTTTGATGTCCGGACCCTCGCACTTGGAGGTCGGAGGGTCCGGGATGAAGGTGTCCAGACACCCAGCAGGGGGTGGAGCCAGTGCCTGGGGGAGCTGGGGGCGATCGGCACCTGGCGGGGGAGAGCCCTTGACAGTTCGTTCTCCCATTGACTTGCCAAGTGGTCCGCTCACCTCCTGGGTGGATGGTGGTGCCGGGATGTCGGGGCCGGCCAGGCCCGGGGTTAGGGTCGAGGGGAGGCCATGCGGCCGGAGTTCGGGCCCTGTCGAGCGGGGAGGGAGCAAGCCGTCTGTGAGGCCTGTCCAACATCTGGGCACTGCTGGGAGTCCTCTGCACCCACCCCTCATATGTCTGGGCACTGCTGGGAGTGATAGGCACACACCCCTCATATGTCTGGGCACTGCTGGGAGTGATAGGCACCCACCCCTCATATGTCTGGCCACTGCTGGGAGTGATAGGCACCCACCCCTCATATGTCTGGGCACTGCTGGGAGTCCTCTGCACCCACCCCTCATATGTCTGGGCTCTGCTGGGGGTCCTCTGCACCCAACCCTCATATGTCTGGGCACTGCTGGGAGTGATAGGCACCCACCCCTCATATGTCTGGGCACTGCTGGGAGTGATAGGCACCCACCCCTCATATGTCTGGGCACTGCTGGGAGTCCTCTGCACCCACCCCTCATATGTCTGGGCACTGCTAGGAGTGATAGGCACACACCCCTCATATGTCTGGGCACTGCTGGGAGTGATAGGCACCCACCCCTCATATGTCTGGCCACTGCTGGGAGTGATAGTCACCCACCCCTCATATGTCTGGGCACTGCTGGGAGTCCTCTGCACCCACCCCTCATATGTCTGGGCACTGCTGGGGGTTCTCTGCACCCACCCCTCATTTGTCTGGGCACTGCTGGGAGTGATAGGCACACACCCCTCATATGTCTGGGCACTGCTGAGAGTGATAGGCACCCACCCCTCATATGTCTGGGCACTGCTGGGGGTCCTCTGCACCCACCCCTCATATGTCTGGGCACTGTTGGCAGTGATAGGCACCCACCCCTCCTATGTCTGGGCATTGCTGGGAGTGATAGGCACCCACCCCTCATATGTCTGGGCACTGCTGGGAGTCCTCTGCACCCACCCCTCATATGTCTGGGCACTGCTGGGAGTGATAGGCGCTCACTCCTCATATGTCTGGGCACTGCTGGGAGTGATAGGCACCCACCCCTCATATGTCTGGGCACTGCTGGGAGTCCTCTGCACCCACCCCTCATATGTCTGGGCACTGCTGGGGGTCCTCTGCACCCACTCCTCATATGTCTGGGCACTGCTGGGAGTGATAGGCACCCACCCCTCATATGTCTGGGCACTGCTGGGAGTCCTCTGCACCCACCCCTCATATGTCTGGGCACTGCTGGTGGTCCTCTGCACCCACCCCTCATATGTCTGGGCACTGCTGGGAGTGATAGGCACCCACCCCTCATATGTCTGGGCACTGCTGGGAGTGATAGGCACCCACCCCTCATATGTCTGGGCACTGCTGGGAGTCCTCTGCACCCACCCTTCATATGTCTGGGCAATGATGGGAGTGATAGGCACACACCCCTCATATGTCTGGGCACTGCTGGGAGTGATAGGCACCCACCCCTCATATGTCTGGGCACTGCTGGGAGTCCTCTGCACCCACCCCTCATATGTCTGGGCACTGCTGGGAGTGATAGGCACACACCCCTCATATGTCTGGGCACTGCTGGGAGTGATAGGCACCCACCCCTCATATGACTGGGCACTGCTGGGAGTGATAGGCACCCACCCCTTATATGTCTGGCCACTGCTGGGAGTGATAGGCACCCACCCCTCATATGTCTGGGCACTGCTGGGAGTCCTCTGCACCCTCCCGTCATATGTCTGGGCACTGCTGGGGGTCCTCTGCACCCACCCCTCATATGTCTGGGCACTGCTTGGAGTGATAGGCACACACCCCTCATATGTCTGGGCACTGCTGGGAATCCTCTGCACCCACCCCTCATATGTCTAGGCACTGCTGGGGGTCCTCTGCACCCACCCCTCATATGTCTGGGCACTGCTGGGAGTGATAGGCACCCACCCCTCATATGTCTGGCCACTGCTGGGAGTGATAGGCACACACCCCTCATATGTCTGGGCACTGCTGGGAGTCCTCTGCACTCACCCTTCATATGTCTGGGCACTGCTGGGAGTGATAGGCACACACCCCTCATATGTCTGGGCACTGCTGGGAGTGATAGGCACCCACCCCTCATATGTCTGGGCACTGCTGGGAGTCCTCTGCACCCACCCCTCATTTGTCTGGGCACTGCTGGGGGTCCTCTGCACCCACCCCTCATATGTCTGGGCACTGCTGGGAGTGACAGGCACCCACCCCTCATATGAGTGGGCACTGCTGGAAGTCCTCTGCACACACCCCTCATATGTCTGGGCACTGCTGGGGGTCCTCTGCACCCACCCCTCATATGTCTGGGCACTGCTGGGAGTGATAGGCACCACCCCTCATATGTCTGGGCACTGCTGGGAGTCCTCTGCACACACCCCTTATATGTCTGGGCACTGCTGGGGGTCCTCTGCACCCACCCCTCATATGTCTGGGCACTGCTGGGAGTGATAGGCACCCACCCCTCATATGTCTGGGCACTGCTGGGAGTGATAGGCACCCACCCCTCATATGCCTGGGCACTGCTGGGAGTCCTCTGCACCCACCCCTCATATGTCTGGGCACTGCTGGGAGTGATAGGCACACACCCCTCATATGTCTGGGCACTGCTGGGAGTGATAGGCTCCCACCCCTCATATGTCTGGCCACTGCTGGGAGTGATAGGCACCCACCCCTCATATGTCTGGGCACTGCTGGGAGTCCTCTACACCCTCCCCTCATATGTCTGGGCACTGCTGGGAGTGATAGGCACCCACCCCTCATATGTCTGGCCACTGCTGGGAGTCCTCTGCACCCACCCCTCATATGTCTGGGCACTGCTGGGGGTTCTCTGCACCCACCCCTCATTTGTCTGGGCACTGCTGGGAGTGATAGGCACACACCCCTCATATGTCTGGGCACTGCTGAGAGTGATAGGCACCCACCCCTCATATGTCTGGGCACTGCTGGGGGTCCTCTGCACCCACCCCTCATATGTCTGGGCACTGTTGGCAGTAATAGGCACCCACCCCTCCTATGTCTGGGCATTGCTGGGAGTGATAGGCACCCACCCCTCATATGTCTGGGCACTGCTGGGAGTCCTCTGCACCCACCCCTCATATGTCTGGGCACTGCTGGGAGTGATAGGCGCTCACTCCTCATATGTCTGGGCACTGCTGGGAGTGATAGGCACCCACCCCTCATATGTCTGGGCACTGCTGGGAGTCCTCTGCACCCACCCCTCATATGTCTGGGCACTGCTGGGGGTCCTCTGCACCCACCCCTCATATGTCTGGGCACTGCTGGGAGTGATAGGCACCCACCCCTCATATGTCTGGGCACTGCTGGGAGTCCTCTGCACCCACCCCTCATATGTCTGGGCACTGCTGGGGGTCCTCTGCACCCACCCCTCATATGTCTGGGCACTGCTGGGAGTGATAGGCACCCACCCCTCATATGTCTGGGCACTGCTGGGAGTCCTCTGCACCCACCCTTCATATGTCTGGGCACTGCTGGGGGTCCTCTGCACCCACCCCTCATATGTCTGGGCACTGCTGGGAGTGATAGGCACCCACCCCTCATATGTCTGGGCACTGCTGGGAGTCCTCTGCACCCACCCCTTATATGTCTGGGCACTGCTGGGGGTCCTCTGCACCCACCTCCATATGTCTGGGCACTGCTGGGAGTGATAGGCACCCACCCCTCATATGTCTGGGCACTGCTGGGAGTGATGGGCACCCACCCCTCATATGCCTGGGCACTGCTGAGAGTCCTCTGTGCCCACCCCTTATATGTCTGGGTACTGCTGGGAGTGATAAGCACACACCCCTCATATGTCTGGGTACTGCTGGGAGTGATAGGCACCCAGCCCTCATATGTCTGGGCACTGCTGGAAGTCCTCTGCACCCTCCCCTCATATGTTGGGGCACTGCTGGGGGTCCTCTGCACCCACCCCTCATATGTCTGGGCACTGCGGGGGGTCCTCTGCACCCACCCCTCATATGTCTGGCCACTGCTGGGAGTGATAGGCACCCACCCCTCATATGTCTGGGCACTGCTGGGAGTCCTCTGCACCCACCCCTCATATGTCTGGGCACTGCTGGGGGTCCTCTGCACCCACCCCTCATTTGTCTGGGCACTGCTGGGGGTCCTCTGCACCCACCCCTCATATGTCTGGGCACTGCTGGGAGTGATAGGCACCCACCCCTCATATGTCTGGGCACTTCTGGGAGTGATAGGCACCCACCCCTCATATGTCTGGCCTCTGCTGGGAGTGATAGGCACCCACCCCTCATATGTCTGGGCACTGATGGAAGTCCTCTGCACCCACCCCTCATATGTCTGGGCACTGCTGGGGGTCCTCTGCACCCACCCCTCACATGTCTGGCCACTGCTGGGAGTGATAGGCACCCACCCCTCATATGTCTGGGCACTGCTGGGAGTCCTCTGCACCCACCCCTCATATGTCTGGGCACTGCTGGGGGTCCTCTGCACCCACCCCTCAGATGTCTGGGCACTGCTGGGAGTGATAGGCACCCACCCCTCATATGTCTGGGCACTGCTGGGAGTGATAGGCACCCACCCCTCATATGTCTGGGCACTGCTGGGAGTCCTCTGCACCCACCCCTCAAATGTTTGGGCACTGCTGGAAGTCCTCTGCACCCACCCCTCATATGTCTGGGCACTGCTGGGGGTCCTCTGCTTCCACCCCTCATATGTCTGGGCACTGCTGGGAGTGATAGGCACCCACCCCTCATATGTCTGGGCACTGCTGGGAGTCCTCTGCACCCACCCCTCATATGTCTGGGCACTGCTGGGAGTGATAGGCACACACCCCTCATATGTCTGGGCACTGCTGGGAGTGATAGGCACCCACCCCTCATATGTCTGGCCACTGCTGGGAGTGATAGGCACCCACCCCTCATATGTCTGGGCACTGCTGGGAGTCCTCTGCACCCACCCCTCATATGTCTGGGCACTGCTGGGGGTCCTCTGCACCCAACCCTCATATGTCTGGGCACTGCTGGGAGTGATAGGCACCCACCCCTCATATGTCTGGGCACTGCTGGGAGTGATAGGCACCCACCCCTCATATGTCTGGGCACTGCTGGGAGTCCTCTGCACCCACCCCTCATATGTCTGGGCACTGCTGGGAGTGATAGGCACACACCCCTCATATGTCTGGGTACTGCTGGGAGTGATAGGCACCCACCCCTCATATGTCTGGCCACTGCTGGGAGTGATAGGCACCCACCCCTCATATGAGTGGGCACTGCTGGAAGTCCTCTGCACCCACCCCTCATATGTCTGGGCACTGCTGGGGGTCCTCTGCACCCACCCCTCATATGTCTCTGCACTGCTGGGAGTGATAGGCACCCACCCCTCATATGTCTGGGCACTGCTGGGAGTCCTCTGCACACACCCCTTATATGTCTGGGCACTGCTGGGGGTCCTCTGCACCCACCCCTCATATATCTGGGCACTGCTGGGAGTGATAGGCACCCACCCCTCATATGTCTGGGCACTGCTGGGAGTGATAGGCACCCACCCCTCATATGCCTGGGCACTGCTGGGAGTCCTCTGCACCCACCCCTCATATGTCTGGGCACTGCTGGGAGTGATAGGCACACACCCCTCATATATCTGGGCACTGCTGGGAGTGATAGGCACCCACCCCTCATATGTCTGGCCACTGCTGGGAGTGATAGGCACCCACCCCTCATATGTCTGGGCACTGCTGGGAGTCCTCTACACCCTCCCCTCATATGTCTGGGCACTGCTGGGAGTCATCTACACCCTCCCCTCATATGTCTGGGCACTGCTGGGGGTCCTCTGCACCCACCCCTTATATGTCTGGGCACTGCTGGGAGTGATAGGCACCCACCCCTCATATGTCTGGGCACTGCTGGGAGTGATAGGCACCCACCCCTCATATGTCTGTGCATTGCTGGGAGTGATAGGCACCCACCCCTCATATGCCTGGGCACTGCTGGGAGTGATAGGCACCTACCCCTCATATGCCTGGGCACTGCTGGGAGTCCTCTGCACCCACCCCTCATATGTCTGGGCACTGCTGGGAGTGATAGGCACCCACCCCTCATATGTCTGGGCACTGCTGTGAGTGATAGGCACCCACCCCTCTTATGTCTGGCCACTGCTGGGAGTGATAGGCACCCACCCCTCATATGTCTGGGCACTGCTGGGAGTCCTCTGCACCCACCCCTCATATGTCTGGGCACTGCTGGGAGTGATAGGCACCCACCCCTCATATGTCTGGGCACTGCTGGGAGTGATAGGCACCCACCCCTCATATGTCTGGGCACTGCTGGGAGTCCTCTTCACCCACCCCCTCATATGTCTGGGCACTGCTGGGGGTCCTCTCCACCCACCCCTCATATGTCCGGGCACTGCTGGGAGTGATAGGCACCCACCCCTCATATGTCTGGGCACTGCTGGAAGTCCTCTGCACCCACCCCTCATATGTCTGGGCACTGCTGGGGGTCCTCTGCACCCACCCCTCATATGTCTGGGCACTGCTGGGAGTGATAGTCACCCACCCCTCATATGTCTGGGCACTGCTGGGAGTCCTCTGCACCCACCCCTTATATGTCAGGGCACTGCTGGGGGTCCTCTGCACCCACCTCCATATGTCTGGGCACTGCTGGGAGTGATAGGCACCCAACCGTCATATGTCTGGGCACTGCTGGGAGTGATGGGCACCCACCCCTCATATGCCTGGGCACTGCTGAGAGTCCTCTGCGCCCACCCCTTATATGTCTGGGTACTGCTGGGAGTGATAAGCACACACCCCTCATATGTCTGGGCACTGCTGGGAGTGATAGGCACCCAGCCCTCATATGTCTGGGCACTGCTGGAAGTCCTCTGCACCCTCCCCTCATATGTTGGGGCACTGCTGGGGGTCCTCTGCACCCACCCCTCATATGTCTGGGCACTGCTGGGGGTCCTCTGCACCCACCCCTCATATGTCTGGCCACTGCTGGGAGTGATAGGCACCCACCCCTCATATGTCTGGGCACTGCTGGGAGTCCTCTGCACCCACCCCTCATATGTCTGGGCACTGCTGGGGGTCCTCTGCACCCACCCCTCATATGTCTGGGCACTGCTGGGAGTGATAGGCACCCACCCCTCATATGTCTGGGCACTGCTGGGAGTGATAGGCACCCACCCCTCATATGTCTGGCCTCTGCTGGGAGTGATAGGCACCCACCCCTCATATGTCTGGGCACTGATGGAAGTCCTCGGCACCCACCCCTCATATGTCTGGGCACTGCTGGGGGTCCTCTGCACCCACCCCTCATATGTCTGGGCACTGCTGGGGGTCCTCTGCACCCACCCCTCACATGTCTGGCCACTGCTGGGAGTGATAGGCACCCACCCCTCATATGTCTGGGCACTGCTGGGAGTCCTCTGCACCCACCCCTCATATGTCTGGGCACTGCTGGGGGTCCTCTGCACCCACCCCTCATATGTCTGGGCACTGCTGGGAGTGATAGGCACCCACCCCTCATATGTCTGGGCACTGCTGGGAGTGATAGGCACCCACCCCTCATATGTCTGGGCACTGCTGGGAGTCCTCTGCACCCACCCCTCAAATGTCTGGGCACTGCTGGAAGTCCTCTGCACCCACCCCTCATATGTCTGGGCACTGCTGGGGGTCCTCTGCTTCCACCACTCATATGTCTGGGCACTGCTGGGAGTGATAGGCACCCACCCCTCATATGTCTGGGCACTGCTGGGAGTCCTCTGCACCCACCCCTCATATGTCTGGGCACTGCTGGGAGTGATAGGCACACACCCCTCATATGTCTGGCCACTGCTGGGAGTGATAGGCACCCACCCCTCATATGTCTGGGCACTGCTGGGAGTCCTCTGCACCCACCCCTCATATGTCTGGGCTCTGCTGGGGGTCCTCTGCACCCAACCCTCATATGTCTGGGCACTGCTGGGAGTGATAGGCACCCACCCCTCATATGTCTGGGCACTGCTGGGAGTGATAGGCACCCACCCCTCATATGTCTGGGCACTGCTGGGAGTCCTCTGCACCCACCCCTCATATGTCTGGGCACTGCTAGGAGTGATAGGCACACACCCCTCATATGTCTGGGCACTGCTGGGAGTGATAGGCACCCACCCCTCATATGTCTGGCCACTGCTGGGAGTGATAGTCACCCACCCCTCATATGTCTGGGCACTGCTGGGAGTCCTCTGCACCCACCCCTCATATGTCTGGGCACTGCTGGGGGTTCTCTGCACCCACCCCTCATATGTCTGGCCACTGCTGGGAGTGATAGGCACCCACCCCTCATATGAGTGGGCACTGCTGGAAGTCCTCTGCACCCACCCCTCATATGTCTGGGCACTGCTGGGGGTCCTCTGCACCCACCCCTCATATGTCTCTGCACTGCTGGGAGTGATAGGCACCCACCCCTCATATGTCTGGGCACTGCTGGGAGTCCTCTGCACACACCCCTTATATGTCTGGGCACTGCTGGGGGTCCTCTGCACCCACCCCTCATATGTCTGGGCACTGCTGGGAGTGATAGGCACCCACCCCTCATATGTCTGGGCACTGCTGGGAGTGATAGGCACCCACCCCTCATATGCCTGGGCACTGCTGGGAGTCCTCTGCACCCACCCCTCATATGTCTGGGCACTGCTGGGAGTGATAGGCACACACCCCTCATATATCTGGGCACTGCTGGGAGTGATAGGCACCCACCCCTCATATGTCTGGCCACTGCTGGGAGTGATAGGCACCCACCCCTCATATGTCTGGGCACTGCTGGGAGTGATAAGCACCCACCCCTCATATGTCTGGGCACTGCTGGGAGTCCTCTGCACCCACCCCTCATATGTCTGGGCACTGCTAGGAGTGATAGGCACACACCCCTCATATGTCTGGGCACTGCTGGGAGTGATAGGCACCCACCCCTCATATGTCTGGCCACTGCTGGGAGTGATAGTCACCCACCCCTCATATGTCTGGGCACTGCTGGGAGTCCTCTGCACCCACCCCTCATATGTCTGGGCACTGCTGGGGGTTCTCTGCACCCACCCCTCATTTGTCTGGGCACTGCTGAGAGTGATAGGCACCCACCCCTCATATGTCTGGGCACTGCTGGGGGTCCTCTGCACCCACCCCTCATATGTCTGGGCACTGTTGGCAGTGATAGGCACCCACCCCTCCTATGTCTGGGCATTGCTGGGAGTGATAGGCACCCACCCCTCATATGTCTGGGCACTGCTGGGAGTCCTCTGCACCCACCCCTCATATGTCTGGGCACTGCTGGGAGTGATAGGCGCTCACTCCTCATATGTCTGGGCACTGCTGGGAGTGATAGGCACCCACCCCTCATATGTCTGGGCACTGCTGGGAGTCCTCTGCACCCACCCCTCATATGTCTGGGCACTGCTGGGGGTCCTCTGCACCCACCCCTCAAATGTCTGGGCACTGCTGGGAGTGATAGGCACCCACCCCTCATATGTCTGGGCACTGCTGGGAGTCCTCTGCACCCACCCCTCATATGTCTGGGCACTGCTGGTGGTCCTCTGCACCCACCCCTCATATGTCTGGGCACTGCTGGGAGTGATAGGCACCCACCCCTCATATGTCTGGGCACTGCTGGGAGTGATAGGCACCCACCCCTCATATGTCTGGGCACTGCTGGGAGTCCTCTGCACCCACCCTTCATATGTCTGGGCAATGATGGGAGTGATAGGCACACACCCCTCATATGTCTGGGCACTGCTGGGAGTGATAGGCACCCACCCCTCATATGTCTGGGCACTGCTGGGAATCCTCTGCACCCACCCCTCATATGTCTGGGCACTGCTGGGAGTGATAGGCACACACCCCTCATATGTCTGGGCACTGCTGGGAGTGATAGGCACCCACCCCTCATATGACTGGGCACTGCTGGGAGTGATAGGCACCCACCCCTTATATGTCTGGCCACTGCTGGGAGTGATAGGCACCCACCCCTCATATGTCTGGGCACTGCTGGGAGTCCTCTGCACCCTCCCGTCATATGTCTGGGCACTGCTGGGGGTCCTCTGCACCCACCCCTCATATGTCTGGGCACTGCTTGGAGTGATAGGCACACACCCCTCATATGTCTGGGCACTGCTGGGAATCCTCTGCACCCACCCCTCATATGTCTAGGCACTGCTGGGGGTCCTCTGCACCCACCCCTCATATGTCTGGGCACTGCTGGGAGTGATAGGCACCCACCCCTCATATGTCTGGCCACTGCTGGGAGTGATAGGCACACACCCCTCATATGTCTGGGCACTGCTGGGAGTCCTCTGCACTCACCCTTCATATGTCTGGGCACTGCTGGGAGTGATAGGCACACACCCCTCATATGTCTGGGCACTGCTGGGAGTGATAGGCACCCACCCCTCATATGTCTGGGCACTGCTGGGAGTCCTCTGCACCCACCCCTCATTTGTCTGGGCACTGCTGGGGGTCCTCTGCACCCACCCCTCATATGTCTGGGCACTGCTGGGAGTGACAGGCACCCACCCCTCATATGAGTGGGCACTGCTGGAAGTCCTCTGCACACACCCCTCATTTGTCTGGGCACTGCTGGGGGTCCTCTGCACCCACCCCTCATATGTCTGGGCACTGCTGGGAGTGACAGGCACCCACCCCTCATATGAGTGGGCACTGCTGGAAGTCCTCTGCACACACCCCTCATATGTCTGGGCACTGCTGGGGGTCCTCTGCACCCACCCCTCATATGTCTGGGCACTGCTGGGAGTGATAGGCACCACCCCTCATATGTCTGGGCACTGCTGGGAGTCCTCTGCACACACCCCTTATATGTCTGGGCACTGCTGGGGGTCCTCTGCACCCACCCCTCATATGTCTGGGCACTGCTGGGAGTGATAGGCACCCACCCCTCATATGTCTGGGCACTGCTGGGAGTGATAGGCACCCACCCCTCATATGTCTGGGCACTGCTGGGAGTCCTCTGCACCCACCCCTCATATGTCTGGGCACTGCTGGGAGTGATAGGCACACACCCCTCATATGTCTGGGCACTGCTGGGAGTGATAGGCACCCACCCCTCATATGTCTGGCCACTGCTGGGAGTGATAGGCACCCACCCCTCATATGAGTGGGCACTGCTGGGAGTCCTCTGCACCCACCCCTCATATGTCTGGGCACTGCTGGGGGTTCTCTGCACCCACCCCTCATTTGTCTGGGCACTGCTGGGAGTGATAGGCACACACCCCTCATATGTCTGGGCACTGCTGAGAGTGATAGGCACCCACCCCTCATATGTCTGGGCACTGCTGGGGGTCCTCTGCACCCACCCCTCATATGTCTGGGCACTGTTGGCAGTAATAGGCACCCACCCCTCCTATGTCTGGGCATTGCTGGGAGTGATAGGCACCCACCCCTCATATGTCTGGGCACTGCTGGGAGTCCTCTGCACCCACCCCTCATATGTCTGGGCACTGCTGGGAGTGATAGGCGCTCACTCCTCATATGTCTGGGCACTGCTGGGAGTGATAGGCACCCACCCCTCATATGTCTGGGCACTGCTGGGAGTCCTCTGCACCCACCCCTCATATGTCTGGGCACTGCTGGGGGTCCTCTGCACCCACCCCTCATATGTCTGGGCACTGCTGGGAGTGATAGGCACCCACCCCTCATATGTCTGGGCACTGCTGGGAGTCCTCTGCACCCACCCCTCATATGTCTGGGCACTGCTGGGGGTCCTCTGCACCCACCCCTCATATGTCTGGGCACTGCTGGGAGTGATAGGCACCCACCCCTCATATGTCTGAGCACTGCTGGGAGTCCTCTGCACCCACCCTTCATATGTCTGGGCACTGCTGGGGGTCCTCTGCACCCACCCCTCATATGTCTGGGCACTGCTGGGAGTGATAGGCACCCACCCCTCATATGTCTGGGCACTGCTGGGAGTCCTCTGCACCCACCCCTTATATGTCTGGGCACTGCTGGGGGTCCTCTGCACCCACCTCCATATGTCTGGGCACTGCTGGGAGTGATAGGCACCCACCCCTCATATGTCTGGGCACTGCTGGGAGTGATGGGCACCCACCCCTCATATGCCTGGGCACTGCTGAGAGTCCTCTGTGCCCACCCCTTATATGTCTGGGTACTGCTGGGAGTGATAAGCACACACCCCTCATATGTCTGGGTACTGCTGGGAGTGATAGGCACCCAGCCCTCATATGTCTGGGCACTGCTGGAAGTCCTCTGCACCCTCCCCTCATATGTTGGGGCACTGCTGGGGGTCCTCTGCACCCACCCCTCATATGTCTGGGCACTGCGGGGGGTCCTCTGCACCCACCCCTCATATGTCTGGCCACTGCTGGGAGTGATAGGCACCCACCCCTCATATGTCTGGGCACTGCTGGGAGTCCTCTGCACCCACCCCTCATATGTCTGGGCACTGCTGGGGGTCCTCTGCACCCACCCCTCACATGTCTGGCCACTGCTGGGAGTGATAGGCACCCACCCCTCATATGTCTGGGCACTGCTGGGAGTCCTCTGCACCCACCCCTCATATGTCTGGGCACTGCTGGGGGTCCTCTGCACCCACCCCTCAGATGTCTGGGCACTGCTGGGAGTGATAGGCACCCACCCCTCATATGTCTGGGCACTGCTGGGAGTGATAGGCACCCACCCCTCATATGTCTGGGCACTTCTGGGAGTGATAGGCACCCACCCCTCATATGTCTGGCCTCTGCTGGGAGTGATAGGCACCCACCCCTCATATGTCTGGGCACTGATGGAAGTCCTCTGCACCCACCCCTCATATGTCTGGGCACTGCTGGGGGTCCTCTGCACCCACCCCTCACATGTCTGGCCACTGCTGGGAGTGATAGGCACCCACCCCTCATATGTCTGGGCACTGCTGGGAGTCCTCTGCACCCACCCCTCATATGTCTGGGCACTGCTGGGGGTCCTCTGCACCCACCCCTCAGATGTCTGGGCACTGCTGGGAGTGATAGGCACCCACCCCTTATATGTCTGGGCACTGCTGGGAGTGATAGGCACCCACCCCTCATATGTCTGGGCACTGCTGGGAGTCCTCTGCACCCACCCCTCAAATGTTTGGGCACTGCTGGAAGTCCTCTGCACCCACCCCTCATATGTCTGGGCACTGCTGGGGGTCCTCTGCTTCCACCCCTCATATGTCTGGGCACTGCTGGGAGTGATAGGCACCCACCCCTCATATGTCTGGGCACTGCTGGGAGTCCTCTGCACCCACCCCTCATATGTCTGGGCACTGCTGGGAGTGATAGGCACACACCCCTCATATGTCTGGGCACTGCTGGGAGTGATAGGCACCCACCCCTCATATGTCTGGCCACTGCTGGGAGTGATAGGCACCCACCCCTCATATGTCTGGGCACTGCTGGGAGTCCTCTGCACCCACCCCTCATATGTCTGGGCACTGCTGGGGGTCCTCTGCACCCAACCCTCATATGTCTGGGCACTGCTGGGAGTGATAGGCACCCACCCCTCATATGTCTGGGCACTGCTGGGAGTGATAGGCACCCACCCCTCATATGTCTGGGCACTGCTGGGAGTCCTCTGCACCCACCCCTCATATGTCTGGGCACTGCTGGGAGTGATAGGCACACACCCCTCATATGTCTGGGCACTGCTGGGAGTGATAGGCACCCACCCCTCATATGTCTGGCCACTGCTGGGAGTGATAGGCACCCACCCCTCATATGAGTGGGCACTGCTGGAAGTCCTCTGCACCCACCCCTCATATGTCTGGGCACTGCTGGGGGTCCTCTGCACCCACCCCTCATATGTCTCTGCACTGCTGGGAGTGATAGGCACCCACCCCTCATATGTCTGGGCACTGCTGGGAGTCCTCTGCACACACCCCTTATATGTCTGGGCACTGCTGGGGGTCCTCTGCACCCACCCCTCATATGTCTGGGCACTGCTGGGAGTGATAGGCACCCACCCCTCATATGTCTGGGCACTGCTGGGAGTGATAGGCACCCACCCCTCATATGCCTGGGCACTGCTGGGAGTCCTCTGCACCCAGCCCTCATATGTCTGGGCACTGCTGGGAGTGATAGGCACACACCCCTCATATATCTGGGCACTGCTGGGAGTGATAGGCACCCACCCCTCATATGTCTGGCCACTGCTGGGAGTGATAGGCACCCACCCCTCATATGTCTGGGCACTGCTGGGAGTCCTCTACACCCTCCCCTCATATGTCTGGGCACTGCTGGGAGTCATCTACACCCTCCCCTCATATGTCTGGGCACTGCTGGGGGTCCTCTGCACCCACCCCTTATATGTCTGGGCACTGCTGGGAGTGATAGGCACCCACCCCTCATATGTCTGGGCACTGCTGGGAGTGATAGGCACCCACCCCTCATATGTCTGTGCATTGCTGGGAGTGATAGGCACCCACCCCTCATATGCCTGGGCACTGCTGGGAGTGATAGGCACCTACCCCTCATATGCCTGGGCACTGCTGGGAGTCCTCTGCACCCACCCCTCATATGTCTGGGCACTGCTGGGAGTGATAGGCACCCACCCCTCATATGTCTGGGCACTGCTGTGAGTGATAGGCACCCACCCCTCTTATGTCTGGCCACTGCTGGGAGTGATAGGCACCCACCCCTCATATGTCTGGGCACTGCTGGGAGTCCTCTGCACCCACCCCTCATATGTCTGGGCACTGCTGGGAGTGATAGGCACCCACCCCTCATATGTCTGGGCACTGCTGGGAGTGATAGGCACCCACCCCTCATATGTCTGGGCACTGCTGGGAGTCCTCTTCACCCACCCCCTCATATGTCTGGGCACTGCTGGGGGTCCTCTCCACCCACCCCTCATATGTCCGGGCACTGCTGGGAGTGATAGGCACCCACCCCTCATATGTCTGGGCACTGCTGGAAGTCCTCTGCACCCACCCCTCATATGTCTGGGCACTGCTGGGGGTCCTCTGCACCCACCCCTCATATGTCTGGGCACTGCTGGGAGTGATAGTCACCCACCCCTCATATGTCTGGGCACTGCTGGGAGTCCTCTGCACCCACCCCTTATATGTCTGGGCACTGCTGGGGGTCCTCTGCACCCACCTCCATATGTCTGGGCACTGCTGGGAGTGATAGGCACCCAACCGTCATATGTCTGGACACTGCTGGGAGTGATGGGCACCCACCCCTCATATGCCTGGGCACTGCTGAGAGTCCTCTGCGCCCACCCCTTATATGTCTGGGTACTGCTGGGAGTGATAAGCACACACCCCTCATATGTCTGGGCACTGCTGGGAGTGATAGGCACCCAGCCCTCATATGTCTGGGCACTGCTGGAAGTCCTCTGCACCCTCCCCTCATATGTTGGGGCACTGCTGGGGGTCCTCTGCACCCACCCCTCATATGTCTGGGCACTGCTGGGGGTCCTCTGCACCCACCCCTCATATGTCTGGCCACTGCTGGGAGTGATAGGCACCCACCCCTCATATGTCTGGGCACTGCTGGGAGTCCTCTGCACCCACCCCTCATATGTCTGGGCACTGCTGGGGGTCCTCTGCACCCACCCCTCATATGTCTGGGCACTGCTGGGAGTGATAGGCACCCACCCCTCATATGTCTGGGCACTGCTGGGAGTGATAGGCACCCACCCCTCATATGTCTGGCCTCTGCTGGGAGTGATAGGCACCCACCCCTCATATGTCTGGGCACTGATGGAAGTCCTCTGCACCCACCCCTCATATGTCTGGGCACTGCTGGGGGTCCTCTGCACCCACCCCTCATATGTCTGGGCACTGCTGGGGGTCCTCTGCACCCACCCCTCACATGTCTGGCCACTGCTGGGAGTGATAGGCACCCACCCCTCATATGTCTGGGCACTGCTAGGAGTCCTCTGCACCCACCCCTCATATGTCTGGGCACTGCTGGGGGTCCTCTGCACCCACCCCTCATATGTCTGGGCACTGCTGGGAGTGATAGGCACCCACCCCTCATATGTCTGGGCACTGCTGGGAGTGATAGGCACCCACCCCTCATATGTCTGGGCACTGCTGGGAGTCCTCTGCACCCACCCCTCAAATGTCTGGGCACTGCTGGAAGTCCTCTGCACCCACCCCTCATATGTCTGGGCACTGCTGGGGGTCCTCTGCTTCCACCACTCATATGTCTGGGCACTGCTGGGAGTGATAGACACCCACCCCTCATATGTCTGGGCACTGCTGGGAGTCCTCTGCACCCACCCCTCATATGTCTGGGCACTGCTGGGAGTGATAGGCACACACCCCTCATATGTCTGGGCACTGCTGGGAGTGATAGGCACCCACCCCTCATATGTCTGGCCACTGCTGGGAGTGATAGGCACCCACCCCTCATATGTCTGGGCACTGCTGGGGGTCCTCTGCACCCAACCCTCATATGTCTGGGCACTGCTGGGAGTGATAGGCACCCACCCCTCATATGTCTGGGCACTGCTGGGAGTCCTCTGCACCCACCCCTCATATGTCTGGGGACTGCTAGGAGTGATAGGCACACACCCCTCATATGTCTGGGCACTGCTGGGAGTGATAGGCACCCACCCCTCATATGTCTGGCCACTGCTGGGAGTGATAGTCACCCACCCCTCATATGTCTGGGCACTGCTGGGAGTCCTCTGCACCCACCCCTCATATGTCTGGGCACTGCTGGGGGTTCTCTGCACCCACCCCTCATTTGTCTGGGCACTGCTGGGAGTGATAGGCACACACCCCTCATATGTCTGGGCACTGCTGAGAGTGATAGGCACCCACCCCTCATATGTATGGGCACTGCTGGGAGTGATAGGCACCCACCCCTCATATGTCTGGGCACTGCTGGGAGTGATAGGCACCCACCCCTCATATGTCTGGGCACTGCTGGGAGTCCTCTGCACCCACCCTTCATATGTCTGGGCAATGATGGGAGTGATAGGCACACACCCCTCATATGTCTGGGCACTGCTGGGAGTGATAGGCACCCACCCCTCATATGTCTGGGCACTGCTGGGAGTCCTCTGCACCCACCCCTCATATGTCTGGGCACTGCTGGGAGTGATAGGCACACACCCCTCATATGTCTGGGCACTGCTGGGAGTGATAGGCACCCACCCCTCATATGACTGGGCACTGCTGGGAGTGATAGGCACCCACCCCTTATATGTCTGGCCACTGCTGGGAGTGATAGGCACCCACCCCTCATATGTCTGGGCACTGCTGGGAGTCCTCTGCACCCTCCCGTCATATGTCTAGGCACTGCTGGGGGTCCTCTGCACCCACCCCTCATATGTCTGGGCACTGCTTGGAGTGATAGGCACACACCCCTCATATGTCTGGGCACTGCTGGGAATCCTCTGCACCCACCCCTCATATGTCTAGGCACTGCTGGGGGTCCTCTGCACCCACCCCTCATATGTCTGGGCACTGCTGGGAGTGATAGGCACCCACCCCTCATATGTCTGGCCACTGCTGGGAGTGATAGGCACACACCCCTCATATGTCTGGGCACTGCTGGGAGTCCTCTGCACTCACCCTTCATATGTCTGGGCACTGCTGGGAGTGATAGGCACACACCCCTCATATGTCTGGGCACTGCTGGGAGTGATAGGCACCCACCCCTCATATGTCTGGGCACTGCTGGGAGTCCTCTGCACCCACCCCTCATTTGTCTGGGCACTGCTGGGGGTCCTCTGCACCCACCCCTCATATGTCTGGGCACTGCTGGGAGTGACAGGCACCCACCCCTCATATGAGTGGGCACTGCTGGAAGTCCTCTGCACACACCCCTCATATGTCTGGGCACTGCTGGGGGTCCTCTGCACCCACCCCTCATATGTCTGGGCACTGCTGGGAGTGATAGGCACCACCCCTCATATGTCTGGGCACTGCTGGGAGTCCTCTGCACACACCCCTTATATGTCTGGGCACTGCTGGGGGTCCTCTGCACCCACCCCTCATATGTCTGGGCACTGCTGGGAGTGATAGGCACCCACCCCTCATATGTCTGGGCACTGCTGGGAGTGATAGGCACCCACCCCTCATATGCCTGGGCACTGCTGGGAGTCCTCTGCACCCACCCCTCATATGTCTGGGCACTGCTGGGAGTGATAGGCACACACCCCTCATATGTCTGGGCACTGCTGGGAGTGATAGGCTCCCACCCCTCATATGTCTGGCCACTGCTGGGAGTGATAGGCACCCACCCCTCATATGTCTGGGCACTGCTGGGAGTCCTCTACACCCTCCCCTCATATGTCTGGGCACTGCTGGGAGTGATAGGCACCCACCCCTCATATGTCTGGCCACTGCTGGGAGTCCTCTGCACCCACCCCTCATATGTCTGGGCACTGCTGGGGGTTCTCTGCACCCACCCCTCATTTGTCTGGGCACTGCTGGGAGTGATAGGCACACACCCCTCATATGTCTGGGCACTGCTGAGAGTGATAGGCACCCACCCCTCATATGTCTGGGCACTGCTGGGGGTCCTCTGCACCCACCCCTCATATGTCTGGGCACTGTTGGCAGTAATAGGCACCCACCCCTCCTATGTCTGGGCATTGCTGGGAGTGATAGGCACCCACCCCTCATATGTCTGGGCACTGCTGGGAGTCCTCTGCACCCACCCCTCATATGTCTGGGCACTGCTGGGAGTGATAGGCGCTCACTCCTCATATGTCTGGGCACTGCTGGGAGTGATAGGCACCCACCCCTCATATGTCTGGGCACTGCTGGGAGTCCTCTGCACCCACCCCTCATATGTCTGGGCACTGCTGGGGGTCCTCTGCACCCACCCCTCATATGTCTGGGCACTGCTGGGAGTGATAGGCACCCACCCCTCATATGTCTGGGCACTGCTGGGAGTCCTCTGCACCCACCCCTCATATGTCTGGGCACTGCTGGGGGTCCTCTGCACCCACCCCTCATATGTCTGGGCACTGCTGGGAGTGATAGGCACCCACCCCTCATATGTCTGGGCACTGCTGGGAGTCCTCTGCACCCACCCTTCATATGTCTGGGCACTGCTGGGGGTCCTCTGCACCCACCCCTCATATGTCTGGGCACTGCTGGGAGTGATAGGCACCCACCCCTCATATGTCTGGGCACTGCTGGGAGTCCTCTGCACCCACCCCTTATATGTCTGGGCACTGCTGGGGGTCCTCTGCACCCACCTCCATATGTCTGGGCACTGCTGGGAGTGATAGGCACCCACCCCTCATATGTCTGGGCACTGCTGGGAGTGATGGGCACCCACCCCTCATATGCCTGGGCACTGCTGAGAGTCCTCTGTGCCCCCCCTTATATGTCTGGGTACTGCTGGGAGTGATAAGCACACACCCCTCATATGTCTGGGTACTGCTGGGAGTGATAGGCACCCAGCCCTCATATGTCTGGGCACTGCTGGAAGTCCTCTGCACCCTCCCCTCATATGTTGGGGCACTGCTGGGGGTCCTCTGCACCCACCCCTCATATGTCTGGGCACTGCGGGGGGTCCTCTGCACCCACCCCTCATATGTCTGGCCACTGCTGGGAGTGATAGGCACCCACCCCTCATATGTCTGGGCACTGCTGGGAGTCCTCTGCACCCACCCCTCATATGTCTGGGCACTGCTGGGGGTCCTCTGCACCCACCCCTCATTTGTCTGGGCACTGCTGGGGGTCCTCTGCACCCACCCCTCATATGTCTGGGCACTGCTGGGAGTGATAGGCACCCACCCCTCATATGTCTGGGCACTTCTGGGAGTGATAGGCACCCACCCCTCATATGTCTGGCCTCTGCTGGGAGTGATAGGCACCCACCCCTCATATGTCTGGGCACTGATGGAAGTCCTCTGCACCCACCCCTCATATGTCTGGGCACTGCTGGGGGTCCTCTGCACCCACCCCTCACATGTCTGGCCACTGCTGGGAGTGATAGGCACCCACCCCTCATATGTCTGGGCACTGCTGGGAGTCCTCTGCACCCACCCCTCATATGTCTGGGCACTGCTGGGGGTCCTCTGCACCCACCCCTCAGATGTCTGGGCACTGCTGGGAGTGATAGGCACCCACCCCTCATATGTCTGGGCACTGCTGGGAGTGATAGGCACCCACCCCTCATATGTCTGGGCACTGCTGGGAGTCCTCTGCACCCACCCCTCAAATGTTTGGGCACTGCTGGAAGTCCTCTGCACCCACCCCTCATATGTCTGGGCACTGCTGGGGGTCCTCTGCTTCCACCCCTCATATGTCTGGGCACTGCTGGGAGTGATAGGCACCCACCCCTCATATGTCTGGGCACTGCTGGGAGTCCTCTGCACCCACCCCTCATATGTCTGGGCACTGCTGGGAGTGATAGGCACACACCCCTCATATGTCTGGGCACTGCTGGGAGTGATAGGCACCCACCCCTCATATGTCTGGCCACTGCTGGGAGTGATAGGCACCCACCCCTCATATGTCTGGGCACTGCTGGGAGTCCTCTGCACCCACCCCTCATATGTCTGGGCACTGCTGGGGGTCCTCTGCACCCAACCCTCATATGTCTGGGCACTGCTGGGAGTGATAGGCACCCACCCCTCATATGTCTGGGCACTGCTGGGAGTGATAGGCACCCACCCCTCATATGTCTGGGCACTGCTGGGAGTCCTCTGCACCCACCCCTCATATGTCTGGGCACTGCTGGGAGTGATAGGCACACACCCCTCATATGTCTGGGCACTGCTGGGAGTGATAGGCACCCACCCCTCATATGTCTGGCCACTGCTGGGAGTGATAGGCACCCACCCCTCATATGAGTGGGCACTGCTGGAAGTCCTCTGCACCCACCCCTCATATGTCTGGGCACTGCTGGGGGTCCTCTGCACCCACCCCTCATATGTCTCGGCACTGCTGGGAGTGATAGGCACCCACCCCTCATATGTCTGGGCACTGCTGGGAGTCCTCTGCACACACCCCTTATATGTCTGGGCACTGCTGGGGGTCCTCTGCACCCACCCCTCATATGTCTGGGCACTGCTGGGAGTGATAGGCACCCACCCCTCATATGTCTGGGCACTGCTGGGAGTGATAGGCACCCACCCCTCATATGCCTGGGCACTGCTGGGAGTCCTCTGCACCCACCCCTCATATGTCTGGGCACTGCTGGGAGTGATAGGCACACACCCCTCATATATCTGGGCACTGCTGGGAGTGATAGGCACCCACCCCTCATATGTCTGGCCACTGCTGGGAGTGATAGGCACCCACCCCTCATATGTCTGGGCACTGCTGGGAGTCCTCTACACCCTCCCCTCATATGTCTGGGCACTGCTGGGAGTCATCTACACCCTCCCCTCAAATGTCTGGGCACTGCTGGGGGTCCTCTGCACCCACCCCTTATATGTCTGGGCACTGCTGGGAGTGATAGGCACCCACCCCTCATATGTCTGGGCACTGCTGGGAGTGATAGGCACCCACCCCTCATATGTCTGTGCATTGCTGGGAGTGATAGGCACCCACCCCTCATATGCCTGGGCACTGCTGGGAGTGATAGGCACCTACCCCTCATATGCCTGGGCACTGCTGGGAGTCCTCTGCACCCACCCCTCATATGTCTGGGCACTGCTGGGAGTGATAGGCACCCACCCCTCATATGTCTGGGCACTGCTGTGAGTGATAGGCACCCACCCCTCTTATGTCTGGCCACTGCTGGGAGTGATAGGCACCCACCCCTCATATGTCTGGGCACTGCTGGGAGTCCTCTGCACCCACCCCTCATATGTCTGGGCACTGCTGGGAGTGATAGGCACCCACCCCTCATATGTCTGGGCACTGCTGGGAGTGATAGGCACCCACCCCTCATATGTCTGGGCACTGCTGGGAGTCCTCTTCACCCACCCCCTCATATGTCTGGGCACTGCTGGGGGTCCTCTCCACCCACCCCTCATATGTCCGGGCACTGCTGGGAGTGATAGGCACCCACCCCTCATATGTCTGGGCACTGCTGGAAGTCCTCTGCACCCACCCCTCATATGTCTGGGCACTGCTGGGGGTCCTCTGCACCCACCCCTCATATGTCTGGGCACTGCTGGGAGTGATAGTCACCCACCCCTCATATGTCTGGGCACTGCTGGGAGTCCTCTGCACCCACCCCTTATATGTCTGGGCACTGCTGGGGGTCCTCTGCACCCACCTCCATATGTCTGGGCACTGCTGGGAGTGATAGGCACCCAACCGTCATATGTCTGGGCACTGCTGGGAGTGATGGGCACCCACCCCTCATATGCCTGGGCACTGCTGAGAGTCCTCTGCGCCCACCCCTTATATGTCTGGGTACTGCTGGGAGTGATAAGCACACACCCCTCATATGTCTGGGCACTGCTGGGAGTGATAGGCACCCAGCCCTCATATGTCTGGGCACTGCTGGAAGTCCTCTGCACCCTCCCCTCATATGTTGGGGCACTGCTGGGGGTCCTCTGCACCCACCCCTCATATGTCTGGGCACTGCTGGGGGTCCTCTGCACCCACCCCTCATATGTCTGGCCACTGCTGGGAGTGATAGGCACCCACCCCTCATATGTCTGGGCACTGCTGGGAGTCCTCTGCACCCACCCCTCATATGTCTGGGCACTGCTGGGGGTCCTCTGCACCCACCCCTCATATGTCTGGGCACTGCTGGGAGTGATAGGCACCCACCCCTCATATGTCTGGGCACTGCTGGGAGTGATAGGCACCCACCCCTCATATGTCTGGCCTCTGCTGGGAGTGATAGGCACCCACCCCTCATATGTCTGGGCACTGATGGAAGTCCTCTGCACCCACCCCTCATATGTCTGGGCACTGCTGGGGGTCCTCTGCACCCACCCCTCATATGTCTGGGCACTGCTGGGGGTCCTCTGCACCCACCCCTCACATGTCTGGCCACTGCTGGGAGTGATAGGCACCCACCCCTCATATGTCTGGGCACTGCTGGGAGTCCTCTGCACCCACCCCTCATATGTCTGGGCACTGCTGGGGGTCCTCTGCACCCACCCCTCATATGTCTGGGCACTTCTGGGAGTGATAGGCACCCACCCCTCATATGTCTGGGCACTGCTGGGAGTGATAGGCACCCACCCCTCATATGTCTGGGCACTGCTGGGAGTCCTCTGCACCCACCCCTCAAATGTCTGGGCACTGCTGGAAGTCCTCTGCACCCACCCCTCATATGTCTGGGCACTGCTGGGGGTCCTCTGCTTCCACCACTCATATGTCTGGGCACTGCTGGGAGTGATAGGTACCCACCCCTCATATGTCTGGGCACTGCTGGGAGTCCTCTGCACCCACCCCTCATATGTCTGGGCACTGCTGGGAGTGATAGGCACACACCCCTCATATGTCTGGGCACTGCTGGGAGTGATAGGCACCCACCCCTCATATGTCTGGCCACTGCTGGGAGTGATAGGCACCCACCCCTCATATGTCTGGGCACTGCTGGGGGTCCTCTGCACCCAACCCTCATATGTCTGGGCACTGCTGGGAGTGATAGGCACCCACCCCTCATATGTCTGGGCACTGCTGGGAGTCCTCTGCACCCACCCCTCATATGTCTGGGCACTGCTGGGAGTGATAGGCACCCACCCCTCATATGTCTGGGCACTGCTGGGAGTGATAGGCACCCACCCCTCATATGTCTGGGCACTGCTGGGAGTCCTCTGCACCCACCCCTCAAATGTCTGGGCACTGCTGGAAGTCCTCTGCACCCACCCCTCATATGTCTGGGCACTGCTGGGGGTCCTCTGCTTCCACCACTCATATGTCTGGGCACTGCTGGGAGTGATAGACACCCACCCCTCATATGTCTGGGCACTGCTGGGAGTCCTCTGCACCCACCCCTCATATGTCTGGGCACTGCTGGGAGTGATAGGCACACACCCCTCATATGTCTGGGCACTGCTGGGAGTGATAGGCACCCACCCCTCATATGTCTGGCCACTGCTGGGAGTGATAGGCACCCACCCCTCATATGTCTGGGCACTGCTGGGGGTCCTCTGCACCCAACCCTCATATGTCTGGGCACTGCTGGGAGTGATAGGCACCCACCCCTCATATGTCTGGGCACTGCTGGGAGTCCTCTGCACCCACCCCTCATATGTCTGGGGACTGCTAGGAGTGATAGGCACACACCCCTCATATGTCTGGGCACTGCTGGGAGTGATAGGCACCCACCCCTCATATGTCTGGCCACTGCTGGGAGTGATAGTCACCCACCCCTCATATGTCTGGGCACTGCTGGGAGTCCTCTGCACCCACCCCTCATATGTCTGGGCACTGCTGGGGGTTCTCTGCACCCACCCCTCATTTGTCTGGGCACTGCTGGGAGTGATAGGCACACACCCCTCATATGTCTGGGCACTGCTGAGAGTGATAGGCACCCACCCCTCATATGTATGGGCACTGCTGGGAGTGATAGGCACCCACCCCTCATATGTCTGGGCACTGCTGGGAGTGATAGGCACCCACCCCTCATATGTCTGGGCACTGCTGGGAGTCCTCTGCACCCACCCTTCATATGTCTGGGCAATGATGGGAGTGATAGGCACACACCCCTCATATGTCTGGGCACTGCTGGGAGTGATAGGCACCCACCCCTCATATGTCTGGGCACTGCTGGGAGTCCTCTGCACCCACCCCTCATATGTCTGGGCACTGCTGGGAGTGATAGGCACACACCCCTCATATGTCTGGGCACTGCTGGGAGTGATAGGCACCCACCCCTCATATGACTGGGCACTGCTGGGAGTGATAGGCACCCACCCCTTATATGTCTGGCCACTGCTGGGAGTGATAGGCACCCACCCCTCATATGTCTGGGCACTGCTGGGAGTCCTCTGCACCCTCCCGTCATATGTCTAGGCACTGCTGGGGGTCCTCTGCACCCACCCCTCATATGTCTGGGCACTGCTTGGAGTGATAGGCACACACCCCTCATATGTCTGGGCACTGCTGGGAATCCTCTGCACCCACCCCTCATATGTCTAGGCACTGCTGGGGGTCCTCTGCACCCACCCCTCATATGTCTGGGCACTGCTGGGAGTGATAGGCACCCACCCCTCATATGTCTGGCCACTGCTGGGAGTGATAGGCACACACCCCTCATATGTCTGGGCACTGCTGGGAGTCCTCTGCACTCACCCTTCATATGTCTGGGCACTGCTGGGAGTGATAGGCACACACCCCTCATATGTCTGGGCACTGCTGGGAGTGATAGGCACCCACCCCTCATATGTCTGGGCACTGCTGGGAGTCCTCTGCACCCACCCCTCATTTGTCTGGGCACTGCTGGGGGTCCTCTGCACCCACCCCTCATATGTCTGGGCACTGCTGGGAGTGACAGGCACCCACCCCTCATATGAGTGGGCACTGCTGGAAGTCCTCTGCACACACCCCTCATATGTCTGGGCACTGCTGGGGGTCCTCTGCACCCACCCCTCATATGTCTGGGCACTGCTGGGAGTGATAGGCACCACCCCTCATATGTCTGGGCACTGCTGGGAGTCCTCTGCACACACCCCTTATATGTCTGGGCACTGCTGGGGGTCCTCTGCACCCACCCCTCATATGTCTGGGCACTGCTGGGAGTGATAGGCACCCACCCCTCATATGTCTGGGCACTGCTGGGAGTGATAGGCACCCACCCCTCATATGCCTGGGCACTGCTGGGAGTCCTCTGCACCCACCCCTCATATGTCTGGGCACTGCTGGGAGTGATAGGCACACACCCCTCATATGTCTGGGCACTGCTGGGAGTGATAGGCTCCCACCCCTCATATGTCTGGCCACTGCTGGGAGTGATAGGCACCCACCCCTCATATGTCTGGGCACTGCTGGGAGTCCTCTACACCCTCCCCTCATATGTCTGGGCACTGCTGGGAGTGATAGGCACCCACCCCTCATATGTCTGGCCACTGCTGGGAGTCCTCTGCACCCACCCCTCATATGTCTGGGCACTGCTGGGGGTTCTCTGCACCCACCCCTCATTTGTCTGGGCACTGCTGGGAGTGATAGGCACACACCCCTCATATGTCTGGGCACTGCTGAGAGTGATAGGCACCCACCCCTCATATGTCTGGGCACTGCTGGGGGTCCTCTGCACCCACCCCTCATATGTCTGGGCACTGTTGGCAGTAATAGGCACCCACCCCTCCTATGTCTGGGCATTGCTGGGAGTGATAGGCACCCACCCCTCATATGTCTGGGCACTGCTGGGAGTCCTCTGCACCCACCCCTCATATGTCTGGGCACTGCTGGGAGTGATAGGCGCTCACTCCTCATATGTCTGGGCACTGCTGGGAGTGATAGGCACCCACCCCTCATATGTCTGGGCACTGCTGGGAGTCCTCTGCACCCACCCCTCATATGTCTGGGCACTGCTGGGGGTCCTCTGCACCCACCCCTCATATGTCTGGGCACTGCTGGGAGTGATAGGCACCCACCCCTCATATGTCTGGGCACTGCTGGGAGTCCTCTGCACCCACCCCTCATATGTCTGGGCACTGCTGGGGGTCCTCTGCACCCACCCCTCATATGTCTGGGCACTGCTGGGAGTGATAGGCACCCACCCCTCATATGTCTGGGCACTGCTGGGAGTCCTCTGCACCCACCCTTCATATGTCTGGGCACTGCTGGGGGTCCTCTGCACCCACCCCTCATATGTCTGGGCACTGCTGGGAGTGATAGGCACCCACCCCTCATATGTCTGGGCACTGCTGGGAGTCCTCTGCACCCACCCCTTATATGTCTGGGCACTGCTGGGGGTCCTCTGCACCCACCTCCATATGTCTGGGCACTGCTGGGAGTGATAGGCACCCACCCCTCATATGTCTGGGCACTGCTGGGAGTGATGGGCACCCACCCCTCATATGCCTGGGCACTGCTGAGAGTCCTCTGTGCCCCCCCTTATATGTCTGGGTACTGCTGGGAGTGATAAGCACACACCCCTCATATGTCTGGGTACTGCTGGGAGTGATAGGCACCCAGCCCTCATATGTCTGGGCACTGCTGGAAGTCCTCTGCACCCTCCCCTCATATGTTGGGGCACTGCTGGGGGTCCTCTGCACCCACCCCTCATATGTCTGGGCACTGCGGGGGGTCCTCTGCACCCACCCCTCATATGTCTGGCCACTGCTGGGAGTGATAGGCACCCACCCCTCATATGTCTGGGCACTGCTGGGAGTCCTCTGCACCCACCCCTCATATGTCTGGGCACTGCTGGGGGTCCTCTGCACCCACCCCTCATTTGTCTGGGCACTGCTGGGGGTCCTCTGCACCCACCCCTCATATGTCTGGGCACTGCTGGGAGTGATAGGCACCCACCCCTCATATGTCTGGGCACTTCTGGGAGTGATAGGCACCCACCCCTCATATGTCTGGCCTCTGCTGGGAGTGATAGGCACCCACCCCTCATATGTCTGGGCACTGATGGAAGTCCTCTGCACCCACCCCTCATATGTCTGGGCACTGCTGGGGGTCCTCTGCACCCACCCCTCACATGTCTGGCCACTGCTGGGAGTGATAGGCACCCACCCCTCATATGTCTGGGCACTGCTGGGAGTCCTCTGCACCCACCCCTCATATGTCTGGGCACTGCTGGGGGTCCTCTGCACCCACCCCTCAGATGTCTGGGCACTGCTGGGAGTGATAGGCACCCACCCCTCATATGTCTGGGCACTGCTGGGAGTGATAGGCACCCACCCCTCATATGTCTGGGCACTGCTGGGAGTCCTCTGCACCCACCCCTCAAATGTTTGGGCACTGCTGGAAGTCCTCTGCACCCACCCCTCATATGTCTGGGCACTGCTGGGGGTCCTCTGCTTCCACCCCTCATATGTCTGGGCACTGCTGGGAGTGATAGGCACCCACCCCTCATATGTCTGGGCACTGCTGGGAGTCCTCTGCACCCACCCCTCATATGTCTGGGCACTGCTGGGAGTGATAGGCACACACCCCTCATATGTCTGGGCACTGCTGGGAGTGATAGGCACCCACCCCTCATATGTCTGGCCACTGCTGGGAGTGATAGGCACCCACCCCTCATATGTCTGGGCACTGCTGGGAGTCCTCTGCACCCACCCCTCATATGTCTGGGCACTGCTGGGGGTCCTCTGCACCCAACCCTCATATGTCTGGGCACTGCTGGGAGTGATAGGCACCCACCCCTCATATGTCTGGGCACTGCTGGGAGTGATAGGCACCCACCCCTCATATGTCTGGGCACTGCTGGGAGTCCTCTGCACCCACCCCTCATATGTCTGGGCACTGCTGGGAGTGATAGGCACACACCCCTCATATGTCTGGGCACTGCTGGGAGTGATAGGCACCCACCCCTCATATGTCTGGCCACTGCTGGGAGTGATAGGCACCCACCCCTCATATGAGTGGGCACTGCTGGAAGTCCTCTGCACCCACCCCTCATATGTCTGGGCACTGCTGGGGGTCCTCTGCACCCACCCCTCATATGTCTCGGCACTGCTGGGAGTGATAGGCACCCACCCCTCATATGTCTGGGCACTGCTGGGAGTCCTCTGCACACACCCCTTATATGTCTGGGCACTGCTGGGGGTCCTCTGCACCCACCCCTCATATGTCTGGGCACTGCTGGGAGTGATAGGCACCCACCCCTCATATGTCTGGGCACTGCTGGGAGTGATAGGCACCCACCCCTCATATGCCTGGGCACTGCTGGGAGTCCTCTGCACCCACCCCTCATATGTCTGGGCACTGCTGGGAGTGATAGGCACACACCCCTCATATATCTGGGCACTGCTGGGAGTGATAGGCACCCACCCCTCATATGTCTGGCCACTGCTGGGAGTGATAGGCACCCACCCCTCATATGTCTGGGCACTGCTGGGAGTCCTCTACACCCTCCCCTCATATGTCTGGGCACTGCTGGGAGTCATCTACACCCTCCCCTCAAATGTCTGGGCACTGCTGGGGGTCCTCTGCACCCACCCCTTATATGTCTGGGCACTGCTGGGAGTGATAGGCACCCACCCCTCATATGTCTGGGCACTGCTGGGAGTGATAGGCACCCACCCCTCATATGTCTGTGCATTGCTGGGAGTGATAGGCACCCACCCCTCATATGCCTGGGCACTGCTGGGAGTGATAGGCACCTACCCCTCATATGCCTGGGCACTGCTGGGAGTCCTCTGCACCCACCCCTCATATGTCTGGGCACTGCTGGGAGTGATAGGCACCCACCCCTCATATGTCTGGGCACTGCTGTGAGTGATAGGCACCCACCCCTCTTATGTCTGGCCACTGCTGGGAGTGATAGGCACCCACCCCTCATATGTCTGGGCACTGCTGGGAGTCCTCTGCACCCACCCCTCATATGTCTGGGCACTGCTGGGAGTGATAGGCACCCACCCCTCATATGTCTGGGCACTGCTGGGAGTGATAGGCACCCACCCCTCATATGTCTGGGCACTGCTGGGAGTCCTCTTCACCCACCCCCTCATATGTCTGGGCACTGCTGGGGGTCCTCTCCACCCACCCCTCATATGTCCGGGCACTGCTGGGAGTGATAGGCACCCACCCCTCATATGTCTGGGCACTGCTGGAAGTCCTCTGCACCCACCCCTCATATGTCTGGGCACTGCTGGGGGTCCTCTGCACCCACCCCTCATATGTCTGGGCACTGCTGGGAGTGATAGTCACCCACCCCTCATATGTCTGGGCACTGCTGGGAGTCCTCTGCACCCACCCCTTATATGTCTGGGCACTGCTGGGGGTCCTCTGCACCCACCTCCATATGTCTGGGCACTGCTGGGAGTGATAGGCACCCAACCGTCATATGTCTGGGCACTGCTGGGAGTGATGGGCACCCACCCCTCATATGCCTGGGCACTGCTGAGAGTCCTCTGCGCCCACCCCTTATATGTCTGGGTACTGCTGGGAGTGATAAGCACACACCCCTCATATGTCTGGGCACTGCTGGGAGTGATAGGCACCCAGCCCTCATATGTCTGGGCACTGCTGGAAGTCCTCTGCACCCTCCCCTCATATGTTGGGGCACTGCTGGGGGTCCTCTGCACCCACCCCTCATATGTCTGGGCACTGCTGGGGGTCCTCTGCACCCACCCCTCATATGTCTGGCCACTGCTGGGAGTGATAGGCACCCACCCCTCATATGTCTGGGCACTGCTGGGAGTCCTCTGCACCCACCCCTCATATGTCTGGGCACTGCTGGGGGTCCTCTGCACCCACCCCTCATATGTCTGGGCACTGCTGGGAGTGATAGGCACCCACCCCTCATATGTCTGGGCACTGCTGGGAGTGATAGGCACCCACCCCTCATATGTCTGGCCTCTGCTGGGAGTGATAGGCACCCACCCCTCATATGTCTGGGCACTGATGGAAGTCCTCTGCACCCACCCCTCATATGTCTGGGCACTGCTGGGGGTCCTCTGCACCCACCCCTCATATGTCTGGGCACTGCTGGGGGTCCTCTGCACCCACCCCTCACATGTCTGGCCACTGCTGGGAGTGATAGGCACCCACCCCTCATATGTCTGGGCACTGCTGGGAGTCCTCTGCACCCACCCCTCATATGTCTGGGCACTGCTGGGGGTCCTCTGCACCCACCCCTCATATGTCTGGGCACTTCTGGGAGTGATAGGCACCCACCCCTCATATGTCTGGGCACTGCTGGGAGTGATAGGCACCCACCCCTCATATGTCTGGGCACTGCTGGGAGTCCTCTGCACCCACCCCTCAAATGTCTGGGCACTGCTGGAAGTCCTCTGCACCCACCCCTCATATGTCTGGGCACTGCTGGGGGTCCTCTGCTTCCACCACTCATATGTCTGGGCACTGCTGGGAGTGATAGGTACCCACCCCTCATATGTCTGGGCACTGCTGGGAGTCCTCTGCACCCACCCCTCATATGTCTGGGCACTGCTGGGAGTGATAGGCACACACCCCTCATATGTCTGGGCACTGCTGGGAGTGATAGGCACCCACCCCTCATATGTCTGGCCACTGCTGGGAGTGATAGGCACCCACCCCTCATATGTCTGGGCACTGCTGGGGGTCCTCTGCACCCAACCCTCATATGTCTGGGCACTGCTGGGAGTGATAGGCACCCACCCCTCATATGTCTGGGCACTGCTGGGAGTCCTCTGCACCCACCCCTCATATGTCTGGGCACTGCTAGGAGTGATAGGCACACACCCCTCATATGTCTGGGCACTGCTGGGAGTGATAGGCACCCACCCCTCATATGTCTGGCCACTGCTGGGAGTGATAGTCACCCACCCCTCATATGTCTGGGCACTGCTGGGAGTCCTCTGCACCCACCCCCCATATGTCTGGGCACTGCTGGGGGTTCTCTGCACCCACCCCTCATTTGTCTGGGCACTGCTGGGAGTGATAGGCACACACCCCTCATATGTCTGGGCACTGCTGAGAGTGATAGGCACCCACCCCTCATATGTATGGGCACTGCTGGGGGTCCTCTGCACCCACCCCTCATATGTCTGGGCACTGTTGGCAGTGATAGGCACCCACCCCTCCTATGTCTGGGCATTGCTTGGAGTGATAGGCACCCACCCCTCATATGTCTGGGCACTGCTGGGAGTCCTCTGCACCCACCCCTCATATGTCTGGGCACTGCTGGGAGTGATAGGCGCTCACTCCTCATATGTCTGGGCACTGCTGGGAGTGATAGGCACCCACCCCTCATATGTCTGGGCACTGCTGGGAGTCCTCTGCACCCACCCCTCATATGTCTGGGCACTGCTGGGGGTCCTCTGCACCCACCCCTCATATGTCTGGGCACTGCTGGGAGTGATAGGCACCCACCCCTCATATGTCTGGGCACTGCTGGGAGTCCTCTGCACCCACCCCTCATATGTCTGGGCACTGCTGGTGGTCCTCTGCACCCACCCCTCATATGTCTGGGCACTGCTGGGAGTGATAGGCACCCACCCCTCATATGTCTGGGCACTGCTGGGAGTGATAGGCACCCACCCCTCATATGTCTGTGCACTGCTGGGAGTCCTCTGCACCCACCCTTCATATGTCTGGGCAATGATGGGAGTGATAGGCACACACCCCTCATATGTCTGGGCACTGCTGGGAGTGATAGGCACCCACCCCTCATATGTCTGGGCACTGCTGGGAGTCCTCTGCACCCACCCCTCATATGTCTGGGCACTGCTGGGAGTGATAGGCACACACCCCTCATATGTCTGGGCACTGCTGGGAGTGATAGGCACCCACCCCTCATATGACTGGGCACTGCTGGGAGTGATAGGCACCCACCCCTTATATGTCTGGCCACTGCTGGGAGTGATAGGCAACCACCCCTCATATGTCTGGGCACTGCTGGGAGTCCTCTGCACCCTCCCGTCATATGTCTGGGCACTGCTGGGGGTCCTCTGCACCCACCCCTCATATGTCTGGGCACTGCTTGGAGTGATAGGCACACACCCCTCATATGTCTGGGCACTGCTGGGAATCCTCTGCACCCACCCCTCATATGTCTAGGCACTGCTGGGGGTCCTCTGCACCCACCCCTCATATGTCTGGGCACTGCTGGGAGTGATAGGCACCACCCCTCATATGTCTGGCCACTGCTGGGAGTGATAGGCACACACCCCTCATATGTCTGGGCACTGCTGGGAGTCCTCTGCACTCACCCTTCATATGTCTGGGCACTGCTGGGAGTGATAGGCACACACCCCTCATATGTCTGGGCACTGCTGGGAGTGATAGGCACCCACCCCTCATATGTCTGGGCACTGCTGGGAGTCCTCTGCACCCACCCCTCATATGTCTGGGCACTGCTGGGGGTCCTCTGCACCCACCCCTCATATGTCTGGGCACTGCTGGGAGTGACAGGCACCCACCCCTCATATGAGTGGGCACTGCTGGAAGTCCTCTGCACACACCCCTCATATGTCTGGGCACTGCTGGGGGTCCTCTGCACCCACCCCTCATATGTCTGGGCACTGCTGGGAGTGATAGGCACCCACCCCTCATATGTCTGGGCACTGCTGGGAGTCCTATGCACACACCCCTTATATGTCTGGGCACTGCTGGGGGTCCTCTGCACCCACCCCTCATATGTCTGGGCACTGCTGGGAGTGATAGGCACCCACCCCTCATATGTCTGGGCACTGCTGGGAGTGATAGGCACCCACCCCTCATATGCCTGGGCACTGCTGGGAGTCCTCTGCACCCACCCCTCATATGTCTGGGCACTGCTGGGAGTGATAGGCACACACCCCTCATATGTCTGGGCACTGCTGGGAGTGATAGGCTCCCACCCCTCATATGTCTGGCCACTGCTGGGAGTGATAGGCACCCACCCCTCATATGTCTGGGCACTGCTGGGAGTCCTCTACACCCTCCCCTCATATGTCTGGGCACTGCTGGGAGTGATAGGCACCCACCCCTCATATGTCTGGCCACTGCTGGGAGTGATAGTCACCCACCCCTCATATGTCTGGGCACTGCTGGGAGTCCTCTGCACCCACCCCTCATATGTCTGGGCACTGCTGGGGGTTCTCTGCACCCACCCCTCATTTGTCTGGGCACTGCTGGGAGTGATAGGCACACACCCCTCATATGTCTGGGCACTGCTGAGAGTGATAGGCACCCACCCCTCATATGTCTGGGCACTGCTGGGGGTCCTCTGCACCCACCCCTCATATGTCTGGGCACTGTTGGCAGTAATAGGCACCCACCCCTCCTATGTCTGGGCATTGCTGGGAGTGATAGGCACCCACCCCTCATATGTCTGGGCACTGCTGGGAGTCCTCTGCACCCACCCCTCATATGTCTGGGCACTGCTGGGAGTGATAGGCGCTCACTCCTCATATGTCTGGGCACTGCTGGGAGTGATAGGCACCCACCCCTCATATGTCTGGGCACTGCTGGGGGTCCTCTGCACCCACCCCTCATATGTCTGGGCACTGCTGGGAGTGATAGGCACCACCCCTCATATGTCTGGGCACTGCTGGGAGTCCTCTGCACACACCCCTTATATGTCTGGGCACTGCTGGGGGTCCTCTGCACCCACCCCTCATATGTCTGGGCACTGCTGGGAGTGATAGGCACCCACCCCTCATATGTCTGGGCACTGCTGGGAGTGATAGGCACCCACCCCTCATATGTCTGGGCACTGCTGGGAGTCCTCTGCACCCACCCTTCATATGTCTGGGCACTGCTGGGGGTCCTCTGCACCCACCCCTCATATGTCTGGGCACTGCTGGGAGTGATAGGCTCCCACCCCTCATATGTCTGGCCACTGCTGGGAGTGATAGGCACCCACCCCTCATATGTCTGGGCACTGCTGGGAGTCCTCTACACCCTCCCCTCATATGTCTGGGCACTGCTGGGAGTGATAGGCACCCACCCCTCATATGTCTGGCCACTGCTGGGAGTCCTCTGCACCCACCCCTCATATGTCTGGGCACTGCTGGGGGTTCTCTGCACCCACCCCTCATTTGTCTGGGCACTGCTGGGAGTGATAGGCACACACCCCTCATATGTCTGGGCACTGCTGAGAGTGATAGGCACCCACCCCTCATATGTCTGGGCACTGCTGGGGGTCCTCTGCACCCACCCCTCATATGTCTGGGCACTGTTGGCAGTAATAGGCACCCACCCCTCCTATGTCTGGGCATTGCTGGGAGTGATAGGCACCCACCCCTCATATGTCTGGGCACTGCTGGGAGTCCTCTGCACCCACCCCTCATATGTCTGGGCACTGCTGGGAGTGATAGGCACCACCCCCCATATGTCTGGGCACTGCTGGGAGTCCTCTGCACACACCCCTTATATGTCTGGGCACTGCTGGGGGTCCTCTGCACCCACCCCTCATATGTCTGGGCACTGCTGGGAGTGATAGGCACCCACCCCTCATATGTCTGGGCACTGCTGGGAGTGATAGGCACCCACCCCTCATATGTCTGGGCACTGCTGGGAGTCCTCTGCACCCACCCTTCATATGTCTGGGCACTGCTGGGGGTCCTCTGCACCCACCCCTCATATGTCTGGGCACTGCTGGGAGTGATAGGCTCCCACCCCTCATATGTCTGGCCACTGCTGGGAGTGATAGGCACCCACCCCTCATATGTCTGGGCACTGCTGGGAGTCCTCTACACCCTCCCCTCATATGTCTGGGCACTGCTGGGAGTGATAGGCACCCACCCCTCATATGTCTGGCCACTGCTGGGAGTCCTCTGCACCCACCCCTCATATGTCTGGGCACTGCTGGGGGTTCTCTGCACCCACCCCTCATTTGTCTGGGCACTGCTGGGAGTGATAGGCACACACCCCTCATATGTCTGGGCACTGCTGAGAGTGATAGGCACCCACCCCTCATATGTCTGGGCACTGCTGGGGGTCCTCTGCACCCACCCCTCATATGTCTGGGCACTGTTGGCAGTAATAGGCACCCACCCCTCCTATGTCTGGGCATTGCTGGGAGTGATAGGCACCCACCCCTCATATGTCTGGGCACTGCTGGGAGTCCTCTGCACCCACCCCTCATATGTCTGGGCACTGCTGGGAGTGATAGGCGCTCACTCCTCATATGTCTGGGCACTGCTGGGAGTGATAGGCACCCACCCCTCATATGTCTGGGCACTGCTGGGAGTCCTCTGCACCCACCCCTCATATGTCTGGGCACTGCTGGGGGTCCTCTGCACCCACCCCTCATATGTCTGGGCACTGCTGGGAGTGATAGGCACCCACCCCTCATATGTCTGGGCACTGCTGGGAGTCCTCTGCACCCACCCCTCATATGTCTGGGCACTGCTGGGGGTCCTCTGCACCCACCCCTCATATGTCTGGGCACTGCTGGGAGTGATAGGCACCCACCCCTCATATGTCTGGGCACTGCTGGGAGTCCTCTGCACCCACCCTTCATATGTCTGGGCACTGCTGGGGGTCCTCTGCACCCACCCCTCATATGTCTGGGCACTGCTGGGAGTGATAGGCACCCACCCCTCATATGTCTGGGCACTGCTGGGAGTCCTCTGCACCCACCCCTTATATGTCTGGGCACTGCTGGGGGTCCTCTGCACCCACCTCCATATGTCTGGGCACTGCTGGGAGTGATAGGCACCCACCCCTCATATGTCTGGGCACTGCTGGGAGTGATGGGCACCCACCCCTCATATGCCTGGGCACTGCTGAGAGTCCTCTGTGCCCACCCCTTATATGTCTGGGTACTGCTGGGAGTGATAAGCACACACCCCTCATATGTCTGGGTACTGCTGGGAGTGATAGGCACCCAGCCCTCATATGTCTGGGCACTGCTGGAAGTCCTCTGCACCCTCCCCTCATATGTTGGGGCACTGCTGGGGGTCCTCTGCACCCACCCCTCATATGTCTGGGCACTGCGGGGGGTCCTCTGCACCCACCCCTCATATGTCTGGCCACTGCTGGGAGTGATAGGCACCCACCCCTCATATGTCTGGGCACTGCTGGGAGTCCTCTGCACCCACCCCTCATATGTCTGGGCACTGCTGGGGGTCCTCTGCACCCACCCCTCATTTGTCTGGGCACTGCTGGGGGTCCTCTGCACCCACCCCTCATATGTCTGGGCACTGCTGGGAGTGATAGGCACCCACCCCTCATATGTCTGGGCACTTCTGGGAGTGATAGGCACCCACCCCTCATATGTCTGGCCTCTGCTGGGAGTGATAGGCACCCACCCCTCATATGTCTGGGCACTGATGGAAGTCCTCTGCACCCACCCCTCATATGTCTGGGCACTGCTGGGGGTCCTCTGCACCCACCCCTCACATGTCTGGCCACTGCTGGGAGTGATAGGCACCCACCCCTCATATGTCTGGGCACTGCTGGGAGTCCTCTGCACCCACCCCTCATATGTCTGGGCACTGCTGGGGGTCCTCTGCACCCACCCCTCAGATGTCTGGGCACTGCTGGGAGTGATAGGCACCCACCCCTCATATGTCTGGGCACTGCTGGGAGTGATAGGCACCCACCCCTCATATGTCTGGGCACTGCTGGGAGTCCTCTGCACCCACCCCTCAAATGTTTGGGCACTGCTGGAAGTCCTCTGCACCCACCCCTCATATGTCTGGGCACTGCTGGGGGTCCTCTGCTTCCACCCCTCATATGTCTGGGCACTGCTGGGAGTGATAGGCACCCACCCCTCATATGTCTGGGCACTGCTGGGAGTCCTCTGCACCCACCCCTCATATGTCTGGGCACTGCTGGGAGTGATAGGCACACACCCCTCATATGTCTGGGCACTGCTGGGAGTGATAGGCACCCACCCCTCATATGTCTGGCCACTGCTGGGAGTGATAGGCACCCACCCCTCATATGTCTGGGCACTGCTGGGAGTCCTCTGCAACCACCCCTCATATGTCTGGGCACTGCTGGGGGTCCTCTGCACCCAACCCTCATATGTCTGGGCACTGCTGGGAGTGATAGGCACCCACCCCTCATATGTCTGGGCACTGCTGGATGTGATAGGCACCCACCCCTCATATGTCTGGGCACTGCTGGGAGTCCTCTGCACCCACCCCTCATATGTCTGGGCACTGCTGGGAGTGATAGGCACACACCCCTCATATGTCTGGGCACTGCTGGGAGTGATAGGCACCCACCCCTCATATGTCTGGCCACTGCTGGGAGTGATAGGCACCCACCCCTCATATGAGTGGGCACTGCTGGAAGTCCTCTGCACCCACCCCTCATATGTCTGGGCACTGCTGGGGGTCCTCTGCACCCACCCCTCATATGTCTCGGCACTGCTGGGAGTGATAGGCACCCACCCCTCATATGTCTGGGCACTGCTGGGAGTCCTCTGCACACACCCCTTATATGTCTGGGCACTGCTGGGGGTCCTCTGCACCCACCCCTCATATGTCTGGGCACTGCTGGGAGTGATAGGCACCCACCCCTCATATGTCTGGGCACTGCTGGGAGTGATAGGCACCCACCCCTCATATGCCTGGGCACTGCTGGGAGTCCTCTGCACCCACCCCTCATATGTCTGGGCACTGCTGGGAGTGATAGGCACACACCCCTCATATATCTGGGCACTGCTGGGAGTGATAGGCACCCCCCCCTCATATGTCTGGCCACTGCTGGGAGTGATAGGCACCCACCCCTCATATGTCTGGGCACTGCTGGGAGTCCTCTACACCCTCCCCTCATATGTCTGGGCACTGCTGGGAGTCATCTACACCCTCCCCTCAAATGTCTGGGCACTGCTGGGGGTCCTCTGCACCCACCCCTTATATGTCTGGGCACTGCTGGGAGTGATAGGCACCCACCCCTCATATGTCTGGGCACTGCTGGGAGTGATAGGCACCCACCCCTCATATGTCTGTGCATTGCTGGGAGTGATAGGCACCCACCCCTCATATGCCTGGGCACTGCTGGGAGTGATAGGCACCTACCCCTCATATGCCTGGGCACTGCTGGGAGTCCTCTGCACCCACCCCTCATATGTCTGGGCACTGCTGGGAGTGATAGGCACCCACCCCTCATATGTCTGGGCACTGCTGTGAGTGATAGGCACCCACCCCTCTTATGTCTGGCCACTGCTGGGAGTGATAGGCACCCACCCCTCATATGTCTGGGCACTGCTGGGAGTCCTCTGCACCCACCCCTCATATGTCTGGGCACTGCTGGGAGTGATAGGCACCCACCCCTCATATGTCTGGGCACTGCTGGGAGTGATAGGCACCCACCCCTCATATGTCTGGGCACTGCTGGGAGTCCTCTTCACCCACCCCCTCATATGTCTGGGCACTGCTGGGGGTCCTCTCCACCCACCCCTCATATGTCCGGGCACTGCTGGGAGTGATAGGCACCCACCCCTCATATGTCTGGGCACTGCTGGAAGTCCTCTGCACCCACCCCTCATATGTCTGGGCACTGCTGGGGGTCCTCTGCACCCACCCCTCATATGTCTGGGCACTGCTGGGAGTGATAGTCACCCACCCCTCATATGTCTGGGCACTGCTGGGAGTCCTCTGCACCCACCCCTTATATGTCTGGGCACTGCTGGGGGTCCTCTGCACCCACCTCCATATGTCTGGGCACTGCTGGGAGTGATAGGCACCCAACCGTCATATGTCTGGGCACTGCTGGGAGTGATGGGCACCCACCCCTCATATGCCTGGGCACTGCTGAGAGTCCTCTGCGCCCACCCCTTATATGTCTGGGCACTGCTGGGGGTCCTCTGCACCCACCTCCATATGTCTGGGCACTGCTGGGAGTGATAGGCACCCAACCGTCATATGTCTGGGCACTGCTGGGAGTGATAAGCACACACCCCTCATATGTCTGGGCACTGCTGGGAGTGATAGGCACCCAGCCCTCATATGTCTGGGCACTGCTGGAAGTCCTCTGCACCCTCCCCTCATATGTTGGGGCACTGCTGGGGGTCCTCTGCACCCACCCCTCATATGTCTGGGCACTGCTGGGGGTCCTCTGCACCCACCCCTCATATGTCTGGCCACTGCTGGGAGTGATAGGCACCCACCCCTCATATGTCTGGGCACTGCTGGGAGTCCTCTGCACCCACCCCTCATATGTCTGGGCACTGCTGGGGGTCCTCTGCACCCACCCCTCATATGTCTGGGCACTGCTGGGAGTGATAGGCACCCACCCCTCATATGTCTGGGCACTGCTGGGAGTGATAGGCACCCACCCCTCATATGTCTGGCCTCTGCTGGGAGTGATAGGCACCCACCCCTCATATGTCTGGGCACTGATGGAAGTCCTCTGCACCCACCCCTCATATGTCTGGGCACTGCTGGGGGTCCTCTGCACCCACCCCTCATATGTCTGGGCACTGCTGGGGGTCCTCTGCACCCACCCCTCACATGTCTGGCCACTGCTGGGAGTGATAGGCACCCACCCCTCATATGTCTGGGCACTGCTGGGAGTCCTCTGCACCCACCCCTCATATGTCTGGGCACTGCTGGGGGTCCTCTGCACCCACCCCTCATATGTCTGGGCACTGCTGGGAGTGATAGGCACCCACCCCTCATATGTCTGGGCACTGCTGGGAGTGATAGGCACCCACCCCTCATATGTCTGGGCACTGCTGGGAGTCCTCTGCACCCACCCCTCAAATGTCTGGGCACTGCTGGAAGTCCTCTGCACCCACCCCTCATATGTCTGGGCACTGCTGGGGGTCCTCTGCTTCCACCACTCATATGTCTGGGCACTGCTGGGAGTGATAGGCACCCACCCCTCATATGTCTGGGCACTGCTGGGAGTCCTCTGCACCCACCCCTCATATGTCTGGGCACTGCTGGGAGTGATAGGCACACACCCCTCATATGTCTGGGCACTGCTGGGAGTGATAGGCACCCACCCCTCATATGTCTGGCCACTGCTGGGAGTGATAGGCACCCACCCCTCATATGTCTGGGCACTGCTGGGGGTCCTCTGCACCCAACCCTCATATGTCTGGGCACTGCTGGGAGTGATAGGCACCCACCCCTCATATGTCTGGGCACTGCTGGGAGTCCTCTGCACCCACCCCTCATATGTCTGGGCACTGCTAGGAGTGATAGGCACACACCCCTCATATGTCTGGGCACTGCTGGGAGTGATAGGCACCCACCCCTCATATGTCTGGCCACTGCTGGGAGTGATAGTCACCCACCCCTCATATGTCTGGGCACTGCTGGGAGTCCTCTGCACCCACCCCCCATATGTCTGGGCACTGCTGGGGGTTCTCTGCACCCACCCCTCATTTGTCTGGGCACTGCTGGGAGTGATAGGCACACACCCCTCATATGTCTGGGCACTGCTGAGAGTGATAGGCACCCACCCCTCATATGTATGGGCACTGCTGGGGGTCCTCTGCACCCACCCCTCATATGTCTGGGCACTGTTGGCAGTGATAGGCACCCACCCCTCCTATGTCTGGGCATTGCTTGGAGTGATAGGCACCCACCCCTCATATGTCTGGGCACTGCTGGGAGTCCTCTGCACCCACCCCTCATATGTCTGGGCACTGCTGGGAGTGATAGGCGCTCACTCCTCATATGTCTGGGCACTGCTGGGAGTGATAGGCACCCACCCCTCATATGTCTGGGCACTGCTGGGAGTCCTCTGCACCCACCCCTCATATGTCTGGGCACTGCTGGGGGTCCTCTGCACCCACCCCTCATATGTCTGGGCACTGCTGGGAGTGATAGGCACCCACCCCTCATATGTCTGGGCACTGCTGGGAGTCCTCTGCACCCACCCCTCATATGTCTGGGCACTGCTGGTGGTCCTCTGCACCCACCCCTCATATGTCTGGGCACTGCTGGGAGTGATAGGCACCCACCCCTCATATGTCTGGGCACTGCTGGGAGTGATAGGCACCCACCCCTCATATGTCTGGGCACTGCTGGGAGTCCTCTGCACCCACCCTTCATATGTCTGGGCAATGATGGGAGTGATAGGCACACACCCCTCATATGTCTGGGCACTGCTGGGAGTGATAGGCACCCACCCCTCATATGTCTGGGCACTGCTGGGAGTCCTCTGCACCCACCCCTCATATGTCTGGGCACTGCTGGGAGTGATAGGCACACACCCCTCATATGTCTGGGCACTGCTGGGAGTGATAGGCACCCACCCCTCATATGACTGGGCACTGCTGGGAGTGATAGGCACCCACCCCTTATATGTCTGGCCACTGCTGGGAGTGATAGGCAACCACCCCTCATATGTCTGGGCACTGCTGGGAGTCCTCTGCACCCTCCCGTCATATGTCTGGGCACTGCTGGGGGTCCTCTGCACCCACCCCTCATATGTCTGGGCACTGCTTGGAGTGATAGGCACACACCCCTCATATGTCTGGGCACTGCTGGGAATCCTCTGCACCCACCCCTCATATGTCTAGGCACTGCTGGGGGTCCTCTGCACCCACCCCTCATATGTCTGGGCACTGCTGGGAGTGATAGGCACCCACCCCTCATATGTCTGGCCACTGCTGGGAGTGATAGGCACACACCCCTCATATGTCTGGGCACTGCTGGGAGTCCTCTGCACTCACCCTTCATATGTCTGGGCACTGCTGGGAGTGATAGGCACACACCCCTCATATGTCTGGGCACTGCTGGGAGTGATAGGCACCCACCCCTCATATGTCTGGGCACTGCTGGGAGTCCTCTGCACCCACCCCTCATATGTCTGGGCACTGCTGGGGGTCCTCTGCACCCACCCCTCATATGTCTGGGCACTGCTGGGAGTGACAGGCACCCACCCCTCATATGAGTGGGCACTGCTGGAAGTCCTCTGCACACACCCCTCATATGTCTGGGCACTGCTGGGGGTCCTCTGCACCCACCCCTCATATGTCTGGGCACTGCTGGGAGTGATAGGCACCCACCCCTCATATGTCTGGGCACTGCTGGGAGTCCTCTGCACACACCCCTTATATGTCTGGGCACTGCTGGGGGTCCTCTGCACCCACCCCTCATATGTCTGGGCACTGCTGGGAGTGATAGGCACCCACCCCTCATATGTCTGGGCACTGCTGGGAGTGATAGGCACCCACCCCTCATATGCCTGGGCACTGCTGGGAGTCCTCTGCACCCACCCCTCATATGTCTGGGCACTGCTGGGAGTGATAGGCACACACCCCTCATATGTCTGGGCACTGCTGGGAGTGATAGGCTCCCACCCCTCATATGTCTGGCCACTGCTGGGAGTGATAGGCACCCACCCCTCATATGTCTGGGCACTGCTGGGAGTCCTCTACACCCTCCCCTCATAGTCTGGGCACTGCTGGGAGTGATAGGCACCCACCCCTCATATGTCTGGCCACTGCTGGGAGTGATAGTCACCCACCCCTCATATGTCTGGGCACTGCTGGGAGTCCTCTGCACCCACCCCTCATATGTCTGGGCACTGCTGGGGGTTCTCTGCACCCACCCCTCATTTGTCTGGGCACTGCTGGGAGTGATAGGCACACACCCCTCATATGTCTGGGCACTGCTGAGAGTGATAGGCACCCACCCCTCATATGTCTGGGCACTGCTGGGGGTCCTCTGCACCCACCCCTCATATGTCTGGGCACTGTTGGCAGTAATAGGCACCCACCCCTCCTATGTCTGGGCATTGCTGGGAGTGATAGGCACCCACCCCTCATATGTCTGGGCACTGCTGGGAGTCCTCTGCACCCACCCCTCATATGTCTGGGCACTGCTGGGAGTGATAGGCGCTCACTCCTCATATGTCTGGGCACTGCTGGGAGTGATAGGCACCCACCCCTCATATGTCTGGGCACTGCTGGGAGTCCTCTGCACCCACCCCTCATATGTCTGGGCACTGCTGGGGGTCCTCTGCACCCACCCCTCATATGTCTGGGCACTGCTGGGAGTGATAGGCACCCACCCCTCATATGTCTGGGCACTGCTGGGAGTCCTCTGCACCCACCCCTCATATGTCTGGGCACTGCTGGGGGTCCTCTGCACCCACCCCTCATATGTCTCGGCACTGCTGGGAGTGATAGGCACCCACCCCTCATATGTCTGGGCACTGCTGGGAGTCCTCTGCACCCACCCTTCATATGTCTGGGCACTGCTGGGGGTCCTCTGCACCCACCCCTCATATGTCTGGGCACTGCTGGGAGTGATAGGCACCCACCCCTCATATGTCTGGGCACTGCTGGGAGTCCTCTGCACCCACCCCTTATATGTCTGGGCACTGCTGGGTGTCCTCTGCACCCACCTCCATATGTCTGGGCACTGCTGGGAGTGATAGGCACCCACCCCTCATATGTCTGGGCACTGCTGGGAGTGATGGGCACCCACCCCTCATATGCCTGGGCACTGCTGAGAGTCCTCTGTGCCCACCCCTTATATGTCTGGGTACTGCTGGGAGTGATAAGCACACACCCCTCATATGTCTGGGCACTGCTGGGAGTGATAGGCACCCAGCCCTCATATGTCTGGGCACTGCTGGAAGTCCTCTGCACCCTCCCCTCATATGTTGGGGCACTGCTGGGGGTCCTCTGCACCCACCCCTCATATGTCTGGGCACTGCGGGGGGTCCTCTGCACCCACCCCTCATATGTCTGGCCACTGCTGGGAGTGATAAGCACCCACCCCTCATATGTCTGGGCACTGCTGGGAGTCCTCTGCACCCACCCCTCATATGTCTGGGCACTGCTGGGGGTCCTCTGCACCCACCCCTCATATGTCTGGGCACTGCTGGGAGTGATAGGCACCCACCCCTCATATGTCTGGGCACTGCTGGGAGTGATAGGCACCCACCCCTCATATGTCTGGCCTCTGCTGGGAGTGATAGGCACCCACCCCTCATATGTCTGGGCACTGATGGAAGTCCTCTGCACCCACCCCTCATATGTCTGGGCACTGCTGGGGGTCCTCTGCACCCACCCCTCATATGTCTGGGCACTGCTGGGGGTCCTCTGCACCCACCCCTCACATGTCTGGCCACTGCTGGGAGTGATAGGCACCCACCCCTCATATGTCTGGGCAATGCTGGGAGTCCTCTGCACCCACCCCTCATATGTCTGGGCACTGCTGGGGGTCCTCTGCACCCACCCCTCATATGTCTGGGCACTGCTGGGAGTGATAGGCACCCACCCCTCATATGTCTGGGCACTGCTGGGAGTGATAGGCACCCACCCCTCATATGTCTGGGCACTGCTGGGAGTCCTCTGCACCCACCCCTCAAATGTCTGGGCACTGCTGGAAGTCCTCTGCACCCACCCCTCATATGTCTGGGCACTGCTGGGAGTGATAGGCACACACCCCTCATATGTCTGGGCACTGCTGGGAGTGATAGGCACCCACCCCTCATATGTCTGGCCACTGCTGGGAGTGATAGGCACCCACCCCTCATATGTCTGGGCACTGCTGGGAGTCCTCTGCACCCACCCGTCATATGTCTGGGCACTGCTGGGGGTCCTCTGCACCCAACCCTCATATGTCTGGGCACTGCTGGGAGTGATAGGCACCCACCCCTCATATGTCTGGGCACTGCTGGGAGTGATAGGCACCCACCCCTCATATGTCTGGGCACTGCTGGGAGTCCTCTGCACCCACCCCTCATATGTCTGGGCACTGCTAGGAGTGATAGGCACACACCCCTCATATGTCTGGGCACTGCTGGGAGTGATAGGCACCCACCCCTCATATGTCTGGCCACTGCTGGGAGTGATAGTCACCCACCCCTCATATGTCTGGGCACTGCTGGGAGTCCTCTGCACCCACCCCTCATATGTCTGGGCACTGCTGGGGGTTCTCTGCACCCACCCCTCATTTGTCTGGGCACTGCTGGGAGTGATAGGCACACACCCCTCATATGTCTGGGCACTGCTGGGGGTCCTCTGCACCCACCCCTCATATGTCTGGGCACTGTTGGCAGTGATAGGCACCCACCCCTCCTATGTCTGGGCATTGCTGGGAGTGATAGGCACCCACCCCTCATATGTCTGGGCACTGCTGGGAGTCCTCTGCACCCACCCCTCATATGTCTGGGCACTGCTGGGAGTGATAGGCGCTCACTCCTCATATGTCTGGGCACTGCTGGGAGTGATAGGCACCCACCCCTCATATGTCTGGGCACTGCTGAGAGTCCTCTGCACCCACCCCTCATATGTCTGGGCACTGCTGGGGGTCCTCTGCACCCACCCCTCATATGTCTGTGCACTGCTGGGAGTGATAGGCACCCACCCCTCATATGTCTGGGCACTGCTGGGAGTCCTCTGCACCCACCCCTCATATGTCTGGGCACTGCTGGTGGTCCTCTGCACCCACCCCTCATATGTCTGGGCACTGCTGGGAGTGATAGGCACCCACCCCTCATATGTCTGGGCACTGCTGGGAGTGATAGGCACCCACCCCTCATATGTCTGGGCACTGCTGGGAGTCCTCTGCACCCACCCTTCATATGTCTGGGCAATGATGGGAGTGATAGGCACACACCCCTCATATGTCTGGGCACTGCTGGGCGTGATAGGCACCCACCCCTCATATGTCTGGGCACTGCTGGGAGTCCTCTGCACCCACCCCTCATATGTCTGGGCACTGCTGGGAGTGATAGGCACACACCCCTCATATGTCTGGGCACTGCTGGGAGTGATAGGCACCCACCCCTCATATGACTGGGCACTGCTGGGAGTGATAGGCACCCACCCCTTATATGTCTGGCCACTGCTGGGAGTGATAGGCACCCACCCCTCATATGTCTGGGCACTGCTGGGAGTCCTCTGCACCCTCCCGTCATATGTCTGGGCACTGCTGGGGGTCCTCTGCACCCACCCCTCATATGTCTGGGCACTGCTTGGAGTGATAGGCACACACCCCTCATATGTCTGGGCACTGCTGGGAATCCTCTGCACCCACCCCTCATATGTCTAGGCACTGCTGGGGGTCCTCTGCACCCACCCCTCATATGTCTGGGCACTGCTGGGAGTGATAGGCACCCACCCCTCATATGTCTGGCCACTGCTGGGAGTGATAGGCACACACCCCTCATTTGTCTGGGCACTGCTGGGAGTCCTCTGCACTCACCCTTCATATGTCTGGGCACTGCTGGGAGTGATAGGCACACACCCCTCATATGTCTGGGCACTGCTGGGAGTGATAGGCACCCACCCCTCATATGTCTGGGCACTGCTGGGAGTCCTCTGCACCCACCCCTCATATGTCTGGGCACTGCTGGGGGTCCTCTGCACCCACCCCTCATATGTCTGGGCACTGCTGGGAGTGACAGGCACCTACCCCTCATATGAGTGGGCACTGCTGGAAGTCCTCTGCACCCACCCCTCATATGTCTGGGCACTGCTGGGGGTCCTCTGCACCCACCCCTCATATGTCTGGGCACTGCTGGGAGTGATAGGCACCCACCCCTCATATGTCTGGGCACTGCTGGGAGTCCTCTGCACACACCCCTTATATGTCTGGGCACTGCTGGGGGTCCTCTGCACCCACCCCTCATATGTCTGGGCACTGCTGGGAGTGATAGGCACCCACCCCTCATATGTCTGGGCACTGCTGGGAGTGATAGGCACCCACCCCTCATATGCCTGGGCACTGCTGGGAGTCCTCTGCACCCACCCCTCATATGTCTGGGCACTGCTGGGAGTGATAGGCACACACCCCTCATATGTCTGAGCACTGCTGGGAGTGATAGGCTCCCACCCCTCATATGTCTGGCCACTGCTGGGAGTGATAGGCACCCACCCCTCATATGTCTGGGCACTGCTGGGAGTCCTCTACACCCTCCCCTCATATGTCTGGGCACTGCTGGGAGTGATAGGCACCCACCCCTCATATGTCTGGCCACTGCTGGGAGTGATAGTCACCCACCCCTCATATGTCTGGGCACTGCTGGGAGTCCTCTGCACCCACCCCTCATATGTCTGGGCACTGCTGGGGGTTCTCTGCACCCACCCCTCATTTGTCTGGGCACTGCTGGGAGTGATAGGCACACACCCCTCATATGTCTGGGCACTGCTGAGAGTGATAGGCACCCACCCCTCATATGTCTGGGCACTGCTGGGGGTCCTCTGCACCCACCCCTCATATGTCTGGGCACTGTTGGCAGTAATAGGCACCCACCCCTCCTATGTCTGGGCATTGCTGGGAGTGATAGGCACCCACCCCTCATATGTCTGGGCACTGCTGGGAGTCCTCTGCACCCACCCTTCATATGTCTGGGCACTGCTGGGAGTGATAGGCGCTCACTCCTCATATGTCGGGGCACTGCTGGGAGTGATAGGCACCCACCCCTCATATGTCTGGGCACTGCTGGGAGTCCTCTGCACCCACCCCTCATATGTCTGGGCACTGCTGGGGGTCCTCTGCACCCACCCCTCATATGTCTGGGCACTGCTGGGAGTGATAGGCACCCACCCCTCATATGTCTGGGCACTGCTGGGAGTCCTCTGCACCCACCCCTCATATGTCTGGGCACTGCTGGGGGTCCTCTGCACCCACCCCTCATATGTCTGGGCACTGCTGGGAGTGATAGGCACCCACCCCTCATATGTCTGGGCACTGCTGGGAGTCCTCTGCACCCACCCTTCATATGTCTGGGCAATGATGGGAGTGATAGGCACACACCCCTCATATGTCTGGGCACTGCTGGGAGTGATAGGCACCCACCCCTCATATGTCTGGGCACTGCTGGGAGTCCTCTGCACCCACCCTTCATATGTCTGGGCAATGATGGGAGTGATAGGCACACACCCCTCATATGTCTGGGCACTGCTGGGAGTGATAGGCACCCACCCCTCATATGTCTGGGCACTGCTGGGAGTCCTCTGCACCCACCCCTCATATGTCTGGGCACTGCTGGGAGTGATAAGCACACACCCCTCATATGTCTGGGCACTGCTGGGAGTGATAGGCACCAACCCCTCATATGACTGGGCACTGCTGGGAGTGATAGGCACCCACCCCTTATATGTCTGGCCACTGCTGGGAGTGATAGGCACCCACCCCTCATATGTCTGGGCACTGCTGGGAGTCCTCTGCACCCTCCCGTCATATGTCTGGGCACTGCTGGGGGTCCTCTGCACCCACCCCTCATATGTCTGGGCACTGCTTGGAGTGATAGGCACACACCCCTCATATGTCTGGGCACTGCTGGGAATCCTCTGCACCCACCCCTCATATGTCTAGGCACTGCTGGGGGTCCTCTGCACCCACCCCTCGTATGTCTGGGCACTGCTGGGAGTGATAGGCACCCACCCCTCATATGTCTGGGCACTGCTGGGAGTCCTCTGCACCCACCCCTCATATGTCTGGGCACTGCTGGGGGTCCTCTGCACCCACCCCTCATATGTCTGGGCACTGCTGGGAGTGATAGGCACCCACCCCTCATATGTCTGGCCACTGCTGGGAGTGATAGGCACCCACCCCTCATATGTCTGGGCACTGCTGGGAGTCCTCTACACCCTCCCCTCATATGTCTGGGCACTGCTGGGAGTCCTCTACACCCTCCCCTCATATGTCTGGGCACTGCTGGGGGTCCTCTGCACCCACCCCTCATATGTCTGGGCACTGCTGGGGGTCCTCTGCACCCACCCCTCACATGTCTGGGCACTGCTGGGAGTGATAGGCACCCAGCCCTCATATGTCTGGGCACTGCTGGAAGTCCTCTGCACCCTCCCCTCATATGTTGGGGCACTGCTGGGGGTCCTCTGCACCCACCCCTCATATGTCTGGGCACTGCGGGGGGTCCTCTGCACCCACCCCTCATATGTCTGGCCACTGCTGGGAGTGATAAGCACCCACCCCTCATATGTCTGGGCACTGCTGGGAGTCCTCTGCACCCACCCCTCATATGTCTGGGCACTGCTGGGGGTCCTCTGCACCCACCCCTCATATGTCTGGGCACTGCTGGGAGTGATAGGCACCCACCCCTCATATGTCTGGGCACTGCTGGGAGTGATAGGCACCCACCCCTCATATGTCTGGCCTCTGCTGGGAGTGATAGGCACCCACCCCTCATATGTCTGGGCACTGATGGAAGTCCTCTGCACCCACCCCTCATATGTCTGGGCACTGCTGGGGGTCCTCTGCACCCACCCCTCATATGTCTGGGCACTGCTGGGGGTCCTCTGCACCCACCCCTCACATGTCTGGCCACTGCTGGGAGTGATAGGCACCCACCCCTCATATGTCTGGGCACTGCTGGGAGTCCTCTGCACCCACCCCTCATATGTCTGGGCACTGCTGGGGGTCCTCTGCACCCACCCCTCATATGTCTGGGCACTGCTGGGAGTGATAGGCACCCACCCCTCATATGTCTGGGCACTGCTGGGAGTGATAGGCACCCACCCCTCATATGTCTGGGCACTGCTGGGAGTCCTCTGCACCCACCCCTCAAATGTCTGGGCACTGCTGGAAGTCCTCTGCACCCACCCCTCATATGTCTGGGCACTGCTGGGAGTGATAGGCACACACCCCTCATATGTCTGGGCACTGCTGGGAGTGATAGGCACCCACCCCTCATATGTCTGGCCACTGCTGGGAGTGATAGGCACCCACCCCTCATATGTCTGGGCACTGCTGGGAGTCCTCTGCACCCACCCGTCATATGTCTGGGCACTGCTGGGGGTCCTCTGCACCCAACCCTCATATGTCTGGGCACTGCTGGGAGTGATAGGCACCCACCCCTCATATGTCTGGGCACTGCTGGGAGTGATAGGCACCCACCCCTCATATGTCTGGGCACTGCTGGGAGTCCTCTGCACCCACCCCTCATATGTCTGGGCACTGCTAGGAGTGATAGGCACACACCCCTCATATGTCTGGGCACTGCTGGGAGTGATAGGCACCCACCCCTCATATGTCTGGCCACTGCTGGGAGTGATAGTCACCCACCCCTCATATGTCTGGGCACTGCTGGGAGTCCTCTGCACCCACCCCTCATATGTCTGGGCACTGCTGGGGGTTCTCTGCACCCACCCCTCATTTGTCTGGGCACTGCTGGGAGTGATAGGCACACACCCCTCATATGTCTGGGCACTGCTGGGGGTCCTCTGCACCCACCCCTCATATGTCTGGGCACTGTTGGCAGTGATAGGCACCCACCCCTCCTATGTCTGGGCATTGCTGGGAGTGATAGGCACCCACCCCTCATATGTCTGGGCACTGCTGGGAGTCCTCTGCACCCACCCCTCATATGTCTGGGCACTGCTGGGAGTGATAGGCGCTCACTCCTCATATGTCTGGGCACTGCTGGGAGTGATAGGCACCCACCCCTCATATGTCTGGGCACTGCTGAGAGTCCTCTGCACCCACCCCTCATATGTCTGGGCACTGCTGGGGGTCCTCTGCACCCACCCCTCATATGTCTGTGCACTGCTGGGAGTGATAGGCACCCACCCCTCATATGTCTGGGCACTGCTGGGAGTCCTCTGCACCCACCCCTCATATGTCTGGGCACTGCTGGTGGTCCTCTGCACCCACCCCTCATATGTCTGGGCACTGCTGGGAGTGATAGGCACCCACCCCTCATATGTCTGGGCACTGCTGGGAGTGATAGGCACCCACCCCTCATATGTCTGGGCACTGCTGGGAGTCCTCTGCACCCACCCTTCATATGTCTGGGCAATGATGGGAGTGATAGGCACACACCCCTCATATGTCTGGGCACTGCTGGGCGTGATAGGCACCCACCCCTCATATGTCTGGGCACTGCTGGGAGTCCTCTGCACCCACCCCTCATATGTCTGGGCACTGCTGGGAGTGATAGGCACACACCCCTCATATGTCTGGGCACTGCTGGGAGTGATAGGCACCCACCCCTCATATGACTGGGCACTGCTGGGAGTGATAGGCACCCACCCCTTATATGTCTGGCCACTGCTGGGAGTGATAGGCACCCACCCCTCATATGTCTGGGCACTGCTGGGAGTCCTCTGCACCCTCCCGTCATATGTCTGGGCACTGCTGGGGGTCCTCTGCACCCACCCCTCATATGTCTGGGCACTGCTTGGAGTGATAGGCACACACCCCTCATATGTCTGGGCACTGCTGGGAATCCTCTGCACCCACCCCTCATATGTCTAGGCACTGCTGGGGGTCCTCTGCACCCACCCCTCATATGTCTGGGCACTGCTGGGAGTGATAGGCACCCACCCCTCATATGTCTGGCCACTGCTGGGAGTGATAGGCACACACCCCTCATTTGTCTGGGCACTGCTGGGAGTCCTCTGCACTCACCCTTCATATGTCTGGGCACTGCTGGGAGTGATAGGCACACACCCCTCATATGTCTGGGCACTGCTGGGAGTGATAGGCACCCACCCCTCATATGTCTGGGCACTGCTGGGAGTCCTCTGCACCCACCCCTCATATGTCTGGGCACTGCTGGGGGTCCTCTGCACCCACCCCTCATATGTCTGGGCACTGCTGGGAGTGACAGGCACCTACCCCTCATATGAGTGGGCACTGCTGGAAGTCCTCTGCACCCACCCCTCATATGTCTGGGCACTGCTGGGGGTCCTCTGCACCCACCCCTCATATGTCTGGGCACTGCTGGGAGTGATAGGCACCCACCCCTCATATGTCTGGGCACTGCTGGGAGTCCTCTGCACACACCCCTTATATGTCTGGGCACTGCTGGGGGTCCTCTGCACCCACCCCTCATATGTCTGGGCACTGCTGGGAGTGATAGGCACCCACCCCTCATATGTCTGGGCACTGCTGGGAGTGATAGGCACCCACCCCTCATATGCCTGGGCACTGCTGGGAGTCCTCTGCACCCACCCCTCATATGTCTGGGCACTGCTGGGAGTGATAGGCACACACCCCTCATATGTCTGAGCACTGCTGGGAGTGATAGGCTCCCACCCCTCATATGTCTGGCCACTGCTGGGAGTGATAGGCACCCACCCCTCATATGTCTGGGCACTGCTGGGAGTCCTCTACACCCTCCCCTCATATGTCTGGGCACTGCTGGGAGTGATAGGCACCCACCCCTCATATGTCTGGCCACTGCTGGGAGTGATAGTCACCCACCCCTCATATGTCTGGGCACTGCTGGGAGTCCTCTGCACCCACCCCTCATATGTCTGGGCACTGCTGGGGGTTCTCTGCACCCACCCCTCATTTGTCTGGGCACTGCTGGGAGTGATAGGCACACACCCCTCATATGTCTGGGCACTGCTGAGAGTGATAGGCACCCACCCCTCATATGTCTGGGCACTGCTGGGGGTCCTCTGCACCCACCCCTCATATGTCTGGGCACTGTTGGCAGTAATAGGCACCCACCCCTCCTATGTCTGGGCATTGCTGGGAGTGATAGGCACCCACCCCTCATATGTCTGGGCACTGCTGGGAGTCCTCTGCACCCACCCTTCATATGTCTGGGCACTGCTGGGAGTGATAGGCGCTCACTCCTCATATGTCGGGGCACTGCTGGGAGTGATAGGCACCCACCCCTCATATGTCTGGGCACTGCTGGGAGTCCTCTGCACCCACCCCTCATATGTCTGGGCACTGCTGGGGGTCCTCTGCACCCACCCCTCATATGTCTGGGCACTGCTGGGAGTGATAGGCACCCACCCCTCATATGTCTGGGCACTGCTGGGAGTCCTCTGCACCCACCCCTCATATGTCTGGGCACTGCTGGGGGTCCTCTGCACCCACCCCTCATATGTCTGGGCACTGCTGGGAGTGATAGGCACCCACCCCTCATATGTCTGGGCACTGCTGGGAGTCCTCTGCACCCACCCTTCATATGTCTGGGCAATGATGGGAGTGATAGGCACACACCCCTCATATGTCTGGGCACTGCTGGGAGTGATAGGCACCCACCCCTCATATGTCTGGGCACTGCTGGGAGTCCTCTGCACCCACCCTTCATATGTCTGGGCAATGATGGGAGTGATAGGCACACACCCCTCATATGTCTGGGCACTGCTGGGAGTGATAGGCACCCACCCCTCATATGTCTGGGCACTGCTGGGAGTCCTCTGCACCCACCCCTCATATGTCTGGGCACTGCTGGGAGTGATAAGCACACACCCCTCATATGTCTGGGCACTGCTGGGAGTGATAGGCACCAACCCCTCATATGACTGGGCACTGCTGGGAGTGATAGGCACCCACCCCTTATATGTCTGGTCACTGCTGGGAGTGATAGGCACCCACCCCTCATATGTCTGGGCACTGCTGGGAGTCCTCTGCACCCTCCCGTCATATGTCTGGGCACTGCTGGGGGTCCTCTGCACCCACCCCTCATATGTCTGGGCACTGCTTGGAGTGATAGGCACACACCCCTCATATGTCTGGGCACTGCTGGGAATCCTCTGCACCCACCCCTCATATGTCTAGGCACTGCTGTGGGTCCTCTGCACCCACCCCTCGTATGTCTGGGCACTGCTGGGAGTGATAGGCACCCACCCCTCATATGTCTGGGCACTGCTGGGAGTCCTCTGCACCCACCCCTCATATGTCTGGGCACTGCTGGGGGTCCTCTGCACCCACCCCTCATATGTCTGGGCACTGCTGGGAGTGATAGGCACCCACCCCTCATATGTCTGGGCACTGCTGGGAGTCCTCTGCACCCACCCCTCATATGTCTGGGCACTGCTGGGGGTCCTCTGCACCCACCCCTCATATGTCTGGGCACTGCTGGGAGTGATAGGCACCCACCCCTCATATGTCTGGGCACTGCTGGGAGTCCTCTGCACCCACCCTTCATATGTCTGGGCAATGATGGGAGTGATAGGCACACACCCCTCATATGTCTGGGCACTGCTGGGAGTGATAGGCACCCACCCCTCATATGTCTGGGCACTTCTGGGAGTCCTCTGCACCCACCCTTCATATGTCTGGGCAATGATGGGAGTGATAGGCACACACCCCTCATATGTCTGGGCACTGCTGGGAGGGATAGGCACCCACCCCTCATATGTCTGGGCACTGCTGGGAGTCCTCTGCACCCACCCCTCATATGTCTGGGCACTGCTGGGAGTGATAAGCACACACCCCTCATATGTCTGGGCACTGCTGGGAGTGATAGGCACCCACCCCTCATATGACTGGGCACTGCTGGGAGTGATAGGCACCCACCCCTTATATGTCTGGCCACTGCTGGGAGTGATAGGCACCCACCCCTCATATGTCTGGGCACTGCTGGGAGTCCTCTGCACCCTCCCGTCATATGTCTGGGCACTGCTGGGGGTCCTCTGCACCCACCCCTCATATGTCTGGGCACTGCTTGGAGTGATAGGCACACACCCCTCATATGTCTGGGCACTGCTGGGAATCCTCTGCACCCACCCCTCATATGTCTAGGCACTGCTGGGGGTCCTCTGCACCCACCCCTCGTATGTCTGGGCACTGCTGGGAGTGATAGGCACCCACCCCTCATATGTCTGGCCACTGCTGGGAGTGATAGGCACACACCCCTCATATGTCTGGGCACTGCTGGGAGTCCTCTGCATTCACCCTTCATAAGTCTGGGCACTGCTGGGAGTGATAGGCACACACCCCTCATATGTCTGGGCACTGCTGGGAGTGATAGGCACCCACCCCTCATATGTCTGGGCACTGCTGGGAGTCCTCTGCACCCACCCCTCATATGTCTGGGCACTGCTGGGGGTCCTCTGCACCCACCCCTCATATGTCTGGGCACTGCTGGGAGTGACAGGCACCCACCCCTCATATGAGTGGGCACTGCTGGAAGTCCTCTGCACCCACCCCTCATATGTCTGGGCACTGCTGGGGGTCCTCTGCACCCACCCCTCATATGTCTGGGCACTGCTGGGAGTGATAGGCACCCACCCCTCATATGTCTGGGCACTGCTGGGAGTCCTCTGCACACACCCCTTATATGTCTGGGCACTGCTGGGGGTCCTCTGCACCCACCCCTCATATGTCTGGCCACTGCTGGGAGTGATAGGCACCCACCCCTCATATGTCTGGGCACTGCTGGGAGTGATAGGCACCCACCCCTCATATGCCTGGGCACTGCTGGGAGTCCTCTGCACCCACCCCTCATATGTCTGGGCACTGCTGGGAGTGATAGGCACACACCCCTCATATGTCTGGGCACTGCTGGGAGTGATAGGCACCCACCCCTCATATGTCTGGCCACTGCTGGGAGTGATAGGCACCCACCCCTCATATGTCTGGGCACTGCTGGGAGTCCTCTACACCCTCCCCTCATATGTCTGGGCACTGCTGGGAGTCCTCTACACCCTCCCCTCATATGTCTGGGCACTGCTGGGGGTCCTCTGCACCCACCCCTTATATGTCTGGGCACTGCTGGGAGTGATAGGCACCCACCCCTCATATGTCTGGGCACTGCTGGGAGTGATAGGCACCCACCCCTCATATGTCTGTGCACTGCTGGGAGTGATAGGCACCCACCCCTAATATGCCTGGGCACTGCTGGGAGTGATAGGCACCCACCCCTCATATGCCTGGGCACTGCTGGGAGTCCTCTGCACCCACCCCTCATATGTCTGGGCACTGCTGGGAGTGATAGGCACCCACCCCTCATATGTCTGGGCACTGCTGTGAGTGATAGGCACCCACCCCTCTTATGTCTGGCCACTGCTGGGAGTGATAGGCTCCCACCCCTCATATGTCTGGGCACTGCTGGAAGTCCTCTGCACCCACCCCTCATATGTCTGGGCACTGCTGGGAGTGATAGGCACCCACCCCTCATATGTCTGGGCACTGCTGGGAGTGATAGGCACCCACCCCTCATATGTCTGGGCACTGCTGGGAGTCCTCTTCACCCACCCCCTCATATGTCTGGGCACTGCTGGGGGTCCTCTCCACCCACCCCTCATATGTCCGGGCACTGCTGGGAGTGATAGGCACCCACCCCTCATATGTCTGGGCACTGCTGGAAGTCCTCTGCACCCACCCCTCATATGTCTGGGCACTGCTGGGGGTCCTCTGCACCCACCCCTCATATGTCTGGGCACTGCTGGGAGTGATAGGCACCCACCCCTCATATGTCTGGGCACTGCTGGGAGTCCTCTGAACCCACCCCTTATATGTCTGGGCACTGCTGGGAGTGACAGGCACCCACCCCTCATATGTCTGGGCACTGCTGGGAGTGATAGGCACCCACCCCTCATATGTCTGTGCACTGCTGGGAGTGATAGGCACCCACCCCTCATATGCCTGGGCACTGCTGGGAGTGATAGGCACCCACCCCTCATATGCCTGGGCACTGCTGGGAGTCCTCTGCACCCACCCCTCATATGTCTGGGCACTGCTGGGAGTGATAGGCACCCACCCCTCATATGTCTGGGCACTGCTGGGAGTGATAGGCACCCACCCCTCTTATGTCTGGCCACTGCTGGGAGTGATAGGCTCCCACCCCTCATATGTCTGGGCACTGCTGGGAGTCCTCTGCACCCACCCCTCATATGTCTGGGCACTGCTGGGAGTGATAGGCACCCACCCCTCATATGTCTGGGCACTGCTGGGAGTGATAGGCACCCACCCCTCATATGTCTGGGCACTGCTGGGAGTCCTCTTCACCCACCCCCTCATATGTCTGGGCACTGCTGGGGGTCCTCTCCACCCACCCCTCATATGTCCGGGCACTGCTGGGAGTGATAGGCACCCACCCCTCATATGTCTGGGCACTGCTGGGAGTGATAGGCACCCACCCCTCATATGTCTGGGCACTGCTGGGAGTCCTCTGCACCCACCCCTCATATGTCTGGGCACTGCTAGGAGTGATAGGCACACACCCCTCATATGTCTGGGCACTGCTGGGAGTGATAGGCACCCACCCCTTATATGTCTGGCCACTGTTGGGAGTGATAGGCACCCACCCCTCATATGTCTGGGCACTGCTGGGAGTCCTCTGCACCCTCCCGTCATATGTCTGGGCACTGCTGGGGGTCCTCTGCACCCACCCCTCATATGTCTGGGCACTGCTTGGAGTGATAGGCACACACCCCTCATATGTCTGGGCACTGCTGGGAATCCTCTGCACCCACCCCTCATATGTCTAGGCACTGCTGGGGGTCCTCTGCACCCACCCCTCATATGTCTGGCCACTGCTGGGAGTGATAGGCACACACCCCTCATATGTCTGGGCACTGCTGGGAGTCCTCTGCATTCACCCTTCATAAGTCTGGGCACTGCTGGGAGTGATAGGCACCCACCCCTCATATGTCTGGGCACTGCTGGGAGTGATAGGCACCCACCCCTCATATGTCTGGGCACTGCTGGGAGTCCTCTGCACCCACCCCTCATATGTCTGGGCACTGCTGGGGGTCCTCTGCACCCACCCCTCATATGTCTGGGCACTGCTGGGAGTGACAGGCACCCACCCCTCATATGAGTGGGCACTGCTGGAAGTCCTCTGCACCCACCCCTCATATGTCTGGGCACTGCTGGGGGTCCTCTGCACCCACCCCTCATATGTCTGGGCACTGCTGGGAGTGATAGGCACCCACCCCTCATATGTCTGGGCACTGCTGGGAGTCCTCTGCACACACCCCTTATATGTCTGGGCACTGCTGGGGGTCCTCTGCACCCACCCCTCATATGTCTGGGCACTGCTGGGAGTGATAGGCACCCACCCCTCATATGTCTGGGCACTGCTGGGAGTGATAGGCACCCACCCCTCATATGCCTGGGCACTGCTGGGAGTCCTCTGCACCCACCCCTCATATGTCTGGGCACTGCTGGGAGTGATAGGCACACACCCCTCATATGTCTGGGCACTGCTGGGAGTGATAGGCACCCACCCCTCATATGTCTGGCCACTGCTGGGAGTGATAGGCACCCACCCCTCATATGTCTGGGCACTGCTGGGAGTCCTCTACACCCTCCCCTCATATGTCTGGGCACTGCTGGGAGTCCTCTACACCCTCCCCTCATATGTCTGGGCACTGCTGGGGGTCCTCTGCACCCACCCCTTATATGTCTGGGCACTGCTGGGAGTGATAGGCACCCACCCCTCATATGTCTGGGCACTGCTGGGAGTGATAGGCACCCACCCCTCATATGTCTGTGCACTGCTGGGAGTGATAGGCACCCACCCCTCATATGCCTGGGCACTGCTGGGAGTGATAGGCACCCACCCCTCATATGCCTGGGCACTGCTGGGAGTCCTCTGCACCCACCCCTCATATGTCTGGGCACTGCTGGGAGTGATAGGCACACACCCCTCATATGTCTGGGCACTGCTGTGAGTGATAGGCACCCACCCCTCTTATGTCTGGCCACTGCTGGGAGTGATAGGCTCCCACCCCTCATATGTCTGGGCACTGCTGGGAGTCCTCTGCACCCACCCCTCATATGTCTGGGCACTGCTGGGAGTGATAGGCACCCACCCCTCATATGTCTGGGCACTGCTGGGAGTGATAGGCACCCACCCCTCATATGTCTGGGCACTGCTGGGAGTCCTCTTCACCCACCCTCTCATATGTCTGGGCACTGCTGGGGGTCCTCTCCACCCACCCCTCATATGTCCGGGCACTGCTGGGAGTGATAGGCACCCACCCCTTATATGTCTGGGCACTGCTGGAAGTCCTCTGCACCCACCCCTCATATGTCTGGGCACTGCTGGGGGTCCTCTGCACCCACCCCTCATATGTCTGGGCACTGCTGGGAGTGATAGGCACCCACCCCTCATATGTCTGGGCACTGCTGGGAGTCCTCTGAACCCACCCCTTATATGTCTGGGCACTGCTGGGGGTCCTCTGCACCCACCTCCATATGTCTGGGCACTGCTGGGAGTGATAGGCACCCACCCCTCATATGTCTGGGCACTGCTGGGAGTGATGGGCACCCACCCCTCATATGCCTGGGCACTGCTGAGAGTCCTCTGCGCCCACCCCTTATATGTCTGGGTACTGCTGGGAGTGATAAGCACACACCCCTCATATGTCTGGGCACTGCTGGGAGTGATAGGCACCCAGCCCTCATATGTCTGGGCACTGCTGGAAGTCCTCTGCACACTCCCCTCATATGTCTGGGCACTGCTGGGGGTCCTCTGCACCCACCCCTCATATGTCTGGGCACTGCTGGGGGTCCTCTGCACCCACCCCTCATATGTCTGGCCACTGCTGGGAGTGATAGGCACCCACCCCTCATATGTCTGGGCACTGCTGGGAGTCCTCTGCACCCACCCCTCATATGTCTGGGCACTGCTGGGGGTCCTCTGCACCCACCCCTCATATGTCTGGGCACTGCTGGGAGTGATAGGCACCCACCCCTCATATGTCTGGGCACTGCTGGGAGTGATAGGCACCCACCCCTCATATGTCTGGCCTCTGCTGGGAGTGATAGGCACCCACCCCTCATATGTCTGGGCACTGATGGAAGTCCTCTGCACCCACCCCTCATATGTCTGGGCACTGCTGGGGGTCCTCTGCACCCACCCCTCATATGTCTGGGCACTGCTGGGGGTCCTCTGCACCCACCCCTCACATGTCTGGCCACTGCTGGGAGTGATAGGCACCCACCCCTCATATGTCTGGGCGCTGCTGGGAGTCCTCTGCACCCACCCCTCATATGTCTCGGCACTGCTGGGGGTCCTCTGCACCCACCCCTCATATGTCTGGGCACTGCTGGGAGTGATAGGCACCCACCCCTCATATGTCTGAGCACTGCTGGGAGTGATAGGCACCCACCCCTCATATGTCTGGGCACTGCTGGGAGTCCTCTGCACCCACCCCTCAAATGTCTGGGCACTGCTGGATGTCCTCTGCACCCACCCCTCATATGTCTGGGCACTGCTGGGGGTCCTCTGCTTCCACCCCTCATATGTCTGGGCACTGCTGGGAGTGATAGGCAACCACCCCTCATATGTCTGGGCACTGCTGGGAGTCCTCTGCACCCACCCCTCATATGTCTGGGCACTGCTGGGAGTGATAGGCACACACCCCTCATATGTCTGGGCACTGCTGGGAGTGATAGGCACCCACCCCTCATATGTCTGGCCACTGCTGGGAGTGATAGGCACCCACCCCTCATATGTCTGGGCACTGCTGGGAGTCCTCTGCACCCACCCCTCATATGTCTGGGCACTGCTGGGGGTCCTCTGCACCCAACCCTCATATGTCTGGGCACTGCTGGGAGTGATAGGCACCCACCCCTCATATGTCTGGGCACTGCTGGGAGTGATAGGCACCCACCCCTCATATGTCTGGGCACTGCTGGGAGTCCTCTGCACCCACCCCTCATATGTCTGGGCACTGCTAGGAGTGATAGGCACACATCCCTCATATGTCTGGGCACTGCTGGGAGTGATAGGCACCCACCCCTCATATGTCTGTGCACTGCTGGGAGTGATAGGCACCCACCCCTCATATGCCTGGGCACTGCTGGGAGTGATAGGCACCCACCCCTCATACGCCTGGGCACTTCTGGGAGTCCTCTTCACCCACCCCTCATATGTCTGGGCACTGCTGGGAGTGATAGGCACCCACCCCTCATATGTCTGGGCACTGCTGTGAGTGATAGGCACCCACCCCTCATATGTCTGGGCACTGCTGGGAGTACTCTTCACCCACCCCCTCATATGTCTGGGCACTGCTGGGGGTCCTCTCCACCCACCCCTCATATGTCCGGGCACTGCTGGGAGTGATAGGCACCCACCCCTCATATGTCTGGGCACTGCTGGAAGTCCTCTGCACCCACCCCTCATATGTCTGGGCATTGCTGGGGGTCCTCTGCACCCACCCCTCATATGTCTGGGCACTGCTGGGAGTGATAGGCACCCACCCCTCATATGTCTGGGCACTGCTGGGAGTCCTCTGCACCCACCCCTTATATGTCTGGGCACTGCTGGGGGTCCTCTGCACCCACCTCCATATGTCTGGGCACTGCTGGGAGTGATAGGCACCCACCCCTCATATGTCTGTGCACTGCTGGGAGTGATAGGCACCCACCCCTCATATGCCTGGGCACTGCTGGGAGTGATAGGCACCCACCCCTCATATGTCTGGGCACTGCTGGGAGTCCTCTGCACCCACCCCTCATATGTCTCGGCACTGCTGGGGGTCCTCTGCACCCACCCCTCATATGTCTGGGCACTGCTGGGAGTGATAGGCACCCACCCCTCATATGTCTGGGCACTGCTGGGAGTGATAGGCACCCACCCCTCATATGTCTGGGCACTGCTGGGAGTCCTCTGCACCCACCCCTCAAATGTCTGGGCACTGCTGGATGTCCTCTGCACCCACCCCTCATATGTCTGGGCACTGCTGGGGGTCCTCTGCTTCCACCCCTCATATGTCTGGGCACTGCTGGGAGTGATAGGCACCCACCCCTCATATGTCTGGGCACTGCTGGGAGTCCTCTGCACCCACCCCTCATATGTCTGGGCACTGCTGGGAGTGATAGGCACACACCCCTCATATGTCTGGGCACTGCTGGGAGTGATAGGCACCCACCCCTCATATGTCTGGCCACTGCTGGGAGTGATAGGCACCCACCCCTCATATGTCTGGGCACTGCTGGGAGTCCTCTGCACCCACCCCTCATATGTCTGGGCACTGCTGGGGGTCCTCTGCACCCAACCCTCATATGTCTGGGCACTGCTGGGAGTGATAGGCACCCACCCCTCATATGTCTGGGCACTGCTGGGAGTGATAGGCACCCACCCCTCATATGTCTGGGCACTGCTGGGAGTCCTCTGCACCCACCCCTCATATGTCTGGGCACTGCTAGGAGTGATAGGCACACACCCCTCATATGTCTGGGCACTGCTGGGAGTGATAGGCACCCACCCCTCATATGTCTGGCCACTGCTGGGAGTGATAGTCACCCACCCCTCATATGTCTGGGCACTGCTGGGAGTCCTCTGCACCCACCCCTCATTTGTCTGGGCACTGCTGGGAGTGATAGGCACACACCCCTCATATGTCTGGGCCCTGCTGAGAGTGATTGGCACCCACCCCTCATATGTCTGGGCACTGCTGGGGGTCCTCTGCACCCACCCCTCATATGTCTGGGCACTGTTGGCAGTGATAGGCACCCACCCCTCCTATGTCTGGGCATTGCTGGGAGTGATAGGCACCCACCCCTCATATGTCTGGGCACTGCTGGGAGTCCTCTGCACCCACCCCTCATATGTCTGGGCACTGCTGGGAGTGATAGGCGCTCACTCCTCATATGTCTGGGCACTGCTGGGAGTGATAGGCACCCACCCCTCATATGTCTGGGCACTGCTGGGAGTGATAGGCACCCACCCCTCATATGTATGTGCACTGCTGGGAGTGATAGGCACCCACCCCTCATATGCCTGGGCACTGCTGGGAGTGATAGGCACCCACCCCTCATATGCCTGGGCACTGCTGGGAGTCCTCTACACCCACCCCTCATATGTCTGGGCACTGCTGGGAGTGATAGGCACCCACCCCTCATATGTCTGGGCACTGCTGTGAGTGATAGGCACCCACCCCTCTTATGTCTGGCCACTGCTGGGAGTGATAGGCTCCCACCCCTCATATGTCTGGGCACTGCTGGGAGTCCTCTGCACCCACCCCTCATATGTCTGGGCACTGCTGGGAGTGATAGGCACCCACCCCTCATATGTCTGGGCACTGCTGGGAGTGATAGGCACCCACCCCTCATATGTCTGGGCACTGCTGGGAGTACTCTTCACCCACCCCCTCATATGTCTGGGCACTGCTGGGGGTCCTCTCCACCCACCCCTCATATGTCCGGGCACTGCTGGGAGTGATAGGCACCCACCCCTCATATGTCTGGGCACTGCTGGAAGTCCTCTGCACCCACCCCTCATATGTCTGGGCACTGCTGGGGGTCCTCTGCACCCACCCCTCATATGTCTGGGCACTGCTGGGAGTGATAGGCACCCACCCCTCATATGTCTGGGCACTGCTGGGAGTCCTCTGCACCCACCCCTTATATGTCTGGGCACTGCTGGGGGTCCTCTGCACCCACCTCCATATGTCTGGGCACTGCTGGGAGTGATAGGCACCCACCCGTCATATGTCTGGGCACTGCTGGGAGTGATGGGCACCCACCCCTCATATGCCTGGGCACTGCTGAGAGTCCTCTGCGCCCACCCCTTATATGTCTGGGTACTGCTGGGAGTGATAAGCACACACCCCTCATATGTCTGGGCACTGCTGGAAGTCCTCTGCACCCTCCCCTCATATGTTGGGGCACTGCTGGGGGTCCTCTGCACCCACCCCTCATATGTCTGGGCACTGCTGGGGGTCCTCTGCACCCACCCCTCATATGTCTGGCCACTGCTGGGACTGATAGGCACCCACCCCTCATATGTCTGGGCACTGCTGGGAGTCCTCTGCACCCACCCCTCATATGTCTGGGCACTGCTGGGGGTCCTCTGCACCCACCCCTCATATGTCTGGGCACTGCTGGGAGTGATAGGCACCCACCCCTCATATGTCTGGGCACTGCTGGGAGTGATAGGCACCCACCCCTCATATGTCTGGCCTCTGCTGGGAGTGATAGGCACCCACCCCTCATATGTCTGGGCACTGATGGAAGTCCTCTGCACCCACCCCTCATATGTCTGGGCACTGCTGGGGGTCCTCTGCACCCACCCCTCATATGTCTGGGCACTGCTGGGGGTCCTCTGCACCCACCCCTCACATGTCTGGCCACTGCTGGGAGTGATAGGCACCCACCCCTCATATGTCTGGGCACTGCTGGGAGTCCTCTGCACCCACCCCTCATATGTCTGGGCACTGCTGGGGGTCCTCTGCACCCACCCCTCATATGTCTGGGCACTGCTGGGAGTGATAGGCACCCACCCCTCATATGTCTGGGCACTGCTGGGAGTGATAGGCACCCACCCCTCATATGTCTGGGCACTGCTGGGAGTCCTCTGCACCCACCCCTCATATGTCTCGGCACTGCTGGGGGTCCTCTGCACCCACCCCTCATATGTCTGGGCACTGCTGGGAGTGATAGGCACCCACCCCTCATATGTCTGGGCACTGCTGGGAGTGATAGGCACCCACCCCTCATATGTCTGGGCACTGCTGGGAGTCCTCTGCACCCACCCCTCAAATGTCTGGGCACTGCTGGATGTCCTCTGCACCCACCCCTCATATGTCTGGGCACTGCTGGGGGTCCTCTGCTTCCACCCCTCATATGTCTGGGCACTGCTGGGAGTGATAGGCAACCACCCCTCATATGTCTGGGCACTGCTGGGAGTCCTCTGCACCCACCCCTCATATGTCTGGGCACTGCTGGGAGTGATAGGCACACACCCCTCATATGTCTGGGCACTGCTGGGAGTGATAGGCACCCACCCCTCATATGTCTGGCCACTGCTGGGAGTGATAGGCACCCACCCCTCATATGTCTGGGCACTGCTGGGAGTCCTCTGCACCCACCCCTCATATGTCTGGGCACTGCTGGGGGTCCTCTGCACCCAACCCTCATATGTCTGGGCACTGCTGGGAGTGATAGGCACCCACCCCTCATATGTCTGGGCACTGCTGGGAGTGATAGGCACCCACCCCTCATATGTCTGGGCACTGCTGGGAGTCCTCTGCACCCACCCCTCATATGTCTGGGCACTGCTAGGAGTGATAGGCACACACCCCTCATATGTCTGGGCACTGCTGGGAGTGATAGGCACCCACCCCTCATATGTCTGTGCACTGCTGGGAGTGATAGGCACCCAACCCTCATATGCCTGGGCACTGCTGGGAGTGATAGGCACCCACCCCTCATATGCCTGGGCACTGCTGGGAGTCCTCTGCACCCACCCCTCATATGTCTGGGCACTGCTGGGAGTGATAGGCACCCACCCCTCATATGTCTGGGCACTGCTGTGAGTGATAGGCACCCACCCCTCATATGTCTGGGCACTGCTGGGAGTACTCTTCACCCACCCCCTCATATGTCTGGGCACTGCTGGGGGTCCTCTCCACCCACCCCTCATATGTCCGGGCACTGCTGGGAGTGATAGGCACCCACCCCTCATATGTCTGGGCACTGCTGGAAGTCCTCTGCACCCACCCCTCATATGTCTGGGCACTGCTGGGGGTCCTCTGCACCCACCCCTCATATGTCTGGGCACTGCTGGGAGTGATAGGCACCCACCCCTCATATGTCTGGGCACTGCTGGGAGTCCTCTGCACCCACCCCTTATATGTCTGGGCACTGCTGGGGGTCCTCTGCACCCACCTCCATATGTCTGGGCACTGCTGGGAGTGATAGGCACCCACCCCTCATATGTCTGTGCACTGCTGGGAGTGATAGGCACCCACCCCTCATATGCCTGGGCACTGCTGGGAGTGATAGGCACCCACCCCTCATATGTCTGGGCACTGCTGGGAGTCCTCTGCACCCACCCCTCATATGTCTCGGCACTGCTGGGGGTCCTCTGCACCCACCCCTCATATGTCTGTGCACTGCTGGGAGTGATAGGCACCCACCCCTCATATGCCTGGGCACTGCTGGGAGTGATAGGCACCCACCCCTCATATGTCTGGGCACTGCTGGGAGTCCTCTGCACCCACCCCTCATATGTCTCGGCACTGCTGGGGGTCCTCTGCACCCACCCCTCATATGTCTGGGCACTGCTGGGAGTCCTCTGCACCCACCCCTCAAATGTCTGGGCACTGCTGGATGTCCTCTGCACCCACCCCTCATATGTCTGGGCACTGCTGGGGGTCCTCTGCTTCCACCCCTCATATGTCTGGGCACTGCTGGGAGTGATAGGCACCCACCCCTCATATGTCTGGGCACTGCTGGGAGTCCTCTGCACCCACCCCTCATATGTCTGGGCACTGCTGGGAGTGATAGGCACACACCCCTCATATGTCTGGGCACTGCTGGGAGTGATAGGCACCCACCCCTCATATGTCTGGCCACTGCTGGGAGTGATAGGCACCCACCCCTCATATGTCTGGGCACTGCTGGGGGTCCTCTGCACCCAACCCTCATATGTCTGGGCACTGCTGGGAGTGATAGGCACCCACCCCTCATATGTCTGGGCACTGCTGGGAGTCCTCTGCACCCACCCCTCATATGTCTGGGCACTGCTAGGAGTGATAGGCACACACCCCTCATATGTCTGGGCACTGCTGGGAGTGATAGGCACCCACCCCTCATATGTCTGGCCACTGCTGGGAGTGATAGTCACCCACCCCTCATATGTCTGGGCACTGCTGGGAGTCCTCTGCACCCACCCCTCATTTGTCTGGGCACTGCTGGGAGTGATAGGCACACACCCCTCATATGTCTGGGCCCTGCTGAGAGTGATTGGCACCCACCCCTCATATGTCTGGGCACTGCTGGGGGTCCTCTGCACCCACCCCTCATATGTCTGGGCACTGTTGGCAGTGATAGGCACCCACCCCTCCTATGTCTGGGCATTGCTGGGAGTGATAGGCACCCACCCCTCATATGTCTGGGCACTGCTGGGAGTCCTCTGCACCCACCCCTCATATGTCTGGGCACTGCTGGGAGTGATAGGCGCTCACTCCTCATATGTCTGGGCACTGCTGGGAGTGATAGGCACCCACCCCTCATATGTCTGGGCACTGCTGGGAGTGATAGGCACCCACCCCTCATATGTCTGTGCACTGCTGGGAGTGATAGGCACCCACCCCTCATATGCCTGGGCACTGCTGGGAGTGATAGGCACCCACCCCTCATATGCCTGGGCACGGCTGGGAGTCCTCTACACCCACCCCTCATATGTCTGGGCACTGCTGGGAGTGATAGGCACCCACCCCTCATATGTCTGGGCACTGCTGTGAGTGATAGGCACCCACCCCTCTTATGTCTGGCCACTGCTGGGAGTGATAGGCTCCCACCCCTCATATGTCTGGGCACTGCTGGGGGTCCTCTGCACCCACCCCTCATATGTCTGGGCACTGCTGGGAGTGATAGGCACCCACCCCTCATATGTCTGGGCACTGCTGGGAGTGATAGGCACCCACCCCTCATATGTCTGGGCACTGCTGGGAGTACTCTTCACCCACCCCCTCATATGTCTGGGCACTGCTGGGGGTCCTCTCCACCCACCTCCATATGTCTGGGCACTACTGGGAGTGATAGGCACCCACCCCTCATATGTCTGGGCACTGCTGGGAGTCCTCTGCACCCACCCCTTATATGTCTGGGCACTGCTGGGGGTCCTCTGCACCCACCTCCATATGTCTGGGCACTGCTGGGAGTGATAGGCACCCACCCGTCATATGTCTGGGCACTGCTGGGAGTGATGGGCACCCACCCCTCATATGCCTGGGCACTGCTGAGAGTCCTCTGCGCCCACCCCTTATATGTCTGGGTACTGCTGGGAGTGATAGGCACACACTCCTCATATGTCTGGGCACTGCTGAAAGTCCTCTGCACCCTCCCCTCATATGTTGGGGCACTGCTGGGGGTCCTCTGCACCCACCCCTCATATGTCTGGGCACTGCTGGGGGTCCTCTGCACCCACCCCTCATATGTCTGGCCACTGCTGGGACTGATAGGCACCCACCCCTCATATGTCTGGGCACTGCTGGGAGTCCTCTGCACCCACCCCTCATATGTCTGGGCACTGCTGGGGGTCCTCTGCACCCACCCCTCATATGTCTGGGCACTGCTGGGAGTGATAGGCACCCACCCCTCATATGTCTGGGCACTGCTGGGAGTGATAGGCACCCACCCCTCATATGTCTGGCCTCTGCTGGGAGTGATAGGCACCCACCCCTCATATGTCTGGGCACTGATGGAAGTCCTCTGCACCCACCCCTCATATGTCTGGGCACTGCTGGGGGTCCTCTGCACCCACCCCTCATATGTCTGGGCACTGCTGGGGGTCCTCTGCACCCACCCCTCACATGTCTGGCCACTGCTGGGAGTGATAGGCACCCACCCCTCATATGTCTGGGCACTGCTGGGAGTCCTCTGCACCCACCCCTCATATGTCTGGGCACTGCTGGGGGTCCTCTGCACCCACCCCTCATATGTCTGGGCACTGCTGGGAGTGATAGGCACCCACCCCTCATATGTCTGGGCACTGCTGGGAGTGATAGGCACCCACCCCTCATATGTCTGGGCACTGCTGGGAGTCCTCTGCACCCACCCCTCATATGTCTGGGCACTGCTGGGAGTCCTCTGCACCCACCCCTCAAATGTCTGGGCACTGCTGGAAGTCCTCTGCACCCACCCCTCATATGTCTGGGCACTGCTGGGGGTCCTCTGCTTCCACCCCTCATATGTCTGGGCACTGCTGGGAGTGATAGGCACCCACCCCTCATATGTCTGGGCACTGCTGGGAGTCCTCTGCACCCACCCCTCATATGTCTGGGCACTGCTGGGAGTGATAGGCACACACCCCTCATATGTCTGGGCACTGCTGGGAGTGATAGGCACCCACCCCTCATATGTCTGGCCACTGCTGGGAGTGATAGGCACCCACCCCTCATATGTCTGGGCACTGCTGGGAGTCCTCTGCACCCACCCCTCATATGTCTGGGCACTGCTGGGGGTCCTCTGCACCCAACCCTCATATGTCTGGGCACTGCTGGGAGTGATAGGCACCCACCCCTCATATGTCTGGGCACTGCTGGGAGTGATAGGCACCCACCCCTCATATGTCTGGGCACTGCTGGGAGTCCTCTGCACCCACCCCTCATATGTCTGGGCACTGCTAGGAGTGATAGGCACACACCCCTCATATGTCTGGGCACTGCTGGGAGTGATAGGCACCCACCCCTCATATGTCTGGCCACTGCTGGGAGTGATAGTCACCCACCCCTCATATGTCTGGGCACTGCTGGGAGTCCTCTGCACCCACCCCTCATATGTCTGGGCACTGCTGGGGGTCCTCTGCACCCACCCCTCATATGTCTGGGCTCTGCTGGGGGTCCTCTGCACCCACCCCTCACATGTCTGGCCACTGCTGGGAGTGATAGGCACCCACCCCTCATATGTCTGGGCACTGCTGGGAGTCCTCTGCACCCACCCCTCATATGTCTGGGCACTGCTGGGGGTCCTCTGCACCCACCCCTCATATGTCTGGGCACTGCTGGGAGTGATAGGCACCCACCCCTCATATGTCTGGGCACTGCTGGGAGTGATAGGCACCCACCCCTCATATGTCTGGCCTCTGCTGGGAGTGATAGGCACCCACCCCTCATATGTCTGGGCACTGATGGAAGTCCTCTGCACCCACCCCTCATATGTCTGGGCACTGCTGGGGGTCCTCTGCACCCACCCCTCATATGTCTGGGCACTGCTGGGGGTCCTCTGCACCCACCCCTCACATGTCTGGCCACTGCTGGGAGTGATAGGCACCCACCCCTCATATGTCTGGGCACTGCTGGGAGTCCTCTGCACCCACCCCTCATATGTCTCGGCACTGCTGGGGGTCCTCTGCACCCACCCCTCATATGTCTGGGCACTGCTGGGAGTGATAGGCACCCACCCCTCATATGTCTGGGCACTGCTGGGAGTGATAGGCACCCACCCCTCATATGTCTGGGCACTGCTGGGAGTCCTCTGCACCCACCCCTCAAATGTCTGGGCACTGCTGGATGTCCTCTGCACCCACCCCTCATATGTCTGGGCACTGCTGGGGGTCCTTCGCTTCCACCCCTCATATGTCTGGGCACTGCTGGGAGTGATAGGCACCCACCCCTCATATGTCTGGGCACTGCTGGGAGTCCTCTGCACCCACCCCTCATATGTCTGGGCACTGCTGGGAGTGATAGGCACACACCCCTCATATGTATGGGCACTGCTGGGAGTGATAGTCACCCAACCTTATATGTCTGGCCACTGCTGGGAGTGATAGGCACCCACCCCTCATATGTCTGGGCACTGCTGGGAGTCCTCTGCACCCACCCCTCATATGTCTGGGCACTGCTGGGGGTTCTCTGCACCCAACCCTCATATGTCTGGGCACTGCTGGGAGTGATAGGCACCCACCCCTCATATGTCTGGGCACTGCTGGGAGTCCTCGGCACACACCCCTTATATGTCTGGGCACTGCTGGGGGTCCTCTGCACCCACCCCTCATATGTCTGGGCACTGCTGGGAGTGATAGGCACCCACCCCTCATATGTCTGGGCACTGCTGGGAGTGATAGGCACCCACCCCTCATATGCCTGGGCACTGCTGGGAGTCCTCTACACCCTCCCCTCATATGTCTGGGCACTGCTGGGAGTGATAGGCACCCACCCCTCATATGCCTGGGCACTGCTGGGAGTCCTCTGCACCCACCCCTCATATGTCTGGGCACTGCTGGGAGTGATAGGCACACACCCCTCATATGTCTGGGCACTGCTGTGAGTGATAGGCACCCACCCCTCTTATGTCTGGCCACTGCTGGGAGTGATAGGCTCCCACCCCTCATATGTCTGGGCACTGCTGGGAGTCCTCTGCACCCACCCCTCATATGTCTGGGCACTGCTGGGAGTGATAGGCACCCACCCCTCATATGTCTGGGCACTGCTGGGAGTGATAGGCACCCACCCCTCATATGTCTGGGCACTGCTGGGAGTCCTCTTCACCCACCCCCTCATATGTCTGGGCACTGCTGGGGGTCCTCTCCACCCACCCCTCATATGTCCGGGCACTGCTGGGAGTGATAGGCACCCACCCCTCATATGTCTGGGCACTGCTGGAAGTCCTCTGCACCCACCCCTCATATGTCTGGGCACTGCTGGGGGTCCTCTGCACCCACCCCTCATATGTCTGGGCACTGCTGGGAGTGATAGGCACCCACCCCTCATATGTCTGGGCACTGCTGGGAGTCCTCTGAACCCACCCCTTATATGTCTGGGCACTGCTGGGGGTCCTCTGCACCCACCTCCATATGTCTGGGCACTGCTGGGAGTGATAGGCACCCACCCCTCATATGTCTGGGCACTGCTGGGAGTGATGGGCACCCACCCCTCATATGCCTGGGCACTGCTGAGAGTCCTCTGCGCCCACCCCTTATATGTCTGGGTACTGCTGGGAGTGATAAGCACACACCCCTCATATGTCTGGGCACTGCTGGGAGTGATAGGCACCCAGCCCTCATATGTCTGGGCACTGCTGGAAGTCCTCTGCACCCTCCCCTCATATGTCTGGGCACTGCTGGGGGTCCTCTGCACCCACCCCTCATATGTCTGGGCACTGCTGGGGGTCCTCTGCACCCACCCCTCATATGTCTGGCCACTGCTGGGAGTGATAGGCACCCACCCCTCATATGTCTGGGCACTGCTGGGAGTCCTCTGCACCCACCCCTCATATGTCTGGGCACTGCTGGGGGTCCTCTGCACCCACCCCTCATATGTCTGGGCACTGCTGGGAGTGATAGGCACCCACCCCTCATATGTCTGGGCACTGCTGGGAGTGATAGGCACCCACCCCTCATATGTCTGGCCTCTGCTGGGAGTGATAGGCACCCACCCCTCATATGTCTGGGCACTGATGGAAGTCCTCTGCACCCACCCCTCATATGTCTGGGCACTGCTGGGGGTCCTCTGCACCCACCCCTCATATGTCTGGGCACTGCTGGGGGTCCTCTGCACCCACCCCTCACATGTCTGGCCACTGCTGGGAGTGATAGGCACCCACCCCTCATATGTCTGGGCACTGCTGGGAGTCCTCTGCACCCACCCCTCATATGTCTCGGCACTGCTGGGGGTCCTCTGCACCCACCCCTCATATGTCTGGGCACTGCTGGGAGTGATAGGCACCCACCCCTCATATGTCTGGGCACTGCTGGGAGTGATAGGCACCCACCCCTCATATGTCTGGGCACTGCTGGGAGTCCTCTGCACCCACCCCTCAAATGTCTGGGCACTGCTGGATGTCCTCTGCACCCACCCCTCATATGTCTGGGCACTGCTGGGGGTCCTCTGCTTCCACCCCTCATATGTCTGGGCACTGCTGGGAGTGATAGGCAACCACCCCTCATATGTCTGGGCACTGCTGGGAGTCCTCTGCACCCACCCCTCATATGTCTGGGCACTGCTGGGAGTGATAGGCACACACCCCTCATATGTCTGGGCACTGCTGGGAGTGATAGGCACCCACCCCTCATATGTCTGGCCACTGCTGGGAGTGATAGGCACCCACCCCTCATATGTCTGGGCACTGCTGGGAGTCCTCTGCACCCACCCCTCATATGTCTGGGCACTGCTGGGGGTCCTCTGCACCCAACCCTCATATGTCTGGGCACTGCTGGGAGTGATAGGCACCCACCCCTCATATGTCTGGGCACTGCTGGGAGTGATAGGCACCCACCCCTCATATGTCTGGGCACTGCTGGGAGTCCTCTGCACCCACCCCTCATATGTCTGGGCACTGCTAGGAGTGATAGGCACACACCCCTCATATGTCTGGGCACTGCTGGGAGTGATAGGCACCCACCCCTCATATGTCTGTGCACGGCTGGGAGTGATAGGCACCCACCCCTCATATGCCTGGGCACTGCTGGGAGTGATAGGCACCCACCCCTCATATGCCTGGGCACTGCTGGGAGTCCTCTGCACCCACCCCTCATATGTCTGGGCACTGCTGGGAGTGATAGGCACCCACCCCTCATATGTCTGGGCACTGCTGTGAGTGATAGGCACCCACCCCTCATATGTCTGGGCACTGCTGGGAGTACTCTTCACCCACCCCCTCATATGTCTGGGCACTGCTGGGGGTCCTCTCCACCCACCCCTCATATGTCCGGGCACTGCTGGGAGTGATAGGCACCCACCCCTCATATGTCTGGGCACTGCTGGAAGTCCTCTGCACCCACCCCTCATATGTCTGGGCACTGCTGGGGGTCCTCTGCACCCACCCCTCATATGTCTGGGCACTGCTGGGAGTGATAGGCACCCACCCCTCATATGTCTGGGCACTGCTGGGAGTCCTCTGCACCCACCCCTTATATGTCTTGGCACTGCTGGGGGTCCTCTGCACCCACCTCCATATGTCTGGGCACTGCTGGGAGTGATAGGCACCCACCCCTCATATGTCTGTGCACTGCTGGGAGTGATAGGCACCCACCCCTCATATGCCTGGGCACTGCTGGGAGTGATAGGCACCCACCCCTCATATGTCTGGGCACTGCTGGGAGTCCTCTGCACCCACCCCTCATATGTCTCAGCACTGCTGGGGGTCCTCTGCACCCACCCCTCATATGTCTGGGCACTGCTGGGAGTGATAGGCACCCACCCCTCATATGTCTGGGCACTGCTGGGAGTGATAGGCACCCACCCCTCATATGTCTGGGCACTGCTGGGAGTCCTCTGCACCCACCCCTCAAATGTCTGGGCACTGCTGGATGTCCTCTGCACCCACCCCTCATATGTCTGGGCACTGCTGGGGGTCCTCTGCTTCCACCCCTCATATGTCTGGGCACTGCTGGGAGTGATAGGCACCCACCCCTCATATGTCTGGGCACTGCTGGGAGTCCTCTGCACCCACCCCTCATATGTCTGGGCACTGCTGGGAGTGATAGGCACACACCCCTCATATGTCTGGGCACTGCTGGGAGTGATAGGCACCCACCCCTCATATGTCTGGCCACTGCTGGGAGTGATAGGCACCCACCCCTCATATGTCTGGGCACTGCTGGGAGTCCTCTGCACCCACCCCTCATATGTCTGGGCACTGCTGGGGGTCCTCTGCACCCAACCCTCATATGTCTGGGCACTGCTGGGAGTGATAGGCACCCACCCCTCATATGTCTGGGCACTGCTGGGAGTGATAGGCACCCACCCCTCATATGTCTGGGCACTGCTGGGAGTCCTCTGCACCCACCCCTCATATGTCTGGGCACTGCTAGGAGTGATAGGCACACACCCCTCATATGTCTGGGCACTGCTGGGAGTGATAGGCACCCACCCCTCATATGTCTGGCCACTGCTGGGAGTGATAGTCACCCACCCCTCATATGTCTGGGCACTGCTGGGAGTCCTCTGCACCCACCCCTCATTTGTCTGGGCACTGCTGGGAGTGATAGGCACACACCCCTCATATGTCTGGGCCCTGCTGAGAGTGATTGGCACCCACCCCTCATATGTCTGGGCACTGCTGGGGGTCCTCTGCACCCACCCCTCATATGTCTGGGCACTGTTGGCAGTGATAGGCACCCACCCCTCCTATGTCTGGGCATTGCTGGGAGTGATAGGCACCCACCCCTCATATGTCTGGGCACTGCTGGGAGTCCTCTGCACCCACCCCTCATATGTCTGGGCACTGCTGGGAGTGATAGGCGCTCACTCCTCATATGTCTGGGCACTGCTGGGAGTGATAGGCACCCACCCCTCATATGTCTGGGCACTGCTGGGAGTGATAGGCACCCACCCCTCATATGTCTGTGCACTGCTGGGAGTGATAGGCACCCACCCCTCATATGCCTGGGCACTGCTGGGAGTGATAGGCACCCACCCCTCATATGCCTGGGCACTGCTGGGAGTCCTCTACACCCACCCCTCATATGTCTGGGCACTGCTGGGAGTGATAGGCACCCACCCCTCATATGTCTGGGCACTGCTGTGAGTGATAGGCACCCACCCCTCTTATGTCTGGCCACTGATGGGAGTGATAGGCTCCCACCCCTCATATGTCTGGGCACTGCTGGGAGTCCTCTGCACCCACCCCTCATATGTCTGGGCACTGCTGGGAGTGATAGGCACCCACCCCTCATATGTCTGGGCACTGCTGGGAGTGATAGGCACCCACCCCTCATATGTCTGGGCACTGCTGGGAGTACTCTTCACCCACCCCCTCATATGTCTGGGCACTGCTGGGGGTCCTCTCCACCCACCCCTCATATGTCCGGGCACTGCTGGGAGTGATAGGCACCCACCCCTCATATGTCTGGGCACTGCTGGAAGTCCTCTGCACCCACCCCTCATATGTCTGGGCACTGCTGGGGGTCCTCTGCACCCACCCCTCATATGTCTGGGCACTGCTGGGAGTGATAGGCACCCACCCCTCATATGTCTGGGCACTGCTGGGAGTCCTCTGCACCCACCCCTTATATGTCTGGGCACTGCTGGGGGTCCTCTGCACCCACCTCCATATGTCTGGGCACTGCTGGGAGTGATAGGCACCCACCCGTCATATGTCTGGGCACTGCTGGGAGTGATGGGCACCCACCCCTCATATGCCTGGGCACTGCTGAGAGTCCTCTGCGCCCACCCCTTATATGTCTGGGTACTGCTGGGAGTGATAAGCACACACCCCTCATATGTCTGGGCACTGCTGGAAGTCCTCTGCACCCTCCCCTCATATGTTGGGGCACTGCTGGGGGTCCTCTGCACCCACCCCTCATATGTCTGGGCACTGCTGGGGGTCCTCTGCACCCACCCCTCATATGTCTGGCCACTGCTGGGACTGATAGGCACCCACCCCTCATATGTCTGGGCACTGCTGGGAGTCCTCTGCACCCACCCCTCATATGTCTGGGCACTGCTGGGGGTCCTCTGCACCCACCCCTCATATGTCTGGGCACTGCTGGGAGTGATAGGCACCCACCCCTCATATGTCTGGGCACTGCTGGGAGTGATAGGCACCCACCCCTCATATGTCTGGCCTCTGCTGGGAGTGATAGGCACCCACCCCTCATATGTCTGGGCACTGATGGAAGTCCTCTGCACCCACCCCTCATATGTCTGGGCACTGCTGGGGGTCCTCTGCACCCACCCCTCATATGTCTGGGCACTGCTGGGGGTCCTCTGCACCCACCCCTCACATGTCTGGCCACTGCTGGGAGTGATAGGCACCCACCCCTCATATGTCTGGGCACTGCTGGGAGTCCTCTGCACCCACCCCTCATATGTCTGGGCACTGCTGGGGGTCCTCTGCACCCACCCCTCATATGTCTGGGCACTGCTGGGAGTGATAGGCACCCACCCCTCATATGTCTGGGCACTGCTGGGAGTGATAGGCACCCACCCCTCATATGTCTGGGCACTGCTGGGAGTCCTCTGCACCCACCCCTCAAATGTCTGGGCACTGCTGGAAGTCCTCTGCACCCACCCCTCATATGTCTGGGCACTGCTGGGGGTCCTCTGCTTCCACCCCTCATATGTCTGGGCACTGCTGGGAGTGATAGGCACCCACCCCTCATATGTCTGGGCACTGCTGGGAGTCCTCTGCACCCACCCCTCATATGTCTGGGCACTGCTGGGAGTGATAGGCACACACCCCTCATATGTCTGGGCACTGCTGGGAGTGATAGGCACCCACCCCTCATATGTCTGGCCACTGCTGGGAGTGATAGGCACCCACCCCTCATATGTCTGGGCACTGCTGGGAGTCCTCTGCACCCACCCCTCATATGTCTGGGCACTGCTGGGGGTCCTCTGCACCCAACCCTCATATGTCTGGGCACTGCTGGGAGTGATAGGCACCCACCCCTCATATGTCTGGGCACTGCTGGGAGTGATAGGCACCCACCCCTCATATGTCTGGGCACTGCTGGGAGTCCTCTGCACCCACCCCTCATATGTCTGGGCACTGCTAGGAGTGATAGGCACACACCCCTCATATGTCTGGGCACTGCTGGGAGTGATAGGCACCCACCCCTCATATGTCTGGCCACTGCTGGGAGTGATAGTCACCCACCCCTCATATGTCTGGGCACTGCTGGGAGTCCTCTGCACCCACCCCTCATATGTCTGGGCACTGCTGGGGGTCCTCTGCACCCACCCCTCATATGTCTGGGCTCTGCTGGGGGTCCTCTGCACCCACCCCTCACATGTCTGGCCACTGCTGGGAGTGATAGGCACCCACCCCTCATATGTCTGGGCACTGCTGGGAGTCCTCTGCACCCACCCCTCATATGTCTGGGCACTGCTGGGGGTCCTCTGCACCCACCCCTCATATGTCTGGGCACTGCTGGGAGTGATAGGCACCCACCCCTCATATGTCTGGGCACTGCTGGGAGTGATAGGCACCCACCCCTCATATGTCTGGCCTCTGCTGGGAGTGATAGGCACCCACCCCTCATATGTCTGGGCACTGATGGAAGTCCTCTGCACCCACCCCTCATATGTCTGGGCACTGCTGGGGGTCCTCTGCACCCACCCCTCATATGTCTGGGCACTGCTGGGGGTCCTCTGCACCCACCCCTCACATGTCTGGCCACTGCTGGGAGTGATAGGCACCCACCCCTCATATGTCTGGGCACTGCTGGGAGTCCTCTGCACCCACCCCTCATATGTCTCGGCACTGCTGGGGGTCCTCTGCACCCACCCCTCATATGTCTGGGCACTGCTGGGAGTGATAGGCACCCACCCCTCATATGTCTGGGCACTGCTGGGAGTGATAGGCACCCACCCCTCATATGTCTGGGCACTGCTGGGAGTCCTCTGCACCCACCCCTCAAATGTCTGGGCACTGCTGGATGTCCTCTGCACCCACCCCTCATATGTCTGGGCACTGCTGGGGGTCCTCTGCTTCCACCCCTCATATGTCTGGGCACTGCTGGGAGTGATAGGCACCCACCCCTCATATGTCTGGGCACTGCTGGGAGTCCTCTGCACCCACCCCTCATATGTCTGGGCACTGCTGGGAGTGATAGGCACACACCCCTCATATGTATGGGCACTGCTGGGAGTGATAGTCACCCACCCCTCATATGTCTGGCCACTGCTGGGAGTGATAGGCACCCACCCCTCATATGTCTGGGCACTGCTGGGAGTCCTCTGCACCCACCCCTCATATGTCTGGGCACTGCTGGGGGTCCTCTGCACCCAACCCTCATATGTCTGGGCACTGCTGGGAGTGATAGGCACCCACCCCTCATATGTCTGGGCACTGCTGGGAGTGATAGGCACCCACCCCTCATATGTCTGGGCACTGCTGGGAGTCCTCTGCACCCACCCCTCATATGTCTGGGCACTGCTAGGAGTGATAGGCACACACCCCTCATATGTCTGGGCACTGCTGGGAGTGATAGGCACCCACCCCTCATATGTCTGGCCACTGCTGGGAGTGATAGTCACCCACCCCTCATATGTCTGGGCACTGCTGGGAGTCCTCTGCACCCACCCCTCATATGTCTGGGCACTGCTGGGGGTTCTCTGCACCCACCCCTCATTTGTCTGGGCACTGCTGGGAGTGATAGGCACACACCCCTCATATGTCTGGGCCCTGCTGAGAGTGATTGGCACCCACCCCTCATATGTCTGGGCACTGCTGGGGGTCCTCTGCACCCACCCCTCATATGTCTGGGCACTGTTGGCAGTGATAGGCACCCACCCCTCCTATGTCTGGGCATTGCTGGGAGTGATAGGCACCCACCCCTCATATGTCTGGGCACTGCTGGGAGTCCTCTGCACCCACCCCTCATATGTCTGGGCACTGCTGGGGGTCCTCTGCTTCCACCCCTCATATGTCTGGGCACTGCTGGGAGTGATAGGCACCCACCCCTCATATGTCTGGGCACTGCTGGGAGTCCTCTGCACCCACCCCTCATATGTCTGGGCACTGCTGGGAGTGATAGGCACACACCCCTTGTTAGAAAAGGTAGATGGACCGGGAGGGTCGGCCGGGGTCAGGAGGAGAGGTCTCCGGGGAGAGCCGTCTCCAGCGATCGTACAGACAAGTAACTTCCCCCCCACAGACAGATATCACACACGGATAAGGTTCAGTGTTCTTTATAAGCACTTATTTAAGGTACGGTTAAATGGTACAAGGAGGTCTGGACTCAGGGGTCCCCTCGATTAGAGTCTCGCAAGGTAGGGAAGGGGGTAGCGGGACAGTCTATTTACCAATCAGGTAGTTCGGATGAGATGATGATGAGCTCACAATCCTCGAGCTTGGTGATTAGGTGGTATGGGCCGCGGCAGCGCTAGCAGGTCCCGGTGTGGATGGTCGTTACAACGGGCCGCGGCAGCGCCAGCAGGTCCCAGGAAGATGACTGTTGCAGAAGGCCGCGGCAGCGCCAGCAGGTCCCGGTGAGGATGGTCGTTACAACGGGCCGCGGCAGCGCCAGCAGGTCCCAGGAAGGTGAAGGTTGCAGAAGGCCGCGGCAGCGCCAGCAGGCAGGACGATGGTTCACAAGAGCGGGCTACGGCAGCGCCAGTAGACCGTCAGGGTTGAGTTCACTCGGTGTCTCTCGACTCCAGGATACAACTGCCTTCCTGCTCCGGAGCTGCCCCAGTTATAGGGCTGGTGCCCTTTGATGTCCGGACCCTCGCACTTGGAGGTCGGAGGGTCCGGGATGAAGGTGTCCAGACACCCAGCAGGGGGTGGAGCCAGTGCCTGGGGGAGCTGGGGGCGATCGGCACCTGGCGGGGGAGAGCCCTTGACACTTCGTTCTCCCATTGACCTGCCAAGTGGTCCGCTCACCTCCTGGGTGGATGGTGGTGCCGGGATGTCGGGGCCGGCCAGGCCCGGGGTTAGGGTCGAGGGGAGGCCGTGCGGCCGCGTGGTGCAGGGCCCAAGATGGCGGCTTGACCCTGCCGGGAAAGCCGGTGGGGCTGGACCCCGTGATGAGTAGGGGTCCGAGGGCAGAGGGTCCGTCGGGAGACGGAGTACAGGTGCTTGTTGCGGGGATATGCCAGGTGGGCCGGGGTTCGGGCCCCGTCGAGCGGGGAGGGAGCGAGCCGTTTGTGAGGCCTGTCCAACATGCGTCCCCCCCAGCTGAAGGCGGGGAGAGTCACCCATCTCCTTGGGGACTCTCTTCGTCGAGGCGGAAAAAGCGGGACAGGCCATCTGCGTTGGCGTGATCTTGGCCTGGTCGGTGCTCCACGGTGAAGTCCATTCCCTGCAGGGAAATGGACCAGCGCAAGAGTTTTGGGTTCTCCCCCCGCATCTGCATCAGCCATTGCAGGGGTCGATGGTCGGTTTGTACCCGGAAGTGGGTACCGAAGAGATAGGGTCGGAGCTTTTTGAGGGCCCACACTACTGCAAATGCCTCCCTCTCGATGGTGCTCCAACGCTGTTCTCGGGCCAGGAGACGTCGGCTGATGAAGGCCACCGGCTGGTCATGACCTTCGGGGTTCAGCTGAGAGAGGACGGCCCCGATGCCGTGGTCGGAGGCGTCGGTCTGCACCACAAATTCCCGACTGTAATCGGGGGCCTGGAGCACCGGGGCGGTGCACAGGGCGGCCTTCAGTTCCTCGAAGGCCGCTTGACAATCAGGAGTCCAGTTGACCCGCTTCGGCTGGTTCTTGGATGTGAGACCCGTGAGGGGCCCCACGATGCTGCCGTAGTCCTTCACGAACCGCCGGTAGTAGCCGGTGAGCCCCAAGAAGGCTCGGACCTCGGTCTGGGTGACGGGGGGCTGCCAGGACTGGATGGCAGCAATCTTAAGTTGTAGTGGGGCCACCAGCCCGCTCCCCACTTGGTGCCCAAGGTAGGTCACAGACCCTTGGCCAATCTGGCACTTGCCGGCCTTAATGGTGAGGCCGGCCCGCTGGAGGGCTTGCAGGACCTCTTGGAGGTGGCGGAGGTGGTCGGACCAGTGGCGGCTGTATACAGCGATATCGTCCAGGTAGGCAGCGCTGAATTCTTCAAGCCCTGCCAAGACCTGGTTCACAAGGCGTTGGAACGTGGCGGGGGCATTCTTCATGCCAAAGGGCATGACCTTAAATTGATAGTGGCCATCGGGGGTAGAGAAGGCTGACCGTTCCTGAGCCCTGGGTGTGAGGCCGATCTGCCAGTAGCCCGCCGTTAGGTCGAAGATACTAAGGTAGCGGGCGGCCCCCAGCCGGTCGATCAGCTCGTCTGCTCGGGGGATGGGATGAGCGTCGGTCCGGGTGACAGCGTTCAAGCCCCGGTAGTCGACGCAGAATCTTAGTTCAGGGGCGGAGCCGGGGGCAGCGGCCTTGGGAACTAATACGACCGGACTGGCCCAGGGACTGTCCGAGGGCTCGATGACCCCGATCGTGAGCATCTTGGCCACTTCCTCCTGGATGCAGGCCCGTACCCGATCTGGTACGCGGTAGGCCCGGTGCCGGACAGGGGGACTGTCCCCGGTGTCTACGTCGTGCAAACACCAGGGGGTGACCCCGGGGGTGAGGGAGAACAGGGCAGCGAACTGCAGCAGGAGGTTCCGGCAGTCCTGGCGTTGCTCTGAAGTGAGGGCGTCCGAGAGCCGGACCCCGTCCACGGAGCCGTCCTTCTCCTGAGTCCTCAGGAGGTCCGGGAGGGGCTCGGAGTCTTCTTCTGTGCCACTGTCTGTAGCCATCAAGAGGCTTAGTTCGGAGCGCACAAAGTGCGGTTTGAGCCGGTTGGTGTGGAGGACCCGAAGGGGGTTCCGGGAGGACCCCATGTCGATGAGGTAAGTGACGGGGCTTTTGCGCTCGACCACTTTGAAGGGCCCCGTCCACTTATCTTGCAGGGCGCATGGTTCGGTGGGGGACATCACCCATACTTGCTGCCCCGGCTCGAATTCAACGGAGGAGGCATTGTGATCATACCACCTCTTCATGTCCTCCTGGCTGGCCTCGAGGTTCGCCATGGCCATCTCCCTGAAGCGCCGGGTCTGGTTTCGTAAGGCCAGGATGTATTTGAAGACGTCTGGAGGGGTCGTTAGGGGGGCCATCTCCCAACCTTCCTTGACTAGGCTGAGGGGCCCTCGCACAGGGTGTCCGTATAGGAGTTCAAAGGGGCTAAAACCGAGGGACTTCTGGGGCACTTCCCGGTAGGCGAAGAGGAGGCACGGGAGCAGTACATCCCACTGGCGACGGAGAGGTTCTTCCAATCCCCCAATCATCCCTTTGAGAGTGCGGTTAAAACGCTCCACTAGTCCGTTCCCTTGGGGGTGATAGGGGGTCGTGAATCTGTAGGTGACCCCGCATTGTTGCCAGAGGGACTTCATGTACTTTGATATGAAATTCGTGCCTCGGTCGCTGACGACTTCTCGGGGGAAGCCTACCCGGGAGAAGATCCCCATCAGGGCCCGGCCAACCACTGGAGCGGTCACTGTCCGTAGAGGCACCGCCTCGGGGTAGCGGGTGGCATGGTCCACTAGTACCAAGATGAACCTGTGTCCTTGTGCCGTGCGGGGGTCCAGAGGTCCCACAATGTCTATCCCCACCCTCTCGAACGGGGTGGTGACCACCGGGAAGGGCTGTAGAGGGGCCTTCAGCTTCCGGCCACTCTTCCCGCTGGCTTGGCATGTGGGGCACGATCGGCAGTGGTTCAGGACGTCATTCCTCATTTTCGGCCAAAAAAAGTGGGTCACCAGGCGACTGTACGTTTTGTCCTGGCCCAGGTGTCCAGCCAGGGGGACATCGTGGGCTAGGTTGAGCAGAAAGTCTCGGAAGCGGAGCGGTACCACCAGAACTCGACCGGCCCCCAGTTCGGCGATTCTTTGCTCGCTGTAGAGCAGGTCGTTATCCCAGTAGACCCAGTGGGTTCCTGTGGTGTCCCCGGCGGTTTGGGTGCTGGCTTGTTGGCGGAGTCCCTCGAGGGAGGGACAGGTCTTTTGTTCCTGGCGGAACTGTTCTTGGGTGGGCCCCCCTTCTTGCCGCCACTGAGCCAGATCCGGGAGGTCCTGGTGTTGCGCGTCTTCCTCGGTAGTCGGGTCCGGGAGGTCGGTCTCGCCGTTGTCCTCTGCGAGGGCAACCGGGGGCGGAGGTGCTGGCCATTCGGTTTCTTCTGATCGGGGGGCGGCACGGGCGGCCATGGATCGGGTGGTTATGCAGGCCCAGTCCGGGAGGCCCAGCATCCCCAAGTGCTCTCTTCTCTCGACGGTGGCCCACGGGGAACTCTCGAGGTTATTCCCCAGGAGGCAGTCCACGGGGGCATCGTCCCGGACCGTCACCTTCAGTAGGCCGGAGACCCCTCCCCATTCAAACGGGACGCAGGCCATCTTACACATGCTCTCAGAGTTATCTGCCGAGCGGACGGGGCAGAGAATGTTCGGCAGGATCTGCTCGGGCTTCACCAGGTGACAGCGGACGGCCGTCACGCTGGCGCCGGTGTCACGCAAGGCCTCGGCTCTCTGTCCATTAATGGTCACCCACTGACCATATTTTCTGGTGTTGGCGGGTAGGGGAGCCCGCGGAACCATGTCCCTTCCCCCTAAGCATGCCAGGACCATGGCGGCCGGTTCCCACCCTTGCTGGTCCGGCTCATACTCCTCGGGTCCCTCCGATGATTGCTCTTCCCCCAGGGCAGCGGCAGCTACCTGGCGGGGCTTGGGTGGTTGGTTTAGCGGGCAGTTCGGATCGTTGGCGTAGTGGCCTAGTCGCTGGCACCGGTGGCACGTGACGTGGGCTCGGTACCCAGGCCGCAATGGGGGGTTGCCCCGGCCGGCCGGAGGTGGGGTGCTGGCCACGGGTGTTGCTGGTAAGGTGTCTCTCCCTCGCCCCTGGCCCCCTCCTCCTCCCCGAGGACGGTGCTGGCCTTGGTTGCTTCTGTTCTGGTCGTGGGGCCCTCTCCGGCCCACTCGGGTGCTTTCCCACCGGTCAGCTTCGGCGGCGAGCTGCCGTGGGTCAGTCAGCTTACTGTCGAGTAGGTGCTGCCTGAGCTCGACGAAACAGTTGTTTGATAGGTGCTCCCATACCATAAGGTTGAAGAGTTGTTCGTAGGTGGTGACCTGATTTCCCTTGATCCAACCCTCGAAGGCCCGGCTGAAATAGTTCACGTATTCCACCCAAGTTGTACCTGGGATCCGGGTGCAATCTCTGAACCTCTGGCGGTACATCTCGGGCGTGAGGCCGTAGCGGGTGAGGAGGGCAGCCTTCATGTGGTCGTAGGACGACATTTGGTGATCGGGGAGCTGCAGCAGGGCATCGCGACCCTCGTTGATGAATCTCCCCCAAAGTCCGGCTCCCCAATCACTCCGGTCGATCCGGTGGGAGGTCATTGCGATCTCATAGGCTTTAAACCACTGTTGTATGTCGTCTTCTCGGACATACTCGCGGACCACATCCTTGGGGATGTGAACTTTTTTCTCAATAGGCCCCGGGGTGTGTGGTCGCTCAGGCACCCCCAGTTCCTTATTCTGTTTGCGCAGTTCTATTTCCGCCAGTCGGCGCTCGTGCTCGAGCGTTATTTTTTTCTCTTCCAGCTCTCTTTGTCTCTGCTTTTCTCCTCGTTCCTCTCGAAGCCGCATATGCTCGAGGTTGATTTTCTGTTCAGCCAACTTAAGTTCCCCATCCATCTTGAGTCGTGCCATCTCTAATTCGTGTAATCTGACTCTGTCTCTTTCTCGTATCTCCTACTGTGAGAGGCCCGTTCCCCGCTCCTCGGGAGCCGTGGCGTTCCCCTCTGGTGTGATGCTGGTTTGGTCTGTTGTGACGCTGTTTTGGTCGGAGGGTCCTGTGACCCCAGTTTCTGTCCATGACTCAAGAGCGCGCTTTAGATCATCCTTGGTACTCAGGCCGGTGGTAGCAATGCCAAGTTCTATGCAAAATTGTCTCAGTTCGCGGTGGTTGTATTCTTCTAATTTCTCCATTTGGAACTTCTCGGTGGAGCTGCTATCTTTGGTCGACATCGTGCTTTGTCGTGGGGTGAGCTACTCTCTGTACGATTACGCGTTGATTCGGATCGCGCCGCTGGCCACCAATGTTAGAAAAGGTAGATGGACCGGGAGGGTCGGCCGGGGTCAGGAGGAGAGGTCTCCGGGGAGAGCCGTCTCCAGCGATCGTACAGACAAGTTACTTCCCCCCCACAGACAGATATCACACACGGATAAGGTTCAGTGTTCTTTATAAGCACTTATTTAAGGTACGGTTAAATGGTACAAGGAGGTCTGGACTCAGGGGTCCCCTCGATTAGAGTCTCGCAAGGTAGGGAAGGGGGTAGCGGGACAGTCTATTTACCAATCAGGTAGTTCGGATGAGATGATGATGAGCTCACAATCCTCGAGCTTGGTGATTAGGTGGTATGGGCCGCGGCAGCGCCAGCAGGTCCCGGTGTGGATGGTCGTTACAACGGGCCGCGGCAGCGCCAGCAGGTCCCAGGAAGATGACTGTTGCAGAAGGCCGCGGCAGCGCCAGCAGGTCCCGGTGAGGATGGTCGTTACAACGGGCCGCGGCAGCGCCAGCAGGTCCCAGGAAGGTGAAGGTTGCAGAAGGCCGCGGCAGCGCCAGCAGGCAGGACGATGGTTCACAAGAGCGGGCTACGGCAGCGCCAGTAGACCGTCAGGGTTGAGTTCACTCGGTGTCTCTCGACTCCAGGATACAACTGCCTTCCTGCTCCGGAGCTGCCCCAGTTATAGGGCTGGTGCCCTTTGATGTCCGGACCCTCGCACTTGGAGGTCGGAGGGTCCGGGATGAAGGTGTCCAGACACCCAGCAGGGGGTGGAGCCAGTGCCTGGGGGAGCTGGGGGCGATCGGCACCTGGCGGGGGAGAGCCCTTGACACTTCGTTCTCCCATTGACCTGCCAAGTGGTCCGCTCACCTCCTGGGTGGATGGTGGTGCCGGGATGTCGGGGCCGGCCAGGCCCGGGGTTAGGGTCGAGGGGAGGCCGTGCGGCTGCGTGGTGCAGGGCCCAAGATGGCGGCTTGACCCTGCCGGGAAAGCCGGTGGGGCTGGACCCCGTGATGAGTAGGGGTCCGAGGGCAGAGGGTCCGTCGGGAGACGGAGTACAGGTGCTTGTTGCGGGGATATGCCCGGTGGGCCAGGGTTCGGGCCCCGTCGAGCGGGGAGGGAGCGAGCCGTTTGTGAGGCCTGTCCAACACCCCTCATATGTCTGGGCACTGCTGGGAGTGATAGGCACCCACCCCTCATATGTCTGGCCACTGCTGGGAGTGATAGGCACCCACCCCTCATATGTCTGGGCACTGCTGGGAGTCCTCTGCACCCACCCCTCATATGTCTGGGCACTGCTGGGGGTCCTCTGCACCCAACCCTCATATGTCTGGGCACTGCTGGGAGTGATAGGCACCCACCCCTCATATGTCTGGGCACTGCTGGGAGTCCTCTGCACCCACCCCTCATATGTCTGGGCACTGCTAGGAGTGATAGGCACACACCCCTCATATGTCTGGGCACTGCTGGGAGTGATAGGCACCCACCCCTCATATGTCTGGCCACTGCTGGGAGTGATAGTCACCCACCCCTCATATGTCTGGGCACTGCTGGGAGTCCTCTGCACCCACCCCTCATATGTCTGGGCACTGCTGGGGGTCCTCTGCACCCACCCCTCATATGTCTGGGCTCTGCTGGGGGTCCTCTGCACCCACCCCTCACATGTCTGGCCACTGCTGGGAGTGATAGGCACCCACCCCTCATATGTCTGGGCACTGCTGGGAGTCCTCTGCACCCACCCCTCATATGTCTGGGCACTGCTGGGGGTCCTCTGCACCCACCCCTCATATGTCTGGGCACTGCTGGGAGTGATAGGCACCCACCCCTCATATGTCTGGGCACTGCTGGGAGTGATAGGCACCCACCCCTCATATGTCTGGCCTCTGCTGGGAGTGATAGGCACCCACCCCTCATATGTCTGGGCACTGCTGGGAGTCCTCTGCACCCACCCCTCATATGTCTGGGCACTGCTAGGAGAGATAGGCACACACCCCTCATATGTCTGGGCACTGCTGGGAGTGATAGGCACCCACCCCTCATATGTCTGGCCACTGCTGGGAGTGATAGTCACCCACCCCTCATATGTCTGGGCACTGCTGGGAGTCCTCTGCACCCACCCCTCATATGTCTGGGCACTGCTGGGGGTCCTCTGCACCCACCCCTCATATGTCTGGGCTCTGCTGGGGGTCCTCTGCACCCACCCCTCACATGTCTGGCCACTGCTGGGAGTGATAGGCACCCACCCCTCATATGTCTGGGCACTGCTGGGAGTCCTCTGCACCCACCCCTCATATGTCTGGGCACTGCTGGGGGTCCTCTGCACCCACCCCTCATATGTCTGGGCACTGCTGGGAGTGATAGGCACCCACCCCTCATATGTCTGGGCACTGCTGGGAGTGATAGGCACCCACCCCTCATATGTCTGGCCTCTGCTGGGAGTGATAGGCACCCACCCCTCATATGTCTGGGCACTGATGGAAGTCCTCTGCACCCACCCCTCATATGTCTGGGCACTGCTGGGGGTCCTCTGCACCCACCCCTCATATGTCTGGGCACTGCTGGGGGTCCTCTGCACCCACCCCTCACATGTCTGGCCACTGCTGGGAGTGATAGGCACCCACCCCTCATATGTCTGGGCACTGCTGGGAGTCCTCTGCACCCACCCCTCATATGTCTCGGCACTGCTGGGGGTCCTCTGCACCCACCCCTCATATGTCTGGGCACTGCTGGGAGTGATAGGCACCCACCCCTCATATGTCTGGGCACTGCTGGGAGTGATAGGCACCCACCCCTCATATGTCTGGGCACCGCTGGGAGTCCTCTGCACCCACCCCTCAAATGTCTGGGCACTGCTGGATGTCCTCTGCACCCACCCCTCATATGTCTGGGCACTGCTGGGGGTCCTCTGCTTCCACCCCTCATATGTCTGGGCACTGCTGGGAGTGATAGGCACCCACCCCTCATATGTCTGGGCACTGCTGGGAGTCCTCTGCACCCATCCCTCATATGTCTGGGCACTGCTGGGAGTGATAGGCACACACCCCTCATATGTATGGGCACTGCTGGGAGTGATAGTCACCCACCCCTCATATGTCTGGCCACTGCTGGGAGTGATAGGCACCCACCCCTCATATGTCTGGGCACTGCTGGGAGTCCTCTGCACCCACCCCTCATATGTCTGGGCACTGCTGGGGGTCCTCTGCACCCAACCCTCATATGTCTGGGCACTGCTGGGAGTGATAGGCACCCACCCCTCATATGTCTGGGCACTGCTGGGAGTGATAGGCACCCACCCCTCATATGTCTGGGCACTGCTGGGAGTCCTCTGCACCCACCCCTCATATGTCTGGGCACTGCTAGGAGTGATAGGCACACACCCCTCATATGTCTGGGCACTGCTGGGAGTGATAGGCACCCACCCCTCATATGTCTGGCCACTGCTGGGAGTGATAGTCACCCACCCCTCATATGTCTGGGCACTGCTGGGGGCCTCTGCACCCACCCCTCATATGTCTGGGCACTGCTGGGGGTTCTCTGCACCCACCCCTCATTTGTCTGGGCACTGCTAGGAGTGATAGGCACACACCCCTCATATGTCTGGGCCCTGCTGAGAGTGATTGGCACCCACCCCTCATATGTCTGGGCACTGCTGGGGGTCCTCTGCACCCACCCCTCATATGTCTGGGCACTGTTGGCAGTGATAGGCACCCACCCCTCCTATGTCTGGGCATTGCTGGGAGTGATAGGCACCCACCCCTCATATGTCTGGGCACTGCTGGGAGTCCTCTGCACCCACCCCTCATATGTCTGGGCACTGCTGGGAGTGATAGGCGCTCACTCCTCATATGTCTGGGCACTGCTGGGAGTGATAGGCACCCACCCCTCATATGTCTGGGCACTGCTGGGAGTGATAGGCACCCACCCCTCATATGTCTGTGCACTGCTGGGAGTGATAGGCACCCACCCCTCATATGCCTGGGCACTGCTGGGAGTGATAGGCACCCACCCCTCATATGCCTGGGCACTGCTGGGAGTCCTCTGCACCCACCCCTCATATGTCTGGGCACTGCTGGGAGTGATAGGCACCCACCCCTCATATGTCTGGGCACTGCTGTGAGTGATAGGCACCCACCCCTCATATGTCTGGGCACTGCTGGGAGAACTCTTCACCCACCCCCTCATATGTCTGGGCACTGCTGGGGGTCCTCTCCACCCACCCCTCATATGTCCGGGCACTGCTGGGAGTGATAGGCACCCACCCCTCATATGTCTGGGCACTGCTGGAAGTCCTCTGCACCCACCCCTCATATGTCTGGGCACTGCTGGGGTCCTCTGCACCCACCCCTCATATGTCTGGGCACTGCTGGGAGTGATAGGCACCCACCCCTCATATGTCTGGGCACTGCTGGGAGTCCTCTGCACCCACCCCTTATATGTCTGGGCACTGCTGGGGGTCCTCTGCACCCACCTCCATATGTCTGGGCACTGCTGGGAGTGATAGGCACCCACCCCTCATATGTCTGTGCACTGCTGGGAGTGATAGGCACCCACCCCTCATATGCCTGGGCACTGCTGGGAGTGATAGGCACCCACCCCTCATATGTCTGGGCACTGCTGGGAGTCCTCTGCACCCACCCCTCATATGTCTCGGCACTGCTGGGGGTCCTCTGCACCCACCCCTCATATGTCTGGGCACTGCTGGGAGTGATAGGCACCCACCCCTCATATGTCTGGGCACTGCTGGGAGTGATAGGCACCCACCCCTCATATGTCTGGGCACTGCTGGGAGTCCTCTGCACCCACCCCTCAAATGTCTGGGCACTGCTGGATGTCCTCTGCACCCACCCCTCATATGTCTGGGCACTGCTGGGGGTCCTCTGCTTCCACCCCTCATATGTCTGGGCACTGCTGGGAGTGATAGGCACCCACCCCTCATATGTCTGGGCACTGCTGGGAGTCCTCTGCACCCACCCCTCATATGTCTGTGCACTGCTGGGAGTGATAGGCACACACCCCTCATATGTCTGGGCACTGCTGGGAGTGATAGGCACCCACCCCTCATATGTCTGGCCACTGCTTGGAGTGATAGGCACCCACCCCTCATATGTCTGGGCACTGCTGGGAGTCCTCTGCACCCACCCCTCATATGTCTGGGCACTGCTGGGGGTCCTCTGCACCCAACCCTCATATGTCTGGGCACTGCTGGGAGTGATAGGCACCCACCCCTCATATGTCTGGGCACTGCTGGGAGTGATAGGCACCCACCCCTCATATGTCTGGGCACTGCTGGGAGTCCTCTGCACCCACCCCTCATATGTCTGGGCACTGCTAGGAGTGATAGGCACACACCCCTCATATGTCTGGGCACTGCTGGGAGTGATAGGCACCCACCCCTCATATGTCTGGCCACTGCTGGGAGTGATAGTCACCCACCCCTCATATGTCTGGGCACTGCTGGGAGTCCTCTGCACCCACCCCTCATATGTCTGGGCACTGCTGGGGGTTCTCTGCACCCACCCCTCATTTGTCTGGGCACTGCTGGGAGTGATAGGCACACACCCCTCATATGTCTGGGCCCTGCTGAGAGTGATTGGCACCCACCCCTCATATGTCTGGGCACTGCTGGGGGTCCTCTGCACCCACCCCTCATATGTCTGGGCACTGTTGGCAGTGATAGGCACCCACCCCTCCTATGTCTGGGCATTGCTGGGAGTGATAGGCACCCACCCCTCATATGTCTGGGCACTGCTGGGAGTCCTCTGCACCCACCCCTCATATGTCTGGGCACTGCTGGGAGTGATAGGCGCTCACTCCTCATATGTCTGGGCACTGCTGGGAGTGATAGGCACCCACCCCTCATATGTCTGGGCACTGCTGGGAGTGATAGGCACCCACCCCTCATATGTCTGTGCACTGCTGGGAGTGATAGGCACCCACCCCTCATATGCCTGGGCACTGCTGGGAGTGATAGGCACCCACCCCTCATATGCCTGGGCACTGCTGGGAGTCCTCTGCACCCACCCCTCATATGTCTGGGCACTGCTGGGAGTGATAAACACCCACCCCTCATATGTCTGGCCACTGCTGGGAGTGATAAACACCCACCCCTCATATGTCTGGCCACTGCTGGGAGTGATAGGCACCCACCCCTCATATGTCTGGGCACTGCTGGGAGTCCTCTGCACCCACCCCTCATATGTCTGGGCACTGCTGGGAGTGATAGGCACCCACCCCTCATATGTCTGGGCACTGCTGGGAGTGATAGGCACCCACCCCTCATATGTCTGGGCACTGCTGGGAGTACTCTTCACCCACCCCCTCATATGTCTGGGCACTGCTGGGGGTCCTCTCCACCCACCCCTCATATGTCCGGGCACTGCTGGGAGTGATAGGCACCCACCCCTCATATGTCTGGGCACTGCTGGAAGTCCTCTGCACCCACCCCTCATATGTCTGGGCACTGCTGGGGGTCAACTGCACCCACCCCTCATATGTCTGGGCACTGCTGGGAGTGATAGGCACCCACCCCTCATATGTCTTGGCACTGCTGGGATTCCTCTGCACCCACCCCTTATATGTCTGGGCACTGCTGGGGGTCCTCTGCACCCACCTCCATATGTCTGGGCACTGCTGGGAGTGATAGGCACCCACCCGTCATATGTCTGGGCACTGCTGGGAGTAATGGGCACCCACCCCTCATATGCCTGGGCACTGCTGAGAGTCCTCTGCGCCCACCCCTTATATGTCTGGGTACTGCTGGGAGTGATAAGCACACACCCCTCATATGTCTGGGCACTGCTGGAAGTCCTCTGCACCCTCCCCTCATATGTTGGGGCACTGCTGGGGGTCCTCTGCACCCACCCCTCATATGTCTGGGCACTGCTGGGGGTCCTCTGCACCCACCCCTCATATGTCTGGCCACTGCTGGGAGTGATAGGCACCCACCCCTCATATGTCTGGGCACTGCTCGGAGTCCTCTGCACCCACCCCTCATATGTCTGGGCACTGCTGGGGGTCCTCTGCACCCACCCCTCATATGTCTGGGCACTGCTGGGAGTGATAGGCACCCACCCCTCATATGTCTGGGCACTGCTGGGAGTGATAGGCACCCACCCCTCATATGTCTGGCCTCTGCTGGGAGTGATAGGCACCCACCCCTCATATGTCTGGGCACTGATGGAAGTCCTCTGCACCCACCCCTCATATGTCTGGGCACTGCTGGGGGTCCTCTGCACCCACCCCTCATATGTCTGGGCACTGCTGGGGGTCCTCTGCACCCACCCCTCACATGTCTGGCCACTGCTGGGAGTGATAGGCACCCACCCCTCATATGTCCGGGCACTGCTGGGAGTCCTCTGCACCCACCCCTCATATGTCTGGGCACTGCTGGGGGTCCTCTGCACCCACCCCTCATATGTCTGGGCACTGCTGGGAGTGATAGGCACCCACCCCTCATATGTCTGGGCACTGCTGGGAGTGATAGGCACCCACCCCTCATATGTCTGGGCACTGCTGGGAGTCCTCTGCACCCACCCCTCAAATGTCTGAGCACTGCTGGAAGTCCTCTGCACCCACCCCTCATATGTCTGGGCACTGCTGGGGGTCCTCTGCTTCCACCCCTCATATGTCTGGGCACTGCTGGGAGTGATAGGCACCCACCCCTCATATGTCTGGGCACTGCTGGGAGTCCTCTGCACCCACCCCTCATATGTCTGGGCACTGCTGGGAGTGATAGGCACACACCCCTCATATGTCTGGGCACTGCTGGGAGTGATAGGCACCCACCCCTCATATGTCTGGCCACTGCTGGGAGTGATAGGCACCCACCCCTCATATGTCTGGGCACTGCTGGGAGTCCTCTGCACCCACCCCTCATATGTCTGGGCACTGCTGGGGGTCCTCTGCACCCAACCCTCATATGTCTGGGTACTGCTGGGAGTGATAGGCACCCACCCCTCATATGTCTGGGCACTGCTGGGAGTGATAGGCACCCACCCCTCATATGTCTGGGCACTGCTGGGAGTCCTTTGCACCCACCCCTCATATGTCTGGGCACTGCTAGGAGTGATAGGCACACACCCCTCATATGTCTGGGCACTGCTGGGAGTGATAGGCACCCACCCCTCATATGTCTGGCCACTGCTGGGAGTGATAGTCACCCACCCCTCATATGTCTGGGCACTGCTGGGAGTCCTCTGCACCCACCCCTCATATGTCTGGGCACTGCTGGGGGTTCTCTGCACCCACCCCTCATTTGTCTGGGCACTGCTGGGAGTGATAGGCACACACCCCTCATATGTCTGGGCACTGCTGAGAGTGATAGGCACCCACCCCTCATATGTCTGGGCACTGCTGGGGGTCCTCTGCACCCACCCCTCATATGTCTGGGCACTGTTGGCAGTGATAGGCACCCACCCCTCCTATGTCTGGGCATTGCTGGGAGTGATAGGCACCCACCCCTCATATGTCTGGGCACTGCTGGGAGTCCTCTGCACCCACCCCTCATATGTCTGGGCACTGCTGGGAGTGATAGGCGCTCACTCCTCATATGTCTGGGCACTGCTGGGAGTGATAGGCACCCATCCCTCATATGTCTGGGCACTGCTGGGAGTCCTCTGCACCCACCCCTCATATGTCTGGGCACTGCTGGGGGTCCTCTGCACCCACCCCTCATATGTCTGGGCACTGCTGGGAGTGATAGGCACCCACCCCTTATATGTCTGGGCACTGCTGGGAGTCCTCTGCACCCACCCCTCATATGTCTGGGCACTGCTGGTGGTCCTCTGCACCCACCCCTCATATGTCTGGGCACTGCTGGGAGTGATAGGCACCCACCCCTCATATGTCTGGGCACTGCTGGGAGTGATAGGCACCCACCCCTCATATGTCTGGGCACTGCTGGGAGTCCTCTGCACCCACCCTTCATATGTCTGGGCAATGATGGGAGTGATAGGCACACACCCCTCATATGTCTGGGCACTGCTGGGAGTGATAGGCACCCACCCCTCATATGTCTGGGCACTGCTGGGAGTCCTCTGCACCCACCCCTCATATGTCTGGGCACTGCTAGGAGTGATAGGCACACACCCCTCATATGTCTGGGCACTGCTGGGAGTGATAGGCACCCACCCCTCATATGACTGGGCACTGCTGGGAGTGATAGGCACCCACCCATTATATGTCTGGCCACTGCTGGGAGTGATAGGCACCCACCCCTCATATGTCTGGGCACTGCTGGGAGTCCTCTGCACCCTCCCGTCATATGTCTGGGCACTGCTGGGGGTCCTCTGCACCCACCCCTCATATGTCTGGGCACTGCTTGGAGTGATAGGCACACACCCCTCATATGTCTGGGCACTGCTGGGAATCCTCTGCACCCACCCCTCATATGTCTGGGCACTGCTGGGGGTCCTCTGCACCCACCCCTCATATGTCTGGGCACTGCTGGGAGTGATAGGCACCCACCCCTCATATGTCTGGGCACTGCTGGGAGTCCTCTGCACCCACCCCTTATATGTCTGGGCACTGCTGGGGGTCCTCTGCACCCACCTCCATATGTCTGGGCACTGCTGGGAGTGATAGGCACCCACCCGTCATATGTCTGGGCACTGCTGGGAGTGATGGGCACCCACCCCTCATATGCCTGGGCACTGCTGAGAGTCCTCTGCGCCCACCCCTTATATGTCTGGGTACTGCTGGGAGTGATAAGCACACACCCCTCATATGTCTGGGCACTGCTGGAAATCCTCTGCACCCTCCCCTCATATGTTGGGGCACTGCTGGGGGTCCTCTGCACCCACCCCTCATATGTCTGGGCACTGCTGGGGGTCCTCTGCACCCACCCCTCATATGTCTGGCCACTGCTGGGAGTGATAGGCACCCACCCCTCATATGTCTGGGCACTGCTGGGAGTCCTCTGCACCCACCCCTCATATGTCTGGGCACTGCTGGGGGTCCTCTGCACCCACCCCTCATATGTCTGGGCACTGCTGGGAGTGATAGGCACCCACCCCTCATATGTCTGGGCTCTGCTGGGAGTCCTCTGCACCCACCCCTCAAATGTCTGGGCACTGCTGGAAGTCCTCTGCACCCACCCCTCATATGTCTGGGCACTGCTGGGGGTCCTCTGCTTCCACCCCTCATATGTCTGGGCACTGCTGGGAGTGATAGGCACCCACCCCTCATATGTGTGGGCACTGCTGGGAGTCCTCTGCACCCACCCCTCATATGTCTGGGCACTGCTGGGAGTGATAGGCACACACCCCTCATATGTCTGGGCACTGCTGGGAGTGATAGGCACCCACCCCTCATATGTCTGGCCACTGCTGGGAGTGATAGGCACCCACCCCTCATATGTCTGGGCACTGCTGGGAGTCCTCTGCACCCACCCCTCATATGTCTGGGCACTGCTGGGGGTCCTCTGCACCCAACCCTCATATGTCTGGGCACTGCTGGGAGTGATAGGCACCCACCCCTCATATGTCTGGGCACTGCTGGGAGTGATAGGCACCCACCCCTCATATGTCTGGGCACTGCTGGGAGTCCTCTGCACCCACCCCTCATATGTCTGGGCACTGCTAGGAGTGATAGGCACACACCCCTCATATGTCTGGGCACTGCTGGGAGTGATAGGCACCCACCCCTCATATGTCTGGCCACTGCTGGGAGTGATAGTCACCCACCCCTCATATGTCTGGGCACTGCTGGGAGTCCTCTGCACCCACCCCTCATATGTCTGGGCACTGCTGGGGGTTCTCTGCACCCACCCCTCATTTGTCTGGGCACTGCTGGGAGTGATAGGCACACACCCCTCATATGTCTGGGCACTGCTGAGAGTGATAGGCACCCACCCCTCATATGTCTGGGCACTGCTGGGGGTCCTCTGCACCCACCCCTCATATGTCTGGGCACTGTTGGCAGTGATAGGCACCCACCCCTCCTATGTCTGGGCATTGCTGGGAGTGATAGGCACCCACCCCTCATATGTCTGGGCACTGCTGGGAGTCCTCTGCACCCACCCCTCATATGTCTGGGCACTGCTGGGAGTGATAGGCGCTCACTCCTCATATGTCTGGGCACTGCTGGGAGTGATAGGCACCCATCCCTCATATGTCTGGGCGGTGCTGGGAGTCCTCTGCACCCACCCCTCATATGTCTGGGCACTGCTGGGGGTCCTCTGCACCCACCCCTCATATGTCTGGGCACTGCTGGGAGTGATAGGCACCCACCCCTCATATGTCTGGGCACTGCTGGGAGTCCTCTGCACCCACCACTCATATGTCTGGGCACTGCTGGTGGTCCTCTGCACCCACCCCTCATATGTCTGGGCACTGCTGGGAGTGATAGGCTCCCACCCCTCATATGTCTGGGCACTGCTGGGAGTGATAGGCACCCACCCCTCATATGTCTGGGCACTGCTGGGAGTCCTCTGCACCCACCCTTCATATGTCTGGGCAATGATGGGAGTGATAGGCACACACCCCTCATATGTCTGGGCACTGCTGGGGGTGATAGGCACCCACCCCTCATATGTCTGGGCACTGCTGGGAGTCCTCTGCACCCACCCCTCATATGTCTGGGCACTGCTGGGAGTGATAGGCACACACCCCTCATATGTCTAGGCACTGCTGGGAGTGATAGGCACCCACCCCTCATATGACTGGGCACTGCTGGGAGTGATAGGCACCCACCCATTATATGTCTGGCCACTGCTGGGAGTGATAGGCACCCACCCCTCATATGTCTGGGCACTGCTGGGAGTCCTCTGCACCCTCCCGTCATATGTCTGGGCACTGCTGGGGGTCCTCTGCACCTACCACTCATATGTCTGGGCACTGCTTGGAGTGATAGGCACACACCCCTCATATGTCTGGGCACTGCTGGGAATCCTCTGCACCCACCCCTCATATGTCTAGGCACTGCTGGGGGTCCTCTGCACCCACCCCTCATATGTCTGGGCACTGCTGGGAGTGATAGGCACCCACCCCTCATATGTCTGGCCACTGCTGGGAGTGATAGGCACACACCCCTCATATGTCTGGGCACTGCTGGGAGTCCTCTGCACTCACCCTTCATATGTCTGGGCACTGCTGGGAGTGATAGGCACACACCCCTCATATGTCTGGGCACTGCTGGGAGTGATAGGCACCCACCCCTCATATGTCTGGGCACTGCTGGGAGTCCTCTGCACCCACCCCTCATATGTCTGGGCACTGCTGGGGGTCCTCTGCACCCACCCCTCATATGTCTGGGCACTGCTGGGAGTGACAGGCACCCACCCCTCATATGAGTGGGCACTGCTGGAAGTCCTCTGCACACACCCCTCATATGTCTGGGCACTGCTGGGGGTCCTCTGCACCCACCCCTCATATGTCTGGGCACTGCTGGGAGTGATAGGCACCCACCCCTCATATGTCTGGGCACTGCTGGGAGTCCTCTGCACACACCCCTTATATGTCTGGGCACTGCTGGGGGTCCTCTGCACCCACCCCTCATATGTCTGGGCACTGCTGGGAGTGATAGGCACCCACCCCTCATATGTCTGGGCACTGCTGGGAGTGATAGGCACCCACCCCTCATATGCCTGGGCACTGCTGGGAGTCCTCTGCACCCACCCCTCATATGTCTGGGCACTGCTGGGAGTGATAGGCACACACCCCTCATATGTCTGGGCACTGCTGGGAGTGATAGGCTCCCACCCCTCATATGTCTGGCCACTGCTGGGAGTGATAGGCACCCACCCCTCATATGTCTGGGCACTGCTGGGAGTCCTCTACACCCTCCCCTCATATGTCTGGGCACTGCTGGGAGTGATAGGCACCCACCCCTCATATGTCTGGCCACTGCTGGGAGTGATAGTCACCCACCCCTCATATGTCTGGGCACTGCTGGGAGTCCTCTGCACCCACCCCTCATATGTCTGGGCACTGCTGGGGGTTCTCTGCACCCACCCCTCATTTGTCTGGGCACTGCTGGGAGTGATAGGCACACACCCCTCATATGTCTGGGCACTGCTGAGAGTGATAGGCACCCACCCCTCATATGTCTGGGCACTGCTGGGGGTCCTCTGCACCCACCCCTCATATGTCTGGGCACTGTTGGCAGTAATAGGCACCCACCCCTCCTATGTCTGGGCATTGCTGGGAGTGATAGGCACCCACCCCTCATATGTCTGGGCACTGCTGGGAGTCCTCTGCACCCACCCCTCATATGTCTGGGCACTGCTGGGAGTGATAGGAGCTCACTCCTTATATGTCTGGGCACTGCTGGGAGTGATAGGCACCCACCACTCATATGTCTGGGCACTGCTGGGAGTCCTCTGCACCCACCCCTCATATGTCTGGGCACTGCTGGGGGTCCTCTGCACCCACCCCTCATATGTCTGGGCACTGCTGGGAGTGATAGGCACCCACCCCTCATATGTCTGGGCACTGCTGGGAGTCCTCTGCACCCACCCCTCATATGTCTGGGCACTGCTGGGGGTCCTCTGCACCCACCCCTCATATGTCTGGGCACTGCTGGGAGTGATAGGCACCCACCCCTCATATGTCTGGGCACTGCTGGGAGTCCTCTGCACCCACCCTTCATATGTCTGGGCACTGCTGGGGGTCCTCTGCACCCACCCCTCATATGTCTGGGCACTGCTGGGAGTCCTCTGCACCCACCCCTTATATGTCTGGGCACTGCTGGGGGTCCTCTGCACCCACCTCCATATGTCTGGGCACTGCTGGGAGTGATAGGCACCCACCCCTCATATGTCTGGGCACTGCTGGGAGTGATGGGCACCCACCCCTCATATGCCTGGGCACTGCTGAGAGTCCTCTGCGCCCACCCCTTATATGTCTGGGTACTGCTGGGAGTGATAAGCACACACCCCTCATATGTCTGGGCACTGCTGGGAGTGATAGGCACCCAGCCCTCATATGTCTGGGCACTGCTGGAAGTCCTCTGCACCCTCCCCTCATATGTTGGGGCACTGCTGGGGGTCCTCTGCACCCACCCCTCATATGTCTGGGCACTGCGGGGGGTCCTCTGCACCCACCCCTCATATGTCTGGCCACTGCTGGGAGTGATAGGCACCCACCCCTCATATGTCTGGGCACTGCTGGGAGTCCTCTGCACCCACCCCTCATATGTCTGGGCACTGCTGGGGGTCCTCTGCACCCACCCCTCATATGTCTGGGCACTGCTGGGAGTGATAGGCACCCACCCCTCATATGTCTGGCCTCTGCTGGGAGTGATAGGCACCCACCCCTCATATGTCTGGGCACTGATGGAAGTCCTCTGCACCCACCCCTCATATGTCTGGGCACTGCTGGGGGTCCTCTGCACCCACCCCTCACATGTCTGGCCACTGCTGGGAGTGATAGGCACCCACCCCTCATATGTCTGGGCACTGCTGGGAGTCCTCTGCACCCACCCCTCATATGTCTGGGCACTGCTGGGGGTCCTCTGCACCCACCCCTCATATGTCTGGGCACTGCTGGGAGTGATAGGCACCCACCCCTCATATGTCTGGGCACTGCTGGGAGTGATAGGCACCCACCCCTCATATGTCTGGGCACTGCTGGGAGTCCTCTGCACCCACCCCTCAAATGTCTGGGCACTGCTGGAAGTCCTCTGCACCCACCCCTCATATGTCTGGGCACTGCTGGGGGTCCTCTGCTTCCACCCCTCATATGTCTGGGCACTGCTGGGAGTGATAGGCACCCACCCCTCATATGTCTGGGCACTGCCTGGAGTCCTCTGCACCCACCCCTCATATGTCTGGGCACTGCTGGGAGTGATAGGCACACACCCCTCATATGTCTGGGCACTGCTGGGAGTGATAGGCACCCACCCCTCATATGTCTGGCCACTGCTGGGAGTGATAGGCACCCACCCCTCATATGTCTGGGCACTGCTGGGAGTCCTCTGCACCCACCCCTCATATGTCTGGGCACTGCTGGGGGTCCTCTGCACCCAACCCTCATATGTCTGGGCACTGCTGGGAGTGATAGGCACCCACCCCTCATATGTCTGGGCACTGCTGGGAGTGATAGGCACCCACCCCTCATATGTCTGGGCACTGCTGGGAGTCCTCTGCACCCACCCCTCATATGTCTGGGCACTGCTAGGAGTGATAGGCACACACCCCTCATATGTCTGGGCACTGCTGGGAGTGATAGGCATTCACCCCTCATATGTCTGGCCACTGCTGGGAGTGATAGTCACCCACCCCTCATATGTCTGGGCACTGCTGGGAGTCCTCTGCACCCACCCCTCATATGTCTGGGCACTGCTGGGGGTTCTCTGCACCCACCCCTCATTTGTCTGGGCACTGCTGGGAGTGATAGGCACACACCCCTCATATGTCTGGGCACTGCTGGGGGTCCTCTGCACCCACCCCTCATATGTCTGGGCACTGTTGGCAGTGATAGGCACCCACCCCTCCTATGTCTGGGCATTGCTGGGAGTGATAGGCACCCACCCCTCATATGTCTGGGCACTGCTGGGAGTCCTCTGCACCCACCCCTCATATGTCTGGGCACTGCTGGGAGTGATAGGCGCTCACTCCTCATATGTCTGGGCACTGCTGGGAGTGATAGGCACCCACCCCTCATATGTCTGGGCACTGCTGGGAGTCCTCTGCACCCACCCCTCATATGTCTGGGCACTGCTGGGGGTCCTCTGCACCCACCCCTCATATGTCTGGGCACTGCTGGGAGTGATAGGCACCCACCCCTCATATGTCTGGGCACTGCTGGGAGTCCTCTGCACCCCCCCCCTCATATGTCTGGGCACTGCTGGTGGTCCTCTGCACCCACCCCTCATATGTCTGGGCACTGCTGGGAGTGATAGGCACCCACCCCTCATATGTCTGGGCACTGCTGGGAGTGATAGGCACCCACCCCTCATATGTCTGGGCACTGCTGGGAGTCCTCTGCACCCACCCTTCATGTGTCTGGGCAATGATGGGAGTGATAGGCACACACCCCTCATATGTCTGGGCACTGCTGGGAGTGATAGGCACCCACCCCTCATATGTCTGGGCACTGCTGGGAGTCCTCTGCACCCACCCTTCATATGTCTGGGCACTGCTGGGAGTGATAGGCACACACCCCTCATATGTCTGGGCACTGCTGGGAGTGATAGGCACCCACCCCTCATATGTCTGGGCACTGCTGGGAGTGATAGGCACACACCCCTCATATGTCTGGGCACTGCTGGGAGTGATAGGCACCCACCCCTCATATGACTGGGCACTGCTGGGAGTGATAGGCACCCACCCCTTATAAGTCTGGCCACTGCTGGGAGTGATAGGCACCCACCCCTCATATGTCTGGGCACTGCTGGGAGTCCTCTGCACCCTCCCGTCATATGTCTGGGCACTGCTGGGGGTCCTCTGCACCCACCCCTCATATGTCTGGGCACTGCTTGGAGTGATAGGCACACACCCCTCATATGTCTGGGCACTGCTGGGAATCCTCTGCACCCACCCCTCATATGTCTAGGCACTGCTGGGGGTCCTCTGCACCCACCCCTCATATGTCTGGGCACTGCTGGGAGTGATAGGCACCCACCCCTCATATGTCTGGCCACTGCTGGGAGTGATAGGCACACACCCCTCATATGTCTGGGCACTGCTGGGAGTCCTCTGCACTCACCCTTCATATGTCTGGGCACTGCTGGGAGTGATAGGCACACACCCCTCATATGTCTGGGCACTGCTGGGAGTGATAGGCACCCACCCCTCATATGTCTGGGCACTGCTGGGAGTCCTCTGCACCCACCCCTCATATGTCTGGGCACTGCTGGGGGTCCTCTGCACCCACCCCTCATATGTCTGGGCACTGCTGGGAGTGACAGGCACCCACCCCTCATATGAGTGGGCACTGCTGGAAGTCCTCTGCACCCACCCCTCATATGTCTGGGCACTGCTGGGGGTCCTCTGCACCCACCCCTCATATGTCTGGGCACTGCTGGGAGTGATAGGCACCCACCCCTCATATGTCTGGGCACTGCTGGGAGTCCTCTGCACACACCCCTTATATGCCTGGGCACTGCTGGGGGTCCTCTGCACCCACCCCTCATATGTCTGGGCACTGCTGGGAGTGATAGGCACCCACCCCTCATATGTCTGGGCACTGCTGGGAGTGATAGGCACCCACCCCTCATATGCCTGGGCACTGCTGGGAGTCCTCTGCACCCACCCCTCATATGTCTGGGCACTGCTGGGAGTGATAGGCACACACCCCTCATATGTCTGGGCACTGCTGGGAGTGATAGGCTCCCACCCCTCATATGTCTGGCCACTGCTGGGAGTGATAGGCACCCACCCCTCATATGTCTGGGCACTGCTGGGAGTCCTCTACACCCTCCCTCATATGTCTGGGCACTGCTGGGAGTGATATGCACCCACCCCTCATATGTCTGGCCACTGCTGGGAGTGATAGTCACCCACCCCTCATATGTCTGGGCACTGCTGGGAGTCCTCTGCACCCACCCCTCATATGTCTGGGCACTGCTGGGGGTTCTCTGCACCCACCCCTCATTTGTCTGGGCACTGCTGGGAGTGATAGGCACACACCCCTCATATGTCTGGGCACTGCTGAGAGTGATAGGCACCCACCCCTCATATGTCTGGGCACTGCTGGGAGTCCTCTGCACCCACCCCTCATATGTCTGGGCACTGTTGGCAGTAATAGGCACCCACCCCTCCTATGTCTGGGCATTGCTGGGAGTGATAGGCACCCACCCCTCATATGTCTGGGCACTGCTGGGAGTCCTCTGCACCCACCCCTCATATGTCTGGGCACTGCTGGGAGTGATAGGCGCTCACTCCTCATATGTCTGGGCACTGCTGGGAGTGATAGGCACCCACCCCTCATATGTCTGGGCACTGCTGGGAGTCCTCTGCACCCACCCCTCATATGTCTGGGCACTGCTGGGGGTCCTCTGCACCCACCCCTCATATGTCTGGGCACTGCTGGGAGTGATAGGCACCCACCCCTCATATGTCTGGGCACTGCTGGGAGTCCTCTGCACCCACCCCTCATATGTCTGGGCACTGCTGGGGGTCCTCTGCACCCACCCCTCATATGTCTGGGCACTGCTGGGAGTGATAGGCACCCACCCCTCATATGTCTGGGCACTGCTGGGAGTCCTCTGCACCCACCCTTCATATGTCTGGGCAATGATGGGAGTGATAGGCACACACCCCTCATATGTCTGGGCACTGCTGGGAGTGATAGGCACCCACCCCTCATATGTCTGGGCACTGCTGGGAGTCCTTTGCACCCACCCCTCATATGTCTGGGCACTGCTGGGAGTGATAGGCACACACCCCTCATATGTCTGGGCACTGCTGGGAGTGATAGGCACCCACCCCTCATATGACTGGGCACTGCTGGGAGTGATAGGCACCCACCCCTTATATGTCTGGCCACTGCTGGGAGTGATAGGCACCCACCCCTCATATGTCTGGGCACTGCTGGGAGTCCTCTGCACCCTCCCGTCATATGTCTGGGCACTGCTGGGGGTCCTCTGCACCCACCCCTCATATGTCTGGGCACTGCTTGGAGTGATAGGCACACACCCCTCATATGTCTAGGCACTGCTGGGGGTCCTCTGCACCCACCCCTAATATGTCTGGGCACTGCTGGGAGTGATAGGCACCCACCCCTCATATGTCTGGCCACTGCTGGGAGTGATAGGCACACACCCCTCATATGTCTGGGCACTGCTGGGAGTCCTCTGCATTCACCCTTCATATGTCTGGGCACTGCTGGGAGTGATAGGCACACACCCCTCATATGTCTGGGCACTGCTGGGAGTGATAGGCACCCACCCCTCATATGTCTGGGCACTGCTGGGAGTCCTCTGCACCCACCCCTCATATGTCTGGGCACTGCTGGGAGTGACAGGCACCCACCCCTCATATGAGTGGGCACTGCTGGAAGTCCTCTGCACCCACCCCTCATATGTCTGGGCACTGCTGGGGGACCTCTGCACCCACCCCTCATATGTCTGGGCACTGCTGGGAGTGATAGGCACCCACCCCTCATATGTCTGGGCACTGCTGGGAGTCCTCTGCACACACCCCTTATATGTCTGGGCACTGCTGGGGGTCCTCTGCACCCACCCCTCATATGTCTGGGCACTGCTGGGAGTGATAGGCACCCACCCCTCATATGTCTGGGCACTGCTGGGAGTGATAGGCACCCACCCCTCATATGCCTGGGCACTGCTGGGAGTCCTCTGCACCCACCCCTCATATGTCTGGGCACTGCTGGGAGTGATAGGCACACACCCCTCATATGTCTGGGCACTGCTGGGAGTGATAGGCACCCACCCCTCATATGTCTGGCCACTGCTGGGAGTGATAGGCACCCACCCCTCATATGTCTGGGCACTGCTGGGAGTCCTCTACACCCTCCCCTCATATGTCTGGGCACTGCTGGGAGTCCTCTACACCCTTCCCTCATATGTCTGGGCACTGCTGGGGGTCCTCTGCACCCACCCCTTATATGTCTGGGCACTGCTGGGAGTGATAGGCACCCACCCCTCATATGTCTGGGCACTGCTGGGAGTGATAGGCGCCCACCCCTCATATGCCTGGGCACTGCTGGGAGTGATAGGCACCCACCCCTCATATGCCTGGGCACTGCTGGGAGTCCTCTGCACCCACCCCTCATATGTCTGGGCACTGCTGGGAGTGATAGGCACCCACCCCTCATATGTCTGGGCACTGCTGTGAGTGATAGGCACCCACCCCTCTTATGTCTGGCCACTGCTGGGAGTGATAGGCTCCCACCCCTCATATGTCTGGGCACTGCTGGGAGTCCTCTGCACCCACCCCTCATATGTCTGGGCACTGCTGGGAGTGATAGGCACCCACCCCTCATATGTCTGGCCACTGCTGGGAGTGATAGGCACCCACCCCTCATATGTCTGGGCACTGCTGGGAGTCCTCTTCACCCACCCCCTCATATGTCTGGGCACTGCTGGGGGTCCTCTCCACCCACCCCTCATATGTCCGGGCACTGCTGGGAGTGATAGGCACCCACCCCTCATATGTCTGGGCACTGCTGGAAGTCCTCTGCACCCACCCCTCATATGTCTGGGCACTGCTGGGGGTCCTCTGCACCCACCCCTCATATGTCTGGGCACTGCTGGGAGTGATAGGCACCCACCCCTCATATGTCTGGGCACTGCTGGGAGTCCTCTGCACCCACCCCTTATATGTCTGGGCACTGCTGGGGGTCCTCTGCACCCACCTCCATATGTCTGGGCACTGCTGGGAGTGATAGGCACCCAACCCTCATATGTCTGGGCACTGCTGGGAGTGATGGGCACCCACCCCTCATATGCCTGGGCACTGCTGAGAGTCCTCTGCGCCCACCCCTTATATGTCTGGGTACTGCTGGGAGTGATAAGCACACACCCCTCATATGTCTGGGCACTGCTGGGAGTGATAGGCACCCAGCCCTCATATGTCTGGGCACTGCTGGAAGTCCTCTGCACCCTCCCCTCATATGTCTGGGCACTGCTGGGGGTCCTCTGCACCCACTCCTCATATGTCTGGGCACTGCTGGGGGTCCTCTGCACCCACCCCTCATATGTCTGGCCACTGCTGGGAGTGATAGGCACCCACCCCTCATATGTCTGGGCACTGCTGGGAGTCCTCTGCACCCACCCCTCATATGTCTGGGCACTGCTGGGGGTCCTCTGCACCCACCCCTCATATGTCTGGGCACTGCTGGGAGTGATAGGCACCCACCCCTCATATGTCTGGGCACTGCTGGGAGTGATAGGCACCCACCCCTCATATGTCTGGCCTCTGCTGGGAGTGATAGGCACCCACCCCTCATATGTCTGGGCACTGATGGAAGTCCTCTGCACCCTCCCCTCATATGTCTGGGCACTGCTGGGGGTCCTCTGCACCCATCCCTCATATGTCTGGGCACTGCTGGGGGTCATCTGCACCCACCCCTCACATGTCTGGCCACTGCTGGGAGTGATAGGCACCCACCCCTCATATGTCTGGGCACTGCTGGGAGTCCTCTGCACCCACCCCTCATATGTCTCGGCACTGCTGGGGGTCCTCTGCACCCACCCCTCATATGTCTGGGCACTGCTGGGAGTGATAGGCACCCACCCCTCATATGTCTGGGCACTGCTGGGAGTGATAGGCACCCACCCCTCATATGTCTGGGCACTGCTGGGAGTCCTCTGCACCCACCCCTCAAATGTCTGGGCACTGCTGGATGTCCTCTGCACCCACCCCTCATATGTCTGGGCACTGCTGGGGGTCCTCTGCTTCCACCCCTCATATGTCTGGGCACTGCTGGGAGTGATAGGCACCCACCCCTCATATGTCTGGGCACTGCTGGGAGTCCTCTGCACCCAACCCTCATATGTCTGGGCACTGCTGGGAGTGATAGGCACACACCCCTCATATGTCTGGGCACTGCTGGGAGTGATAGGCACCCACCCCTCATATGTCTGGCCACTGATGGGAGTGATAGGCACCCACCCCTCATATGTCTGGGCACTGCTGGGAGTCCTCTGCACCCACCCCTCATATGTCTGGGCACTGCTGGGGGTCCTCTGCACCCAACCCTCATATGTCTGGGCACTGCTGGGAGTGATAGGCACCCACCCCTCATATGTCTGGGCACTGCTGGGAGTGATAGGCACCCACCCCTCATATGTCTGGGCACTGCTGGGAGTCCTCTGCACCCACCCCTCATATGTCTGGGCACTGCTAGGAGTGATAGGCACACACCCCTCATATGTCTGGGCACTGCTGGGAGTGATAGGCACCCACCCCTCATATGTCTGGCCACTGCTGGGAGTGATAGTCACCCACCCCTCATATGTCTGGGCACTGCTGGGAGTCCTCTGCACCCACCCCTCATATGTCTGGGCACTGCTGGGGGTTCTCTGCACCCACCCCTCATTTGTCTGGGCACTGCTGGGAGTGATAGGCACACACCCCTCATATGTCTGGGCCCTGCTGAGAGTGATTGGCACCCACCCCTCATATGTCTGGGCACCACTGGGGGTCCTCTGCACCCACCCCTCATATGTCTGGGCACTGTTGGCAGTGATAGGCACCCACTCCTCCTATGTCTGGGCATTGCTGGGAGTGATAGGCACCCACCCCTCATATGTCTGGGCACTGCTGGGAGTCCTCTGCACCCACCCCTCATATGTCTGGGCACTGCTGGGAGTGATAGGCGCTCACTCCTCATATGTCTGGGCACTGCTGGGAGTGATAGGCACCCACCCCTCATATGTCTGGGCACTGCTGGGAGTGATAGGCACCCACCCCTCATATGTCTGTGCACTGCTGGGAGTGATAGGCACCCACCCCTCATATGCCTGGGCACTGCTGGGAGTGATAGGCACCCACCCCTCATATGCCTGGGCACTGCTGGGAGTCCTCTGCACCCACCCCTCATATGTCTGGGCACTGCTGGGAGTGATAGGCACCCACCCCTCATATGTCTGGGCACTGCTGTGAGTGATAGGCACCCACCCCTCTTATGTCTGGCCACTGCTGGGAGTGATAGGCTCCCACCCCTCATATGTCTGGGCACTGCTGGGAGTCCTCTGCACCCACCCCTCATATGTCTGGGCACTGCTGGGAGTGATAGGCACCCACCCCTCATATGTCTGGGCACTGCTGGGAGTGATAGGCACCCACCCCTCATATGTCTGGGCACTGCTGGGAGTCCTCTTCACCCACCCCCTCATATGTCTGGGCACTGCTGGGGGTCCTCTCCACCCACCCCTCATATGTCCGGGCACTGCTGGGAGTGATAGGCACCCACCCCTCATATGTCTGGGCACTGCTGGAAGTCCTCTGCACCCACCCCTCATATGTCTGGGCACTGCTGGGGGTCCTCTGCACCCACCCCTCATATGTCTGGGCACTGCTGGGAGTGATAGGCACCCACCCCTCATATGTCTGGGCACTGCTGGGAGTCCTCTGCACCCACCCCTTATATGTCTGGGCACTGCTGGGGGTCCTCTGCACCCACCTCCATATGTCTGGGCACTGCTGGGAGTGATAGGCACCCACCCCTCATATGTCTGGGCACTGCTGGGAGTGATGGGCACCCACCCCTCATATGCCTGGGCACTGCTGAGAGTCCTCTGCGCCCACCCCTTATATGTCTGGGTACTGCTGGGAGTGATAAGCACACACCCCTCATATGTCTGGGCACTGCTGGGAGTGATAGGCACCCAGCCCTCATATGTCTGGGCACTGCTGGAAGTCCTCTGCACCCTCCCCTCATATGTCTGGGCACTGCTGGGGGTCCTCTGCACCCACCCCTCATATGTCTGGGCACTGCTGGGGGTCCTCTGCACCCACCCCTCATATGTCTGGCCACTGCTGGGAGTGATAGGCACCCACCCCTCATATGTCTGGGCACTGCTGGGAGTCCTCTGCACCCACCCCTCATATGTCTGGGCACTGCTGGGGGTCCTCTGCACCCACCCCTCATATGTCTGGGCACTGCTGGGAGTGATAGGCACCCACCCCTCATATGTCTGGGCACTGCTGGGAGTGATAGGCACCCACCCCTCATATGTCTGGCCTCTGCTGGGAGTGATAGGCACCCACCCCTCATATGTCTGGGCACTGATGGAAGTCCTCTGCACCCACCCCTCATATGTCTGGGCACTGCTGGGGGTCCTCTGCACCCACCCCTCATATGTCTGGGCACTGCTGGGGGTCCTCTGCACCCACCCCTCACATGTCTGGCCACTGCTGGGAGTGATAGGCACCCACCCCTCATATGTCTGGGCACTGCTGGGGGTCCTCTGCACCCACCCCTCATATGTCTGGGCACTGCTGGGAGTGATAGGCACCCACCCCTCATATGTCTGGGCACTGCTGGGAGTGATAGGCACCCACCCCTCATATGTCTGGGCACTGCTGGGAGTGATAGGCACCCACCCCTCATATGTCTGGGCACTGCTGGGAGTGATAGGCACCCACCCCTCATATGTCTGGGCACTGCTGGGAGTCCTCTGCACCCACCCCTCAAATGTCTGGGCACTGCTGGATGTCCTCTGCACCCACCCCTCATATGTCTGGGCACTGCTGGGGGTCCTCTGCTTCCACCCCTCATATGTCTGGGCACTGCTGGGAGTGATAGGCACCCACCCCTCATATGTCTGGGCACTGCTGGGAGTCCTCTGCACCCACCCCTCATACGTCTGGCCACTGCTGGGAGTGATAGGCACACACCCCTCATATGTCTGTGCACTGCTGGGAGTGATAGGCACCCACCCCTCATATGTCTGGCCACTGCTGGGAGTGATAGGCACCCACCCCTCATATGTCTGGGCACTGCTGGGAGTCCTCTGCACCCACCCCTCATATGTCTGGGCACTGCTAGGAGTGATAGGCACACACCCCTCATATGTCTGGGCACTGCTGGGAGTGATAGGCACCCACCCCTCATATGTCTGGCCACTGCTGGGAGTGATAGTCACCCACCCCTCATATGTCTGGGCACTGCTGGGAGTCCTCTGCACCCACCCCTCATATGTCTGGGCACTGCTGGGGGTTCTCTGCACCCACCCCTCATTTGTCTGGGCACTGCTGGGAGTGATAGGCACACACCCCTCATATGTCTGGGCCCTGCTGAGAGTGATTGGCACCCACCCCTCATATGTCTGGCCACTGCTGGGGGTCCTCTGCACCAACCCCTCATATGTCTGGGCACTGTTGGCAGTGATAGGCACCCACCCCTCCTATGTCTGGGCATTGCTGGGAGTGATAGGCACCCACCCCTCATATGTCTGGGCACTGCTGGGAGTCCTCTGCACCCACCCCTCATATGTCTGGGCACTGCTGGGAGTGATAGGCGCTCACTCCTCATATGTCTGGGCACTGCTGGGAGTGATAGGCACCCACCCCTCATATGTCTGGGCACTGCTGGGAGTCCTCTGCACCCACCCCTCATATGTCTGGGCACTGCTGGGGGTCCTCTGCACCCACCCCTCATATGTCTGGGCACTGCTGGGAGTCCTCTGCACCCACCCCTCATATGTCTGGGCACTGCTGGGGGTCCTCTGCACCCACCCCTCATATGTCTGGGCACTGCTGGGAGTGATAGGCACCCACCCCTCATATGTCTGGGCACTGCTGGGAGTGATAGGCACCCACCCCTCATAGGTCTGGGCACTGCTGGGAGTCCTCTGCACCCACCCTTCATATGTCTGGGCAATGATGGGAGTGATAGGCTCACACCCCTCATATGTCTGGGCACTGCTGGGAGTGATAGGCACCCACCCCTCATATGTCTGGGCACTGCTGGGAGTCCTCTGCACCCACCCCTCATATGTCTGGGCACTGCTGGGAGTGATAGGCACACACCCCTCATATGTCTGGGCACTGCTGGGAGTGATAGGCACCCACCCCTCATATGACTGGGCACTGCTGGGAGTGATAGGCACCCACCCCTTATATGTCTGGCCACTGCTGGGAGTGATAGGCACCCACCCCTCATATGTCTGGGCACTGCTGGGAGTCCTCTGCACCCTCCCGTCATATGTCTGGGCACTGCTGGGGGTCCTCTGCACCCACCCCTCATATGTCTGGTCACTGCTTGGAGTGATAGGCACACACCCCTCATATGTCTGGGCACTGCTGGGAATCCTCTGCACCCACCCCTCATATGTCTAGGCACTGCTGGGGTTCCTCTGCACCCACCCCTCATATGTCTGGGCACTGCTGGGAGTGATAGGCACCCACCCCTCATATGTCTGGCCACTGCTGGGAGTGATAGGCACACACCCCTCATATGTCTGGGCACTGCTGGGAGTCCTCTGCACTCACCCTTCATATGTCTGGGCACTGCTGGGAGTGATAGGCACACACCCCTCATATGTCTGGGCACTGCTGGGAGTGATAGGCACCCACCCCTCATATGTCTGGGCACTGCTGGGAGTCCTCTGCACCCACCCCTCATATGTCTGGGCACTGCTGGGGGTCCTCTGCACCCACCCCTCATATGTCTGGGCACTGCTGGGAGTGACAGGCACCCACCCCTCATATGAGTGGGCACTGCTGGAAGTCCTCTGCACCTACCCCTCATATGTCTGGGCACTGCTGGGGGTCCTCTGCACCCACCCCTCATATGTCTGGGCACTGCTGGGAGTGATAGGCACCCACCCCTCATATGTCTGGGCACTGCTGGGAGTCCTCTGCACGCACCCCTTATATGTCTGGGCACTGCTGGGGGTCCTCTGCACCCACCCCTCATATGTCTGGGCACTGCTGGGAGTGATAGGCACCCACCCCTCATATGTCTGGGCACTGCTGGGAGTGATAGGCACCCACCCCTCATATGCCTGGGCACTGCTGGGAGTCCTCTGCACCCACCCCTCATATGTCTGGGCACAGCTGGGAGTGATAGGCACACACCCCTCATACGTCTGGGCACTGCTGGGAGTGATAGGCACCCACCCCTCATATGTCTGGCCACTGCTGGGAGTGATAGGCACCCACCCCTCATATGTCTGGGCACTGCTGGGAGTCCCCTACACCCTCCCCTCATATGTCTGGGCACTGCTGGGAGTCCTCTACACCCTCCCCTCATATGTCTTGGCACTGCTGGGGGTCCTCTGCACCCACCCCTTATATGTCTGGGCACTGCTGGGAGTGATAGGCACCCACCCCTCATATGTCTGGGCACTGCTGGGAGTGATAGGCACCCACCCCTCATATGTCTGGGCACTGCTGGGAGTGATAGGCGCCCACCCCTCATATGCCTGGGCACTGCTGGGAGTGATAGGCACCCACCCCTCATATGCCTGGGCACTGCTGGGAGTCCTCTGCACCCACCCCTCATATGTCTGGGCACTGCTGGGAGTGATAGGCACCCACCCCTCATATGTCTGGGCACTGCTGGAAGTGATAGGCACCCACCCCTCATATGTCTGGCCACTGCTGGGAGTGATAGGCACCCACCCCTCATATGTCTTGGCACTGCTGGGAGTCCTCTGCACCCACCCCTCATATGTCTGGGCACTGCTGGGAGTGATAGGCACCCACCCCACATATGTCTGGGCACTGCTGGGAGTCCTCTTCACCCACCCCCTCATATGTCTGGGCACTGCTGGGGGTCCTCTCCACCCACCCCTCATATGTCCGGGCACTGCTAGGAGTGATAGGCACCCACCCCTCATATGTCTGGGCACTGCTGGAAGTCCTCTGCACCCACCCCTCATATGTCTGGGCACTGCTGGGGGTCCTCTGCACCCACCCCTCATATGTCTGGGCACTGCTGGGAGTGATAGGCACCCACCCCTCATATGTCTGGGCACTGCTGGGAGTCCTCTGCACCCACCCCTTATATGTCTGGGCACTGCTGGGGGTCCTCTGCACCCACCTCCATATGTCTGGGCACTGCTGGGAGTGATAGGCACCCACCCCTCATATGTCTGGGCACTGCTGGGAGTGATGGGCACCCACCCCTCATATGCCTGGGCACTGCTGAGAGTCCTCTGCGCCCACCCCTTATATGTCTGGGTACTGCTGGGAGTGATAAGCACACACCCCTCATATGTCTGGGCACTGCTGGGAGTGATAGGCACCCAGCCCTCATATGTCTGGGCACTGCTGGAAGCCCTCTGCACCCTCCCCTCATATGTCTGGGCACTGCTGGGGGTCCTCTGCACCCACCCCTCATATGTCTGGGCACTGCTGGGGGTCCTCTGCACCCACCCCTCATATGTCTGGCCACTGCTGGGAGTGATAGGCACCCACCCCTTATATGTCTGGGCACTGCTGGGAGTCCTCTGCACCCACCCCTCATATGTCTGGGCACTGCTGGGGGTCCTCTGCACCCACCCCTCATATGTCTGGGCACTGCTGGGAGTGATAGGCACCCACCCCTCATATGTCTGGGCACTGCTGGGAGTGATAGGCACCCACCCCTCATATGTCTGGCCTCTGCTGGGAGTGATAGGCACCCACCCCTCATATGTCTGGGCACTGATGGAAGTCCTCTGCACCCACCCCTCATATGTCTGGGCACTGCTGGGGGTCCTCTGCACCCACCCCTCATATGTCTGGGCACTGCTGGGGGTCCTCTGCACCCACCCCTCACATGTCTGGGCACTGCTGGGAGTGATAGGCACCCACCCCTCATATGTCTGGGCAATGCTGGGAGTCCTCTGCACCCACCCCTCATATGTCTCGGCACTGCTGGGGGTCCTCTGCACCCACCCCTCATATGTCTGGGCACTGCTGGGAGTGATAGGCACCCACCCCTCATATGTCTGGGCACTGCTGGGAGTGATAGGCACCCACCCCTCATATGTCTGGGCACTGCTGGGAGTCCTCTGCACCCACCCCTCAAATGTCTGGGCACTGCTGGATGTCCTCTGCACCCACCCCTCATATGTCTGGGCACTGCTGGGGGTCCTCTGCTTCCACCCCTCATATGTCTGGGCACTGCTGGGAGTGATAGGCACCCACCCCTCATATGTCTGGGCACTGCTGGGAGTCCTCTGCACCCACCCCTCATATGTCTGGGCACTGCTGGGAGTGATAGGCACACACCCCTCATATGTCTGTGCACTGCTGGGAGTGATAGGCACCCACCCCTCATATGTCTGGCCACTGCTGGGAGTGATAGGCACCCACCCCTCATATGTCTGGGCACTGCTGGGAGTCCTCTGCACCCACCCCTCATATGTCTGGGCACTGCTGGGGGTCCTCTGCACCCAACCCTCATATGTCTGGGCACTGCTGGGAGTGATAGGCACCCACCCCTCATATGTCTGGGCACTGCTGGGAGTGATAGGCACCCACCCCTCATATGTCTGGGCACTGCTGGGAGTCCTCTGCACCCACCCCTCATTTGTCTGGGCACTGCTAGGAGTGATAGGCACACACCCCTCATATGTCTGGGCACTGCTGGGAGTGATAGGCACCCACCCCTCATATGTCTGGCCACTGCTGGGAGTCATAGTCACCCACCCCTCATATGTCTGGGCACTGCTGGGAGTCCTCTGCACCCACCCCTCATATGTCTGGGCACTGCTGGGGGTTCTCTGCACCCACCCCTCATTTGTCTGGGCACTGCTGGGAGTGATAGGCACACACCCCTCATATGTCTGGGCCCTGCTGAGAGTGATTGGCACCCACCCCTCATATGTCTGGGCACTGCTGGGGGTCCTCTGCACCCACCCCTCATATGTCTGGGCACTGTTGGCAGTGATAGCCACCCACCCCTCCTATGTCTGGGCATTGCTGGGAGTGATAGGCACCCACCCCTCATATGTCTGGGCACTGCTGGGAGTCCTCTGCACCCACCCCTCATATGTCTGGGCACTGCTGGGAGTGATAGGCGCTCACTCCTCATATGTCTGGGCACTGCTGGGAGTGATGGGCACCCACCCCTCATATGTCTGGGAACTGCTGGGAGTCCTCTGCACCCACCCCTCATATGTCTGGGCACTGCTGGGGGTCCTCTGCACCCACCCCTCATATGTCTGGGCACTGCTGGGAGTCCTCTGCACCCACCCCTCATATGTCTGGGCACTGCTGGGGGTCCTCTGCACCCACCCCTCATATGTCTGGGCACTGCTGGGAGTGATAGGCACCCACCCCTCATATGTCTGGGCACTGCTGGGAGTGATAGGCACCCACCCCTCATATGTCTGGGCACTGCTGGGAGTCCTCTGCACCCACCCTTCATATGTCTGGGCAATGATGGGAGTGATAGGCACACACCCCTCATATGTCTGGGCACTGCTGGGAGTGATAGGCACCCACCCCTCATATGTCTGGGCACTGCTGGGAGTCCTCTGCACCCACCCCTCATATGTCTGGGCACTGCTGGGAGTGATAGGCACACACCCCTCATATGTCTGGGCACTGCTGGGAGTGATAGGCACCCACCCCTCATATGTCTGGGCACTGCTGGGAGTGATAGGCACCCACCCCTCATATGACTGGGCACTGCTGGGAGTGATAGGCACCCACCCCTTATATGTCTGGCCACTGCTGGGAGTGATAGGCACCCACCCCTCATATGTCTGGGCACTGCTGGGAGTCCTCTGCACCCTCCCGTCATATGTCTGGGCACTGCTGGGGGTCCTCTGCACCCACCCCTCATATGTCTGGGCACTGCTGGGAGTGATAGGCACACACCCCTCATATGTCTGGGCACTGCTGGGAATCCTCTGCACCCACCCCTCATATGTCTAGGCACTGCTGGGGGTCCTCTGCACCCACCCCTCATATGTCTGGGCACTGCTGGGAGTGATAGGCACCCACCCCTCATATGTCTGGCCACTGCTGGGAGTGATAGGCACACACCCCTCATATGTCTGGGCACTGCTGGGAGTCCTCTGCACTCACCCTTCATATGTCTGGGCACTGCTGGGAGTGATAGGCACACACCCCTCATATGTCTGGGCACTGCTGGGAGTGATAGGCACCCACCCCTCATATGTCTGGGCACTGCTGGGAGTCCTCTGCACCCACCCCTCATATGTCTGGGCACTGCTGGGGGTCCTCTGCACCCACCCCTCATATGTCTGGGCACTGCTGGGAGTGACAGGCACCCACCCCTCATATGAGTGGGCACTGCTGGAAGTCCTCTGCACCCACCCCTCATATGTCTGGGCACTGCTGGGGGTCCTCTGCAACCACCCCTCATATGTCTGGGCACTGCTGGGAGTGATAGGCACCCACCCCTCATATGTCTGGGCACTGCTGGGAGTCCTCTGCACGCACCCCTTATATGTCTGGGCACTGCTGGGGGTCCTCTGCACCCACCCCTCATATGTCTGGGCACTGCTGGGAGTGATAGGCACCCACCCCTCATATGTCTGGGCACTGCTGGGAGTGATAGGCACCCACCCCTCATATGCCTGGGCACTGCTGGGAGTCCTCTGCACCCACCCTCATATGTCTGGGCACTGCTGGGAGTGATAGGCACACACCCCTCATATGTCTGGGCACTGCTGGGAGTGATAGGCACCCACCCCTCATATGTCTGGCCACTGCTGGGAGTGATAGGCACCCACCCCTCATATGTCTTGGCACTGCTGGGAGTCCCCTACACCCTCCCCTCATATGTCTGGGCACTGCTGGGAGTCCTCTACACCCTCCCCTCATATGTCTTGGCACTGCTGGGGGTCCTCTGCACCCACCCCTTATATGTCTGGGCACTGCTGGGAGTGATAGGCACCCACCGCTCATATGTCTGGGCACTGCTGGGAGTGATAGGCAACCACCCCTCATATGTCTGGGCACTGCTGGGAGTCCCCTACACCCTCCCCTCATATGTCTGGGCACTGCTGGGAGTCCTCTACACCCTCCCCTCATATGTCTTGGCACTGCTGGGGGTCCTCTGCACCCACCCCTCATATGTCTTGGCACTGCTGGGAGTCCTCTGCACCCACCCCTCATATGTCTGGGCACTGCTGGGAGTGATAGGCACCCACCCCTCATATGTCTGGGCACTGCTGGGAGTCCTCTTCACCCACCCCCTCATATGTCTGGGCACTGCTGGGGGTCCTCTGCACCCACCCCTCATATGTCCGGGCACTGCTGGGAGTGATAGGCACACACCCCTCATATGTCTGGGCACTGCTGGAAGTCCTCTGCACCCACCCCTCATATGTCTGGGCACTGCTGGGGGTCCTCTGCACCCACCCCTCATATGTCTGGGCACTGTTGGGAGTGATAGGCACCCACCCCTCATATGTCTGGGCACTGCTGGGAGTGATAGGCACCTACCCCTCATATGTCTGGGCACTGCTGGGAGTGATAGGCACCCACCCCTCATATGTCTTGCCACTGCTGGGAGTGATAGGCACCCACCCTTATATGTCTGGGCACTGCTGGGAGTGATAGGCACCCACCCTTATATATCTGGGCACTGCTGGGAGTGATAGCCACCCACCCCTCATATGTCTGGCCACTGCTGGGAGTGATAGGCACCAACCCTTATATGTCTGGGCACTGCTGGGAGTCCTCTGCACCCACCCCTCATATGTCTGGGCACTGCTGGGGGTCCTCTGCACCCACCCCTCATATGTCTAGGCACTGTTGGGAGTGATAGGCACCCACCCCTCATATGTCTGGGCACTGCTGGGAGTGATAGGCACCCACCCCTCATATGCCTGGGCACTGCTGGGAGTCCTCTGCACCCACCCCTCATATGTCTGGGCACTGCTGGGTGTCCTCTGCACCCACCCCTCATATGTCTGGGCACTGCTGGGAGTGATAGGCACCCAACCCTCATATGTCTGGGCACTGCTGGGAGTCCTCTGCACCCACCCCTCAAATGTCTGGGCACTGCTGGGAGTCCTCTGCACCCACCCCTCAAATGTCTGGGCACTGCTGGAAGTCCTCCGCACCCACCCCTCATATGTCTGGGCACTGCTGGGGGTCCTCTGCTTCCACCCCTCATATGTCTGGGCACTGCTGGGAGTGATAGGCACCCACCCCTCATATGTCTGGGCACTGCTGGGAGTCCTCTGCACCCACCCCTCATATGTCTGGGCACTGCTGGGAGTGATAGGCACACACCCCTCATATGTCTGGGCACTCCTGCGAGTGATAGGCACCCACCCCTCATATGTCTGGGCACTGCTGGGGGTCCTCTGCACCCACCCTCATATGTCTGGGCACTGTTGGCAGTGATAGGCACCCACCCCTCCTATGTCTGGGCATTGCTGGGAGTGATAGGCACCCACCCCTCATATGTCTGGGCACTGCTGGGAGTCCTCTGCACCCACCCCTCATATGTCTGGGCACTGCTGGGAGTGATAGGCGCTCACTCCTCATATGTCTGGGCACTGCTGGGAGTGATAGGCACCCACCCCTCATATGTCTGGGCACTGCTGGGAGTCCTCTGCACCCACCCCTCATATGTCTGGGCACTGCTGGGGGTCCTCTGCACCCACCCCTCATATGTCTGGGCACTGCTGGGAGTGATAGGCACCCACCCCTCATATGTCTGGGCACTGCTGGGAGTCCTCTGCACCCACCCCTCATATGTCTGGGCACTGCTGGGAGTCCTCTGCACCCACCCCTCATATGTCTGGGCACTGCAGTGAGTGATAGGCACACACCCCTCATATGTCTGGGCACTGCTGGGAGTGATAGGCACCCAGCCCTCATATGTCTGGCCACTGCTGGGAGTGATAGGCACCCACCCCTCATATGTTTGGGCACTGCTGGGAGTCCTCTACACCCTCCCCTCATATGTCTGGGCACTGCTGGGAGTCCTCTACACCCTCCCCTCATATGTCTGGGCACTGCTGGGGGTCCTCTGCACCCACCCCTCATATGTCTGGGCACTGCTGGGAGTGATAGGCACCCACCCCTCATATGTCTGGGCACTGCTGGGAGTCCTCTGCACCCACCTCTTATATGTCTGTGCACTGCTGGGTGTCCTCTGCACCCACCCCTCATATGTCTGGGCACTGCTGGGAGTGATAGGCACCCACCCCTCATATGTCTGGGCACTGCTGGGAGTGATAGGCACCCACCCCTCATATGCCTGGGCACTGCTGGGAGTGATAGGCACCCACCCCTCATATGCCTGGGCACTGCTGGGAGTCCTCTGCACCCACCCCTCATATGTCTGGGCACTGCTGGGAGTGATAGGCATCCACCCCTCATATGTCTGGGCACTGCTGGGAGTGATAGGCACCCACCCCTCATATGTCTGGCCACCGCTGGGAGTGATAGGCACAAACCCCTCATATGTCTGGGCACTGCTGGGAGTCCTCTGCACCCACCCCTCATATGTCTGGGCACTGCTGGGAGTGATAGGCACCCACCCTCATATGTCTGGGCACTGCTGGGAGTGATAGGCACCCACCCCTCATATGTCTGGGCACTGCTGGGAGTCCTCTTCACCCACCCCCTCATATGTCTGGGCACTGCTGGGGGTCCTCTGCACCCACCCCTCATATGTCCGGGCACTGCTGGGAGTGATAGGCACCCACCCCTCATATGTCTGGGCACTGCTGGAAGTCCTCTGCACCCACCCCTCATATGTCTGGGCACTGCTGGGGGTCCTCTGCACCCACCCCCCATATGTCTGGGCACAGCTGGGAGTGATAGGCACCCACCCCTCATATGTCTGGGCACTGCTGGGAGTCCTCTGCACCCACCCCTTATATGTCTGGGCACTGCTGGGGGTCCTCTGCACCCACCCCTCATATGTCTGGGCACTGCTTGGAGTGATAGGCACCCACCCCTCATGTGTCTGGGCACTGCTGGGAGTCCTCTGCACGCACCCCTTATATGTCTGGGCACTGCTGGGGGTCCTCTGCACCCACCCCTCATATGTCTGGGCACTGCTGGGAGTGATAGGCACCCACCCCTCATATGTCTGGGCACTGCTGGGAGTGATAGGCACCCACCCCTCATATGCCTGGGCACTGCTGGGAGTCCTCTGCACCCACCCCTCATATGTCTGGGCACTGCTGGGAGTGATAGGCACACACCCCTCATATGTCTGGGCACTGCTGGGAGTGATAGGCACCCACCCCTCATATGTCTGGCCACTGCTGGGAGTGATAGGCACTGTTGGACCCGGCCTCGTAGAATGGCCCTCCGTGCCCCCGCACCACCGAAACCTGGTACCTACAGCCCAAGCCCCCGGCCCGGCCGAACCTCCCCACCAGGACACACGCACCGACCCGGACATCTCCGTCCCTGGCCTCTCCCCTTTCGGCCACCCCGGGCCCGCGTGCCCACTTCATGCACCAAGATGGCCGCCCGGCCCCAGCGCGACCCGGGCATAGAGGCACCACTCCGGCTGGAGGACATCACGCTTCCAGGGGATGAGAGAGGGAGGAGCAGTTTCTATCGCACCTCTGAACTCCCCCGGGACGATGGGTTTCGATCGGCCCTCCGGCCTCCCTGAGGGCTGGCTCCACGCCTGCTGGGTGTCTGGGACTCCTCCCGACCCGGCCCTGAAAGGATCAAAAGACTATAGCAGGAAATCCCGACAAGCGACCCCCAGGTGACAAGACCCCTGCCTGCACAGACTCCGGACATCAAAGAGGGGTCGAACTATAACAAGGGGTGCTCTGGGGCTGTCCGGCAGATTCGACGCTGGAACAACGAGAGCCTGCTGACGTGGTCGCGGCTCCTGGAACTGGAACTCACCTGAGCCCTGCTGAGTGACTCGCGGCTCCCTGAAGATCGTAAGACCTCCGAACTTGTACCTGAGCCCTGCTGAGTGACTCGCGGCTCCCTGAAGATCGTAAGACCTCCGAACTTGTACCTGAGCCCTGCTGAGTGACTCGCGGCTCCCTGAAGATCGTAAGACCTCCGAACTTGTACCTGAGCCCTGCTGAGTGACTCGCGGCTCCCCCAGACTCTCACGGTCCCGCCGGACCCCACCTCCGACCACGTATCCCCCAGCTCGAGGATTGTGAGCTGTGCGCCGGGTACGTCCCTGCTTTGAACCGTTACCAGAGACAGTCCCGCTACCCCCTACCTTTCCGAGACTCTTGAGCCCGTGCTCACCTTGTACATATTTGCAGTGATACCTGTGTGATAAAGCTTGTTCTAAGAATACCCAGTGTGGTCCCTCTGTGTCGTGTGGTGCCAGAAGTACGATCCTAGTTGCGAGAATCCTCCCCCTGGGGAATCTCCCGCCAGTGCCCGGCTACGATACTTTGAGGGTGGGTCTCAGGGTAGTCAGGACCCCCTTTCCGGGCTCCTCTGAGGTCGCCGTCTAACATTGGTGGCAAGCGACGGGATTCGGGCCCATCACCTAGAGATCGTACAGTAAACGACGGACGCACGACCAACAAAGATGGCAGAAGGAAGCGCCACGAGCTCCGCAGAAACCAACGCCAACACAGTGTTCCAGGTGGAGCATCTGGAAGAATACACACACAAAGAGCTAAAACAATTTTGCAAAGAACTTAAAATCGCTACCACTGGCCTCAACACTAAAGAAGACTTGCAGAAAGCACTGAAAACTTGGGTGGAGACCGGGGCCTCCCGCCCGGAAGGCACGGGGGAGCGCCCCGACGAAGCCGAACCCCCCCAAAATGAAAGCAGTAGCAATCAGGTGCGAGGCATCGTACCAGACGGGGGCCTATCCCCGGAAGAGCTCGCGGACAGAGAGAGAAGCCGCAGTCATGAACTCGAGTTAGCCAAACTCAAAATCGAGGGCGAATTGAAGTTAGCGGAGAAGAAGCTAGCAGTAGAGCAAATGCGTGTACAAGGCGAACTGGAAGAAAAGAAGCTCCAACGGGAGCACGAAGGAAGAAAGCTCCAACTGGAGCACGAACGGAGCTTAAAGGAACTCGAGCTCAAGGCCCGAAATGAGGACAGGAGGCCCTCGGGGAACCGAGAGACGGCCCCCCCAGCGGAACAGAAGGTCCACATCCCCAAGGATGTGGTCAAAGAATATTATAAAAACGATGACATTCAGCAATGGTTTCGGGCCTACGAGGTCGCCATGACCTCCCATCGGATTCCACAGAAGGACTGGGGGGCGGGGTTGTGGGGACGGTTTCTGAGCGAAGGAAGGGACACCCTGCTCGACCTACCCCTATCCCTGCAGACCTCCTACAGCCACATGAAAGAGGCTCTCCTCACAAGATACGGCCTCACCCCAGAAATGTACCGCCAACGGTTCCGGGACTGCAGGAAGATCCCGGGCACCACCTGGGTGGAGTATGTAAACTTTTTTAGTCGGGCCTTCGATGGGTGGGTCAAGGGCAGCAAAGTCACCACCCTTGCCGAACTCACTGACCTCATGTTATGGGAACATCTGGCTGCGAACTGCTTCGTAGAGCTACGTCAACATCTGCTGGATAGCAAGCTCACAGATCCCCGGAAGCTGGCCGTGGAGGCCGACCGCTGGACCAACACCCGGGTCTCCCGGGGCATGGTAAGAGAGTACCCCCGAACCAGTCAGGGACCACCCCGCCAGAGAGGGGGAGGGAACCAGGGAGGGCCGAGGGAGTCCCAGCCTAGCCCCCCGAAGACACCACCTCCACCTTTCCCGGCGCCCCCCCACCAGTAACAGGGCCCCCTGGGAGACGGGGACACCGGGTGACCGTCACATGTTTCCGCTTCCAGAAACCCGGGCACTACGCCAATGACCCAGTGTGCCCCATGGCCACCCAAGTCACCCCTGCGAGACAGATAGCCAACGTAGCCCTAGGGGAGGAGGTTGAGGAAGCCGAGGAGTGGGAACCAGCCGCGATGGCCCTAGTATCCCTGGGAGATAGGGAAATGATCCCTGGTAGCCTCCTACCGTCCAACACACAGAAATATGGGCAGCTCGTCAAGATCAATGGCCACCAGGTAGAGGCCCTGCGGGACACCGGGGCCAGTATCACCGGTGTCCTCAGGCACCTAGTTCCCGAGGAGCAGATCCTCCCCAATGTCTTTTGCCCCGTAATATCTGCAGACAATAGGGAAAGTATGTGTCAGGTGGCCCTGGTGCCATTCGAGTGGGGAGGGGTGATAGGCAAACTCAAGGTGGCCGTAAGAACCTCCCAGCCGGTCGACTGCCTCTTAGGGAACGACCTGGAGAGTTCCCCCTGGAAGCACGTAGAGCGCAAGGCCCACCTAGGAATGATGGGACTCCCCGAGTGGGTGTGTGCCACCACCCGATCTATGACAGCCCGACTCACTCCCCGGAGAGAAATCGAGAGCACCCCGGTCAAAGTAGCCAGCACCGTCCCCGCCGAGGGTCCTCCCGTTCCCCCATCGGAAGGGTCCGTCGTCAGCGACGAACCCGCACCATCCGACCCCGCCCCGGTCCCCGAGTTGGGGGATCTACCCGAGTTGGCCCATTGGCGCCACGAGGGCGGGCCCACCCGAGAAGAATTTTGCCGGGAGCAAGCCACCTGTCCTTCCCTGGTCGGGCTGCGGCGCCAGGCCGAGGGCCAAGCCGCAGGTGACCAGACCGGAACGCACCGAATCTATTGGGAGAATAACGTCCTGTATAGTGAGCAGAAATCAGTGGAGCTGGGATCCGGACGGGTACTGGTGGTACCTCTCCGCTTCCGGGATTTCCTCCTGGGCTTAGCCCACGATGTCCCCCTCGCCGGTCACCTGGGTCAGGACAAGACCTACAGCCGTCTCGTGACCCATTTTTATTGGCCTAAGATGAAAGCAGCGGTAGAAGCCCACTGCAAGTCCTGCCCCACGTGCCAAGCCAGTGGGAAGAGTGGGGGGAAGCGCAAGGCTCCCCTCCAACCCTTCCCGGTCGTCAGTACCCCCTTCGAACGAGTCGGGATCGACATCGTGGGGCCACTGGACCCCCCCACATCCCAAGGTCACCGTTTCATCTTGGTCCTAGTGGACCACGCCACCCGCTACCCAGAGGCTATTCCCCTACGCACCATTACGGCCCCCGTGGTGGGCCGGGCCCTGATGGGGATCTTCTCCAGGGTGGGTTTCCCCCGCGAGGTCGTGAGCGATCGCGGCACTAATTTTATATCCAGGTATATGACGTCCCTGTGGCAACAATGTGGGGTGTCCTATAAGTTCACCACCCCGTACCATCCCCAAGGGAACGGCCTAGTAGAGAGGTTTAATAGGACTTTGAAAGGGATGATCGCTGGCCTAGAAGAGCCCCTCCGGCGTAAGTGGGACGTCCTGCTCCCCTGCCTCTTGTTCGCTTACCGGGAGGTCCCCCAGAAGTCCTTAGGGTTCAGCCCGTTTGAATTACTCTATGGGCACCCCGTCCGAGGTCCCCTCAGTTTAGTTAAGGAAGGGTGGGAGGCAGCACCCCAGGCCACCCCCCGAGATGTGTTCCAATATGTCCTGGCCCTCCGGAACCAGACCAGGAGGTTCCGAGAACTGGCCGAGGCCAACCTGGAGGCGAGTCAAGAAGAAATGAAGCGCTGGTACGACCAGAATGCTACTCTGGTCGAGTTCCAGCCGGGCCAGCAGGTGTGGGTCATGGCCCCAGTGAAGCCTGGCGCTCTCCAGGACCGATGGACTGGGCCCTACAAAGTGGTCGAGAAGAAGAGCCAAGTCACCTACTTGGTGGACGTCCAGTCGCCTCGGGATCCCCTCCGGGTCCTGCACGTGAACCGCCTCAAGCCTCACTTCCAGCGGACAGAACTGAGCCTCCTGCTGGCCACCGATTACGGGGCCGAAGATGAGTCGGATCCCCTCCCGGACCTCCTGTGTATCAAGGAGCAGGATGGCTCCGTGGAAGGAGTGAACCTCTCCCCAGCCCTCACTGCCCAGCAACAAGCGGACTGCCGCCAGCTCCTAAGACAATTTTCTGACCTCTTCTCCCTGACCCCCCGGGTCACCAACTGGTGTGTTCATGATGTGGACACCGGGGACAGCCCGCCGGTGAGACACCGAGCCTACCGGGTTCCTGACCGGGTCCGGTCCTGCATTCAAGCGGAAGTCTCGAAGATGTTGACCCTGGGGGTGATCGAGCCCTCTGACAGTCCCTGGGCCAGCCCCGTGGTCCTGGTCCCGAAGGCAGCGGCCCCCGGTGTCGCCCCCGAGCTCCGATTCTGCGTGGACTACCGGGGGCTCAATGACGTTACCCGAGCCGATGCCCACCCCATTCCACGAGCCGACGAACTCATTGACCGACTAGGGGCAGCCCGGTTCCTCAGCACCTTCGACCTCACCTGCGGATACTGGCAGATTGCGCTCACCGAAGGGGCCAAAGAGCGGTCCGCTTTCTCCACCCCCGATGGGCACTACCGCTTCCGCGTAATGCCCTTCGGGATGAAAAATGCCCCGGCCACTTTCCAGCGACTGGTGAATAGAGTCCTGGCCGGGCTAGAACAGTTCAGCGCGGCATACCTGGACGACATCGCTGTCTTCAGTTCAGAGTGGAGTGAGCACCTCCAGCACCTCCGAAGGGTGCTAATCGCCCTGCGCCAGGCAGGCCTCACAGTAAAAGCCAGCAAGTGCCAGATCGGGCAAGGATCCGTGGTCTACTTGGGGCACCAGGTCGGGAGTGGCCAGGTCGCCCCGCTACAGCCAAAGATCGACGCCATCCTGGCCTGGGAACCACCCATCACCCAGACGGAGGTCCGAGCCTTTCTGGGACTCACGGGCTACTACCGAAGATTCATTCGGGGGTATGGCAGCCTTGTCGGCCCTCTCACAGAACTCACGTCTAAAAAACAGCCAAAGAAAGTGCAGTGGACGGCTGCCTGCCAGGAAGCTTTCGATGCCCTAAAAAGGGCCATGTGTACTGCCCCCGTCCTCCAGGCTCCCGACTACGCCAAGGAGTTCATAGTCCAAACCGATGCCTCCAAGCATGGCATTGGGGCCGTCCTGTCCCAAGTAAATGACCAAGGCCTAGACCAGCCCGTCGCCTTCCTCAGTCGGCGGCTGTTGCCCCGAGAACAAAGATGGAGCACCATAGAGCGCGAAGCCTTTGCCGTGGTCTGGGCACTCAAAAAGCTACGACCCTACCCGTTTGGCACCCATTTCAGAGTCCAAACTGACCATCTGCCCTTACGTTGGCTCATGCAGATGCGAGGAGAAAACCCCAAGCTACTGCGGTGGTCAATCTCCCTCCAGGGGATGGATTTCACCGTGGAACACCGCCCTGGTACGGACCACGCCAATGCTGACGGCCTCTCCCGGTTCTTCCGCCTCAGCGAAGAGAACCCCCCAAGCTGATGGGCAGTTCTCTCCGGCTTTCAGCTGGGGGGGACGCGTGTTGGACCCGGCCTCGTAGAATGGCCCTCCGTGCCCCCGCACCACCGAAACCTGGTACCTACAGCCCAAGCCCCCGGCCCGGCCGAACCTCCCCACCAGGACACACGCACCGACCCGGACATCTCCGTCCCTGGCCTCTCCCCTTTCGGCCACCCCGGGCCCGCGTGCCCACTTCATGCACCAAGATGGCCGCCCGGCCCCAGCGCGACCCGGGCATAGAGGCGCCACTCCGGCTGGAGGACATCACGCTTCCAGGGGATGAGAGAGGGAGGAGCAGTTTCTATCGCACCTCTGAACTCCCCCGGGACGATGGGTTTCGATCGGCCCTCCGGCCTCCCTGAGGGCTGGCTCCACGCCTGCTGGGTGTCTGGGACTCCTCCCGACCCGGCCCTGAAAGGATCAAAAGACTATAGCAGGAAATCCCGACAAGCGACCCCCAGGTGACAAGACCCCTGCCTGCACAGACTCCGGACATCAAAGAGGGGTCGAACTATAACAAGGGGTGCTCTGGGGCTGTCCGGCAGATTCGACGCTGGAACAACGAGAGCCTGCTGACGTGGTCGCGGCTCCTGGAACTGGAACTCACCTGAGCCCTGCTGAGTGACTCGCGGCTCCCTGAAGATCGTAAGACCTCCGAACTTGTACCTGAGCCCTGCTGAGTGACTCGCGGCTCCCTGAAGATCGTAAGACCTCCGAACTTGTACCTGAGCTCTGCTGAGTGACTCGCGGCTCCCTGAAGATCGTAAGACCTCCGAACTTGTACCTGAGCCCTGCTGAGTGACTCGCGGCTCCCCCAGACTCTCACGGTCCCGCCGGACCCCACCTCCGACCACGTATCCCCCAGCTCGAGGATTGTGAGCTGTGCGCCGGGTACGTCCCTGCTTTGAACCGTTACCAGAGACAGTCCCGCTACCCCCTACCTTTCCGAGACTCTTGAGCCCGTGCTCACCTTGTACATATTTGCAGTGATACCTGTGTGATAAAGCTTGTTCTAAGAATACCCAGTGTGGTCCCTCTGTGTCGTGTGGTGCCAGAAGTACGATCCTAGTTGCGAGAATCCTCCCCCTGGGGAATCTCCCGCCAGTGCCCGGCTACGATACTTTGAGGGTGGGTCTCAGGGTAGTCAGGACCCCCTTTCCGGGCTCCTCTGAGGTCGCCGTCTAACAGGCACCCACCCCTCATATGTCTGGGCACTGCTGGGAGTCCTCTGCACCCTCCCCTCATATGTCTGGGCACTGCTGGGAGTGATAGGCACACACATCTCATATGTCTGGGCACTGCTGGGAGTGATAGGCACCCACCCCTCATATGTCTGGGCACTGCTGGGAGTGATAGGCACCCACCTCTCATATGTCTGGGCACTGCTGGGAGTCCTCTGCACCCTCCCCTCATATGTCTGGGCACTGCTGGGGGTCCTCTGCACCCACCCCTCATATGTCTGGGCCCTGCTGGGAGTGATAGGCACCCACCCCTCATATGTCTGGGCACTGCTGGAAGTCCTCTGCACCCACCCCTCATATGTCTGGGCACTGCTGTGGGTCCTCTGCACCCACCCCCCATATGTCTGGGTACTGCTGGGAGTGATAGGCACCCACCCCTCATATGTCTGGGCACTGCTGGGAGTCCTCTGCACCCACCCCTATATGTCTGGGCACTGCTGGGGGTCCTCTGCACCCACCCCTCATATGTCTGGGCACTGCTGGGAGTGATAGGCACCCACCCCTCATGTGTCTGGGCACTGCTGGGGGTCCTCTGCACCCACCCCTCATATGTCTGGGCACTGCTGGGAGTGATAGGCACACACCCCTCATATGTCTGGGCACTGCTGGGAGTGATAGGCACCCACCCCTCATATGTCTGGCCACTGCTGGGAGTGATAGGCACCCACCCCTCATATGTCTGGGCACTGCTGGGAGTGATAGGCACACACCCCTCATATGTCTGGGCACTGCTGGGAGTGATAGGCACCAAACCCTCATATGTCTGGGCACTGCTGGGAGTCCTCTGCACCCACCCCTCAAATGTCTGGGCACTGCTGGAAGTCCTCCGCACCCACCCCTCATATGTCTGGGCACTGCTGGGGGTCCTCTGCTTCCACCCCTCATATGTCTGGGCACTGCTGGGAGTGATAGGCACCCACCCCTCATATGTCTGGGCACTGATGGGAGTCCTCTGCACCCACCCCTCATATGTCTGGGCACTGCTGGGAGTGATAGGCACACACCCCTCATATGTCTGGGCACTGCTGGGAGTGATAGGCACCCACCCCTCATATGTCTGGCCACTGCTGGGAGTGATAGGCACCCACCCCTCATATGTCTGGGCACTGCCGGGAGTCCTCTACACCCTCCCCTCATATGTCTGGGCACTGCTGGGGGTCCTCTGCACCCACCCCACATATGTCTGGGCACTGCTGGGAGTGATAGGCACCCACCCCTCATATGTCTGGGCACTGCTGGGAGTCCTCTGCACCCACCTCTTATATGTCTGGGCACTGCTGGGTGTCCTCTGCACCCACCCCTCATATGTCTGGGCACTGCTGGGAGTGATAGGCACCCACCCCTCATATGTCTGGGCACTGCTGGGAGTGATAGGCACCCACCCCTCATATGCCTGGGCACTGCTGGGAGTGATAGGCACCCACCCCTCATATGCCTGGGCACTGCTGGGAGTCCTCTGCACCCACCCCTCATATGTCTGGGCACTGCTGGGAGTGATAGGCATCCACCCCTCATATGTCTGGGCACTGCTGGGAGTCCTCTGCACCCTCCCCTCATATGTCTGGGCACTGCTGGGAGTGATAGGCACACACATCTCATATGTCTGGGCACTGCTGGGAGTGATAGGCACCCACCCCTCATATGTCTGGGCACTGCTGGGAGTGATAGGCACCCACCCCTCATATGTCTGGGCACTGCTGGGAGTCCTCTGCACCCTCCCCTCATATGTCTGGGCACTGCTGGGGGTCCTCTGCACCCACCCCTCATATGTCTGGGCCCTGCTGGGAGTGATAGGCACCCACCCCTCATATGTCTGGGCACTGCTGGAAGTCCTCTGCACCCACCCCTCATATGTCTGGGCACTGCTGTGGGTCCTCTGCACCCACCCCCCATATGTCTGGGTACTGCTGGGAGTGATAGGCACCCACCCCTCATATGTCTGGGCACTGCTGGGAGTCCTCTGCACCCACCCCTTATATGTCTGGGCACTGCTGGGGGTCCTCTGCACCCACCCCTCATATGTCTGGGCACTGCTGGGAGTGATAGGCACCCACCCCTCATGTGTCTGGGCACTGCTGGGGGTCCTCTGCACCCACCCCTCATATGTCTGGGCACTGCTGGGAGTGATAGGCACACACCCCTCATATGTCTGGGCACTGCTGGGAGTGATAGGCACCCACCCCTCATATGTCTGGCCACTGCTGGGAGTGATAGGCACCCACCCCTCATATGTCTGGGCACTGCTGGGAGTGATAGGCACACACCCCTCATATGTCTGGGCACTGCTGGGAGTGATAGGCACCAAACCCTCATATGTCTGGGCACTGCTGGGAGTCCTCTGCACCCACCCCTCAAATGTCTGGGCACTGCTGGAAGTCCTCCGCACCCTCCCCTCATATGTCTGGGCACTGCTGGGAGTGATAGGCACACACATCTCATATGTCTGGGCACTGCTGGGAGTGATAGGCACCCACCCCTCATATGTATGGGCACTGCTGGGAGTGATAGGCACCCACCCCTCATATGTCTGGGCACTGCTGGGAGTCCTCTGCACCCTCCCCTCATATGTCTGGGCACTGCTGGGGGTCCTCTGCACCCACCCCTCATATGTCTGGGCCCTGCTGGGAGTGATAGGCACCCACCCCTCATATGTCTGGGCACTGCTGGAAGTCCTCTGCACCCACCCCTCATATGTCTGGGCACTGCTGTGGGTCCTCTGCACCCACCCCCCATATGTCTGGGTACTGCTGGGAGTGATAGGCACCCACTCCTCATATGTCTGGGCACTGCTGGGAGTCCTCTGCACCCACCCCTTATATGTCTGGGCACTGCTGGGGGTCCTCTGCACCCACCCCTCATATGACTGGGCACTGCTGGGAGTGATAGGCACCCACCCCTCATGTGTCTGGGCACTGCTGGGGGTCCTCTGCACCCACCCCTCATATGTCTGGGCACTGCTGGGAGTGATAGGCACACACCCCTCATATGTCTGGGCACTGCTGGGAGTGATAGGCACCCACCCCTCATATGTCTGGCCACTGCTGGGAGTGATAGGCACCCACCCCTCATATGTCTGGGCACTGCTGGGAGTGATAGGCACACACCCCTCATATGTCTGGGCACTGCTGGGAGTGATAGGCACCAAACCCTCATATGTCTGGGCACTGCTGGGAGTCCTCTGCACCCACCCCTCAAATGTCTGGGCACTGCTGGAAGTCCTCCGCACCCACCCCTCATATGTCTGGGCACTGCTGGGGGTCCTCTGCTTCCACCCCTCATATGTCTGGGCACTGCTGGGAGTGATAGGCACCCACCCCTCATATGTCTGGGCACTGATGGGAGTCCTCTGCACCCACCCCTCATATGTCTGGGCACTGCTGGGAGTGATAGGCACACACCCCTCATATGTCTGGGCACTGCTGGGAGTGATAGGCACCCACCCCTCATATGTCTAGCCACTGCTGGGAGTGATAGGCACCCACCCCTCATATGTCTGGGCACTGCTGGGAGTCCTCTACACCCTCCCCTCATATGTCTGGGCACTGCTGGGGGTCCTCTGCACCCACCCCTCATATGTCTGGGCACTGCTGGGAGTGATAGGCACCCACCCCTCATATGTCTGGGCACTGCTGGGAGTCCTCTGCACCCACCTCTTATATGTCTGGGCACTGCTGGGTGTCCTCTGCACCCACCCCTCATATGTCTGGGCACTGCTGGGAGTGATAGGCACCCACCCCTCATATGTCTGGGCACTGCTGGGAGTGATAGGCACCCACCCCTCATATGCCTGGGCACTGCTGGGAGTGATAGGCACCCACCCCTCATATGCCTGGGCACTGCTGGGAGTCCTCTGCACCCACCCCTCATATGTCTGGGCACTGCTGGGAGTGATAGGCATCCACCCCTCATATGTCTGGGCACTGCTGGGAGTGATAGGCACCCACCCCTCATATGTCTGGCCACCGCTGGGAGTGATAGGCACAAACCCCTCATATGTCTGGGCACTGCTGGGAGTCCTCTGCACCCACCCCTCATATGTCTGGGCACTGCTGGGAGTGATAGGCACCCACCCTCATATGTCTGGGCACTGCTGGGAGTGATAGGCACCCACCCCTCATATGTCTGGGCACTGCTGGGAGTCCTCTTCACCCACCCCCTCATATGTCTGGGCACTGCTGGGGGTCCTCTGCACCCACCCCTCATATGTCCGGGCACTGCTGGGAGTGATAGGCACCCACCCCTCATATGTCTGGGCACTGCTGGAAGTCCTCTGCACCCACCCCTCATATGTCTGGGCACTGCTGGGGGTCCTCTGCACCCACCCCCCATATGTCTGGGCACAGCTGGGAGTGATAGGCACCCACCCCTCATATGTCTGGGCACTGCTGGGAGTCCTCTGCACCCACCCCTTATATGTCTGGGCACTGCTGGGGGTCCTCTGCACCCACCCCTCATATGTCTGGGCACTGCTGGGAGTGATAGGCACCCACCCCTCATATGTCTGGGCACTGCTGGGAGTGATAGGCACCCACCCCTCATATGCCTGGGCACTGCTGGGAGTCCTCTGCACCCACCCCTCATATGTCTGGGCACTGCTGGGAGTGATAGGCACACACCCCTCATATGTCTGGGCACTGCTGGGAGTGATAGGCACCCACCCCTCATATGTCTGGCCACTGCTGGGAGTGATAGGCACCCACCCCTCATATGTCTGCGCACTGCTGGGAGTCCTCTGCACCCTCCCCTCATATGTCTGGGCACTGCTGGGAGTGATAGGCACACACATCTCATATGTCTGGGCACTGCTGGGAGTGATAGGCACCCACCCCTCATATGTCTGGCCACTGCTCGGAGTGATAGGCACCCACCCCTCATATGTCTGGGCACTGCTGGGAGTCCTCTGCACCCTCCCCTCATATGTCTGGGCACTGCTGGGGGTCCTCTGCACCCACCCCTCATATGTCTGGGCCCTGCTGGGAGTGATAGGCACCCACCCCTCATATGTCTGGGCACTGCTGGAAGTCCTCTGCACCCACCCCTCATATGTCTGGGCACTGCTGTGGGTCCTCTGCACCCACCCCCCATATGTCTGGGTACTGCTGGGAGTGATAGGCACCCACCCCTCATATGTCTGGGCACTGCTGGGAGTCCTCTGCACCCACCCCTTATATGTCTGGGCACTGCTGGGGGTCCTCTGCACCCACCCCTCTTATGTCTGGGCACTGCTGGGAGTGATAGGCACCCACCCCTCAGGTGTCTGGGCACTGCTGGGGGTCCTCTGCACCCACCCCTCATATGTCTGGGCACTGCTGGGAGTGATAGGCACACACCCCTCATATGTCTGGGCACTGCTGGGAGTGATAGGCACCCACCCCTCATATGTCTGGCCACTGCTGGGAGTGATAGGCACCCACCCCTCATATGTCTGGGCACTGCTGGGAGTGATAGGCACACACCCCTCATATGTCTGGGCACTGCTGGGAGTGATAGGCACCCAACCCTCATATGTCTGGGCACTGCTGGGAGTCCTCTGCACCCACCCCTCAAATGTCTGGGCACTGCTGGAAGTCCTCCGCACCCACCCCTCATATGTCTGGGCACTGCTGGGGGTCCTCTGCTTCCACCCCTCATATGTCTGGGCACTGCTGGGAGTGATAGGCACCCACCCCTCATATGTCTGGGCACTGATGGGAGTCCTCTGCACCCACCCCTCATATGTCTGGGCACTGCTGGGAGTGATAGGCACACACCCCTCATATGTCTGGGCACTGCTGGGAGTGATAGGCACCCACCCCTCATATGTCTGGCCACTGCTGGGAGTGATAGGCACCCACCCCTCATATGTCTGGGCACTGCTGGGAGTCCTCTGCACCCACCCCTCATATGTCTGGGCACTGCTGGGGGTCCTCTGCACCCACCCCTCATATGTCTGGGCACTGCTGGGAGTGATAGGCACCCACCCCTCATATGTCTGGGCACTGCTGGGAGTGATAGGCACCCACCCCTCATATGTATGGGCACTGCTGGGAGTCCTCTGCACCCACCCCTCATATGTCTGGGCACTGCTAGGAATGATAGGCACACACCCCTCATATGTCTGGGCACTGCTGGGAGTGATAGGCACCCACCCCTCATATGTCTGGGCACTGCTGGGAGTGATAGTCACCCACCCCTCATATGTCTGGGCACTGCTGGGAGTCCTCTGCACCAAACCCCTCATATGTCTGGGCACTGCTGGGGGTTCTCTGCACCCACCCCTCATATGTCTGGGCACTGCTGGGAGTGATAGGCACACACCCCTCATATGTCTGGGCACTGCTGCGAGTGATAGGCACCCACCCTCATATGTCTGGGCACTGTTGGCAGTGATAGGCACCCACCCCTCCTATGTCTGGGCATTGCTGGGAGTGATAGGCACCCACCTCTCAGATGTCTGGGCACTGCTGGGAGTCCTCTGCACCCACCCCTCATATGTCTGGGCACTGCTGGGAGTGATAGGCGCTCACTCCTCATATGTCTGGGCACTGCTGGGAGTGATAGGCACCCACCCCTCATATGTCTGGGCACTGCTGGGAGTCCTCTGCACCCACCCCTCATATGTCTGGGCACTGCTGGGAGTGATAGGCACCCACCCCTCATATGTCTGGGCACTGCTGGGAGTCCTCTGCACCCACCCCTCATATGTCTGGGCACTGCTGGGAGTCCTCTGCACCCACCCCTCATATGTCTGGGCACTGCAGTGAGTGATAGGCACACACCCCTCATATGTCTGGGCACTGCTGGGAGTGATAGGCACCCACCCCTCATATGTCTGGCCACTGCTGGGAGTGATAGGCACCCACCCCTCATATGTTTGGGCACTGCTGGGAGTCCTCTACACCCTCCCCTCATATGTCTGGGCACTGCTGGGAGTCCTCTACACCCTCCCCTCATATGTCTGGGCACTGCTGGGGGTCCTCTGCACCCACCCTTCATATGTCTGGGCACTGCTGGGAGTGATAGGCACCCACCCTTCATATGTCTGGGCACTGCTGGGAGTCCTCTGCACCCACCCCTTATATGTCTTGGCACTGCTGGGTGTCCTCTGCACTCACCCCTCATATGTCTGGGCACTGCTGGGAGTGATAGGCACCCACCCCTCATATGTCTGGGCACTGCTGGGAGTGATAGGCACCCACCCCTCATATGCCTGGGCACTGCTGGGAGTCCTCTGAACCCACCCCTCATATGTCTGGGCACTGCTGTGAGTGATAGGCACCCACCCCTCATATGTCTGGGCACTGCTGGGAGTGATAGGCACCCACCCCTCACATGTCTGGCCACTGCTGGGAGTGATAGGCACAAACCCCTCATATGTCTGGGCACTGCTGGGAGTCCTCTGCACCCACCCCTCATATGTCTGGGCACTGCTGGGAGTGATAGGCACCCACCCCTCATATGTCTGGGCACTGCTGGGAGTGATAGGCACCCACCCCTCATATGTCTGGGCACTGCTGGGAGTCCTCTTCACCCACCCCCTCATTAGTCTGGGCACTGCTGGGGGTCCTCTGCACCCACCCCTCATATGTTTGGGCACTGCTGGGAGTGATAGGCACCCACCCCTCATATGTCTGGGCACTGCTGGAAGTCCTCTGCACCCACCCCTCATATGTCTGGGCACTGCTGGGGGTCCTCTGCACCCACCCCCCATATGTCTGGGCACTGCTGGGAGTGATAGGCACCCACCCCTCATATGTCTGGGCACTGCTGGGAGTCCTCTGCACCCACCCCTTATATGTCTGGGCACTGCTGGGGGTCCTCTGCACCCACCCCTCATATGTCTCTGCACTGCTGGGAGTGATAGGCACCCACCCCTCATGTGTCTGGGCACTGCTGGGAGTCCTCTGCACGCACCTCTAATATGTCTGGGCACTGCTGGGGGTCCTCTGCACCCACCCCTCATATGTCTGGGCACTGCTGGGAGTGATAGGCACCCACCCCTCATATATCTGGGCACTGCTGGGAGTGATAGGCACCCACCCCTCATATGCCTGGGCACTGCTGGGAGTCCTCTGCACCCACCCCTCATATGTCTGGGCACTGCTGGGAGTGATAGGCACCCACCCCTCATATGTCTGGGCACTGCTGGGAGTGATAGGCTGTTAGAAAGGGTAGACGGACCGGGAGGGTCGGCCGGGGTCAGGAGGAGAGGTCTCCAGGGAGAGCCGTCTCCAGCGATCGTACAGACAAGTAACTTCCCCCCCACAGACAGATACCACACACGGATAAGGTTCAGGGTTCTTTATAAGCACTTCTTAGGGTACGGTTGAATGGTACAAGGAGGTCTGGACTCAGGGGTCCCCTCGATTCAAGTCTCTCAAAGCAGGGTAAGGGGTAGCGGGACAGTCTGTCTACCAGTCAGGTAGTTTGGATGAGATGATGATTAGCTCACAATCCTCGAGCTTAGTTGGTACGGGCCGCGGCAGCGCCAGCAGGTCCCGGTGGAGATGGTCGGTACACGGTCCGCGGCAGCGCCAGCAGGTCCCAGTGGAGATGGTCGAGGTACGGTCCGCGGCAGCGCCAGCAGGTCCCAGTGGAGATGGTCGAGGTACGGTCCGCGGCAGCGCCAGCAGGTCCCGGTGAGGATGGTCGTTACAACGGGCCGCGGCAGCGCCAGCAGGTCCCGACGAGGATGGATGTTGTAGAAGGCCGCGGCAGCGCCAGCAGGCAGGACGATGGTTCACAAGAGCGGCTACGGCAGCGCCAGTAGTCCGTCAAGGCTGAGTTCTCTCGGTGTCTCTCGACTCCAGGATACAACTGCCTTCTTGCCCCGGAGTTGCCCCAGTTATAGGGCAGCCGCCCTTTGATGTCCGGACCCTCGCACTTGGAGGTCGGAGGGCCCGGGATGAAGGTGTCCAGACACCCAGCAGGGGGTGGAGCCAGCGCCTGGGGGAGCTGGAGGCGATCGGCACCTGGCGGGGGAAGAGCTCTTGACACTTCGTCCTCCCATTGACCTGCCAAGTGGTCCGCTCACCTCCCGGGTGGATGGTGGTGCCGGGATGTCGGGGTCGGCCAGGCCCGGGGTTAGGGTCGGGGCTAGGCCACGCGGCCTCGTGGTGCAGGGCCCAAGATGGCGGCTTGAACCGGCCGGGGGAGCCGGTGGGGCTGGGCCCCGTGATGAGTAAAGGTCCGAGGGCAGAAGATCCGTCGTGAGACGGGGTACAGGTGCTTTTCGTGGGTTATGCCTGGTGGGCCGGAGCTCGGGCCCTGTCGTGCGGGGAGGGAGCAAGCCCTTCGTGTGGCCTGTCCAACATGCGTCCCCCCCAGCTGAAGGCGGGGAGAGTCACCCATCTCCTTGGGGACTCTCTTCGTCGAGGCGGAAAAAGCGGGACAGGCCATCCGCGTTGGCGTGGTCTTGGCCTGGTCGGTGCTCCACAGTGAAGTCCATTCCCTGCAGGAAAATGGACCAGCGCAAGAGTTTTGGGTTCTCTTCCCGCATCTGCATCAGCCACTGCAGGGGTCGATGGTCGGTTTGTACCCGGAAATGGGTACCGAAGAGATAGGGCCGGAGCTTTTTGAGGGCCCACACCACTGCGAAGGCCTCCCTCTCGATGGTGCTCCAGCGCTGTTCTCGGGCCAGGAGACGTCGACTGATGAAGGCCACCGGCTGGTCATGACCTTCGGGGTTTA